>NC_134363.1:79431124-79733208 GCF_048569485.1 Anomaloglossus baeobatrachus | reverse complement strand
ACTAGGTACACTGAGTGTTTGCTAGTATAATGGCTTGGTTAGAATGAGTTGTAGTGTGCAACGCAGGCAGACGCGCTCTGCAAATGTCTTTGCACTAGTGGGACTATAGCAAAGTCCAATAGCCACGTATAGGATGCCACTAGGTACACTGAGTGTTTGCTAGTATAATGGCTTGGTTAGAATGAGTTGTAGTGTGCAACGCAGGCAGACGCGCTCTGCAAATGTCTTTGCACTAGTGGGACTATAGCAAAGTCCAATAGCCACGTATAGGATGCCACTAGGTACACTGAGTGTTTGCTAGTATAATGGCTTGGTTAGAATGAGTTGTAGTGTGCAACGCAGGCAGACGCGCTCTGCAAATGTCTTTGCACTAGTGGGACTATAGCAAAGTCCAATAGCCACGTATAGGATGCCACTAGGTACACTGAGTGTTTGCTAGTATAATGGCTTGGTTAGAATGAGTTGTAGTGTGCAACGCAGGCAGACGCGCTCTGCAAATGTCTTTGCACTAGTGGGACTATAGCAAAGTCCAATAGCCACGTATAGGATGCCACTAGGTACACTGAGTGTTTGCTAGTATAATGGCTTGGTTAGAATGAGTTGTAGTGTGCAACGCAGGCAGACGCGCTCTGCAAATGTCTTTGCACTAGTGGGACTATAGCAAAGTCCAATAGCCACGTATAGGATGCCACTAGGTACACTGAGTGTTTGCTAGTATAATGGCTTGGTTAGAATGAGTTGTAGTGTGCAACGCAGGCAGACGCGCTCTGCAAATGTCTTTGCACTAGTGGGACTATAGCAAAGTCCAATAGCCACGTATAGGATGCCACTAGGTACACTGAGTGTTTGCTAGTATAATGGCTTGGTTAGAATGAGTTGTAGTGTGCAACGCAGGCAGACGCGCTCTGCAAATGTCTTTGCACTAGTGGGACTATAGCAAAGTCCAATAGCCACGTATAGGATGCCACTAGGTACACTGAGTGTTTGCTAGTATAATGGCTTGGTTAGAATGAGTTGTAGTGTGCAACGCAGGCAGACGCGCTCTGCAAATGTCTTTGCACTAGTGGGACTATAGCAAAGTCCAATAGCCACGTATAGGATGCCACTAGGTACACTGAGTGTTTGCTAGTATAATGGCTTGGTTAGAATGAGTTGTAGTGTGCAACGCAGGCAGACGCGCTCTGCAAATGTCTTTGCACTAGTGGGACTATAGCAAAGTCCAATAGCCACGTATAGGATGCCACTAGGTACACTGAGTGTTTGCTAGTATAATGGCTTGGTTAGAATGAGTTGTAGTGTGCAACGCAGGCAGACGCGCTCTGCAAATGTCTTTGCACTAGTGGGACTATAGCAAAGTCCAATAGCCACGTATAGGATGCCACTAGGTACACTGAGTGTTTGCTAGTATAATGGCTTGGTTAGAATGAGTTGTAGTGTGCAACGCAGGCAGACGCGCTCTGCAAATGTCTTTGCACTAGTGGGACTATAGCAAAGTCCAATAGCCACGTATAGGATGCCACTAGGTACACTGAGTGTTTGCTAGTATAATGGCTTGGTTAGAATGAGTTGTAGTGTGCAACGCAGGCAGACGCGCTCTGCAAATGTCTTTGCACTAGTGGGACTATAGCAAAGTCCAATAGCCACGTATAGGATGCCACTAGGTACACTGAGTGTTTGCTAGTATAATGGCTTGGTTAGAATGAGTTGTAGTGTGCAACGCAGGCAGACGCGCTCTGCAAATGTCTTTGCACTAGTGGGACTATAGCAAAGTCCAATAGCCACGTATAGGATGCCACTAGGTACACTGAGTGTTTGCTAGTATAATGGCTTGGTTAGAATGAGTTGTAGTGTGCAACGCAGGCAGACGCGCTCTGCAAATGTCTTTGCACTAGTGGGACTATAGCAAAGTCCAATAGCCACGTATAGGATGCCACTAGGTACACTGAGTGTTTGCTAGTATAATGGCTTGGTTAGAATGAGTTGTAGTGTGCAACGCAGGCAGACGCGCTCTGCAAATGTCTTTGCACTAGTGGGACTATAGCAAAGTCCAATAGCCACGTATAGGATGCCACTAGGTACACTGAGTGTTTGCTAGTATAATGGCTTGGTTAGAATGAGTTGTAGTGTGCAACGCAGGCAGACGCGCTCTGCAAATGTCTTTGCACTAGTGGGACTATAGCAAAGTCCAATAGCCACGTATAGGATGCCACTAGGTACACTGAGTGTTTGCTAGTATAATGGCTTGGTTAGAATGAGTTGTAGTGTGCAACGCAGGCAGACGCGCTCTGCAAATGTCTTTGCACTAGTGGGACTATAGCAAAGTCCAATAGCCACGTATAGGATGCCACTAGGTACACTGAGTGTTTGCTAGTATAATGGCTTGGTTAGAATGAGTTGTAGTGTGCAACGCAGGCAGACGCGCTCTGCAAATGTCTTTGCACTAGTGGGACTATAGCAAAGTCCAATAGCCACGTATAGGATGCCACTAGGTACACTGAGTGTTTGCTAGTATAATGGCTTGGTTAGAATGAGTTGTAGTGTGCAACGCAGGCAGACGCGCTCTGCAAATGTCTTTGCACTAGTGGGACTATAGCAAAGTCCAATAGCCACGTATAGGATGCCACTAGGTACACTGAGTGTTTGCTAGTATAATGGCTTGGTTAGAATGAGTTGTAGTGTGCAACGCAGGCAGACGCGCTCTGCAAATGTCTTTGCACTAGTGGGACTATAGCAAAGTCCAATAGCCACGTATAGGATGCCACTAGGTACACTGAGTGTTTGCTAGTATAATGGCTTGGTTAGAATGAGTTGTAGTGTGCAACGCAGGCAGACGCGCTCTGCAAATGTCTTTGCACTAGTGGGACTATAGCAAAGTCCAATAGCCACGTATAGGATGCCACTAGGTACACTGAGTGTTTGCTAGTATAATGGCTTGGTTAGAATGAGTTGTAGTGTGCAACGCAGGCAGACGCGCTCTGCAAATGTCTTTGCACTAGTGGGACTATAGCAAAGTCCAATAGCCACGTATAGGATGCCACTAGGTACACTGAGTGTTTGCTAGTATAATGGCTTGGTTAGAATGAGTTGTAGTGTGCAACGCAGGCAGACGCGCTCTGCAAATGTCTTTGCACTAGTGGGACTATAGCAAAGTCCAATAGCCACGTATAGGATGCCACTAGGTACACTGAGTGTTTGCTAGTATAATGGCTTGGTTAGAATGAGTTGTAGTGTGCAACGCAGGCAGACGCGCTCTGCAAATGTCTTTGCACTAGTGGGACTATAGCAAAGTCCAATAGCCACGTATAGGATGCCACTAGGTACACTGAGTGTTTGCTAGTATAATGGCTTGGTTAGAATGAGTTGTAGTGTGCAACGCAGGCAGACGCGCTCTGCAAATGTCTTTGCACTAGTGGGACTATAGCAAAGTCCAATAGCCACGTATAGGATGCCACTAGGTACACTGAGTGTTTGCTAGTATAATGGCTTGGTTAGAATGAGTTGTAGTGTGCAACGCAGGCAGACGCGCTCTGCAAATGTCTTTGCACTAGTGGGACTATAGCAAAGTCCAATAGCCACGTATAGGATGCCACTAGGTACACTGAGTGTTTGCTAGTATAATGGCTTGGTTAGAATGAGTTGTAGTGTGCAACGCAGGCAGACGCGCTCTGCAAATGTCTTTGCACTAGTGGGACTATAGCAAAGTCCAATAGCCACGTATAGGATGCCACTAGGTACACTGAGTGTTTGCTAGTATAATGGCTTGGTTAGAATGAGTTGTAGTGTGCAACGCAGGCAGACGCGCTCTGCAAATGTCTTTGCACTAGTGGGACTATAGCAAAGTCCAATAGCCACGTATAGGATGCCACTAGGTACACTGAGTGTTTGCTAGTATAATGGCTTGGTTAGAATGAGTTGTAGTGTGCAACGCAGGCAGACGCGCTCTGCAAATGTCTTTGCACTAGTGGGACTATAGCAAAGTCCAATAGCCACGTATAGGATGCCACTAGGTACACTGAGTGTTTGCTAGTATAATGGCTTGGTTAGAATGAGTTGTAGTGTGCAACGCAGGCAGACGCGCTCTGCAAATGTCTTTGCACTAGTGGGACTATAGCAAAGTCCAATAGCCACGTATAGGATGCCACTAGGTACACTGAGTGTTTGCTAGTATAATGGCTTGGTTAGAATGAGTTGTAGTGTGCAACGCAGGCAGACGCGCTCTGCAAATGTCTTTGCACTAGTGGGACTATAGCAAAGTCCAATAGCCACGTATAGGATGCCACTAGGTACACTGAGTGTTTGCTAGTATAATGGCTTGGTTAGAATGAGTTGTAGTGTGCAACGCAGGCAGACGCGCTCTGCAAATGTCTTTGCACTAGTGGGACTATAGCAAAGTCCAATAGCCACGTATAGGATGCCACTAGGTACACTGAGTGTTTGCTAGTATAATGGCTTGGTTAGAATGAGTTGTAGTGTGCAACGCAGGCAGACGCGCTCTGCAAATGTCTTTGCACTAGTGGGACTATAGCAAAGTCCAATAGCCACGTATAGGATGCCACTAGGTACACTGAGTGTTTGCTAGTATAATGGCTTGGTTAGAATGAGTTGTAGTGTGCAACGCAGGCAGACGCGCTCTGCAAATGTCTTTGCACTAGTGGGACTATAGCAAAGTCCAATAGCCACGTATAGGATGCCACTAGGTACACTGAGTGTTTGCTAGTATAATGGCTTGGTTAGAATGAGTTGTAGTGTGCAACGCAGGCAGACGCGCTCTGCAAATGTCTTTGCACTAGTGGGACTATAGCAAAGTCCAATAGCCACGTATAGGATGCCACTAGGTACACTGAGTGTTTGCTAGTATAATGGCTTGGTTAGAATGAGTTGTAGTGTGCAACGCAGGCAGACGCGCTCTGCAAATGTCTTTGCACTAGTGGGACTATAGCAAAGTCCAATAGCCACGTATAGGATGCCACTAGGTACACTGAGTGTTTGCTAGTATAATGGCTTGGTTAGAATGAGTTGTAGTGTGCAACGCAGGCAGACGCGCTCTGCAAATGTCTTTGCACTAGTGGGACTATAGCAAAGTCCAATAGCCACGTATAGGATGCCACTAGGTACACTGAGTGTTTGCTAGTATAATGGCTTGGTTAGAATGAGTTGTAGTGTGCAACGCAGGCAGACGCGCTCTGCAAATGTCTTTGCACTAGTGGGACTATAGCAAAGTCCAATAGCCACGTATAGGATGCCACTAGGTACACTGAGTGTTTGCTAGTATAATGGCTTGGTTAGAATGAGTTGTAGTGTGCAACGCAGGCAGACGCGCTCTGCAAATGTCTTTGCACTAGTGGGACTATAGCAAAGTCCAATAGCCACGTATAGGATGCCACTAGGTACACTGAGTGTTTGCTAGTATAATGGCTTGGTTAGAATGAGTTGTAGTGTGCAACGCAGGCAGACGCGCTCTGCAAATGTCTTTGCACTAGTGGGACTATAGCAAAGTCCAATAGCCACGTATAGGATGCCACTAGGTACACTGAGTGTTTGCTAGTATAATGGCTTGGTTAGAATGAGTTGTAGTGTGCAACGCAGGCAGACGCGCTCTGCAAATGTCTTTGCACTAGTGGGACTATAGCAAAGTCCAATAGCCACGTATAGGATGCCACTAGGTACACTGAGTGTTTGCTAGTATAATGGCTTGGTTAGAATGAGTTGTAGTGTGCAACGCAGGCAGACGCGCTCTGCAAATGTCTTTGCACTAGTGGGACTATAGCAAAGTCCAATAGCCACGTATAGGATGCCACTAGGTACACTGAGTGTTTGCTAGTATAATGGCTTGGTTAGAATGAGTTGTAGTGTGCAATGCAGGCAGACGCGCTCTGCAAATGTCTTTGCACTAGTGGGACTATAGCAAAGTCCAATAGCCACGTATAGGATGCCACTAGGTACACTGAGTGTTTGCTAGTATAATGGCTTAGTTATCAGTTGGAGTGTGCAGAGGACAAGAGGGTACAGTGGCAGGATTGTGGTGCTCTGGGTAGAGGAATGGAAGACTGCCTTTCTATTCCCTCCTAATGGTGAAATGCAGGTAGGAAATCCCTGACCTGGGCTACACAGACGCTGTTGCTGTTTGCAGGACCTGTCACCTATGGCTCTCTGACCCTGCCGGTTGGAGCCCTTAAAAGGACTGCTATAAAGTGCTCTCCCTAAGCTGTCTAACGCTGTGTATGCAGCGCATACAGCTGTATCGGCTATAGGACTCAGGAAGACGGAGCTGCGACAGTGATGTCTGACACCAAAGACGCAGAAGGCAGATAATGGCGTCCGTGAAGAAAATGTCCGGTTTTATAATGCAGGGACATGTGACATGCAGATCCTATCACACATGCCGTTGCTTCTCTGGCTCAAAGTCCACTTAGCTGTGTGTGTGTCTGGGATTGGCTGACATGCTGGCCCGCCCCACAAGACGCGCGCGCTTAGGGAAGGAAGACAAGAAAAAAAAAAAAAAAAAATGGCGATCGCCATTATAGAAACAGCAGTGATCTGAAGGCGCTGTTCACGCACACTATACACTGAAATGTGATAATAGTTTGATTCACAGAGTGACTTACACTATTACAGCAGAAACCAAGCTATGATTTAGCTGTTTTTTGGCTGCTAGAACCGTTCTCGAACGTTTCTAGAACTACCGAGCTTTTGCAAAAAGCTCGAGTTCTAGTTCGATCTAGAACATGCCCCAAAATCACTCGAGCCGCGAACTGGAGAACCACGAACCACGAACCGCGCTCAACTCTAGTCGTCAGTCTGTTTGGAAAGGGAAGGAAGTGTGGGTGTACAGTTTTCTCAGACATCGATAGCACCAACTTTGGATGAAGGCAACATCATGTCTCTGCCTGCACTTTCCTCACAAACCTGCATTTTTCCAGGGACAAACTACTCACCGCCGTCTCCACACAGCAGCCAGATCTCTGTCCCTCAGATGTGGGCAAATGAAAGGTAATTTCCTCCGACCCACGACAAAGCTAATAGGTTGACTTAATCCCTATGTAAGCTCTTGGCTACTGAAATGCTGCCTTTCCGCCTAGTGGACACAGCAGATTTTCGAGACCTTATGTCCGTCGCTGTAAACCAGTACCAGATGCCCAGTCGCCACTACTTCTTTACGAAAGGTGTGCCTGCGCTACACCAGCATGTCACACACAACATCACCACTTATTTGAGAAACTCTGTGTGTGAACGGGTGCATTTCACCACCGATACTTGGACCGGTAAGCATGGACAGAGACGTTAAATGTTGCTGACTGGGCACTTGGTAACTATGGTGATAGATGGAGAAGGATATGCTGAACAAGTCTTGCCATCCCCACGACTTGTGCGTCAATCCTCTTTCTGTCTTAGTTTCTCCAATGCTTCTGCCTCCTCAACCTCGTCTGGGTCCTCCACCTCCGCCCCAAGCCTGCCTGGTCAGGCCACCAGCGTTGTAACTGCGCACAAGAAATCACGCACACCTCATTACTATGCTGGCAGCAGAGCGCAACGGCATCAGGCGGTCTTTAGCTTGAAATGTCTTGGAAATAAGAATCACACAGCGGCTGAGTTGTGGGCAGCTCTGGAGACCAAGTTTGGTAAATGGTTGTCTCCACTCAACCTGCAGCCAGGTAAGGCCGTGTGCGACAATGCTGCAAACCTGGGTGCGGCCCTTCACCAGGGCAAGGTGACACACGTGCCTTGTATGGCTCACGTGTTGAACCTTGTTGTCCAGAAATTTTTAACACACTATCCTGGCCTAGATTGCATTCTGCACAGGGCACGAAAACTATCTGCTCACTTCCGCCGTTCAACCGCCGCAGCTGACCGACTTGCATCGCTCCAAAAGTCTTTCGGCCTGCCGGTTCATCGCCTGAAATGCGATGTGCCGACACGCTGAAATTCGACACTCCACATGTTACAGTGACTGTGGCAGCACCGGCGAGCACTGGTGCAATACGTCATGACGTATAGCCCGGGCCAACGAGATGTAGAGGTGGGACAGATCACCCTGATGGAGTGGTCTCAGATCAATGACCTATGCACCCTTCTGCAAAGTTTCGACATGGCGACAAATATGTTTAGCGCTGACAATGCCATTATCAGCATGACAATTCCAGTCATTTACATGGTGGAGCACACGCTAAACACTATTCGGAGTCAGGGGGTGGGACAACAGGAAGTGGAGTAAGTACAGGAGGAGTCATATGTGCAAGGGATAACAACATCTACAAGGTCCAGACGTTCATCATCACCAAGGCGGCAGGCATGGGACGGTGGGGGAGAGGGATCAACAAGGGCGCATGGTAGCAGGCAAAATGTTGAGGAAGGTGCAGGAGAACATGAAGAAATGGAGGACGAACTGTCCATGGACATGGAAGACTCAGCAGATGAGGGTGACCTTGGTCAAATTTCAGTTGAAAGAGGTTGGGGGGAGATGTCAGAGGAAGAAAGCCCGGTTAGCACCTCTATGCAACAAACACAGCACAGACTTGATCCCCATGGATGCGCAAGACACATGAGCGCCTTCTTGCTGCACTATCTACAACATGACCCCCGTGTTGTCAAAATTAGAAGTGGTGATGACTACTGGCTTACCACACTATTATATCCCTGGTACAAGTCCAAATTTTGTGAAATTATTCTAGCCATAGAAAGGGACGCACGTATGCAGGAGTATCAGCAGAATCTGTTACTTGATCTTAGCTCAGCTTTTCCACCAAACCCCTGTGGTGCACGGAGTGAATCTCCCAGTTGTAACTTGACAAACATGGGACTGTCTCATCATCAACAGTCTAACCGTACCAGCAGCACCGTATCTGGTGCTGGTAACAGCAATTTTATTCAATCGTTTCATAATTTTTTTAGACCATCCTTTGCAAGGCCAACAGGGACAAGAAGTCTGACACATAGTCAATGGCTACAGAGGATGATACAGGAGTATCTCCAAATGAACATCGATGCCATGACTTTGCAACTGGAGCCTTGCTCATTTTGGGCTTCAAATCTTGAAAAATGGCCTGAGCTCTCCACTTACGCCTTGGAGATCTTGTCGTGTTTAGCTGCCAGCATTGTCTCAGAACGTGTTTTCAGTGCTGCTGGGTGTGTGCTGACAGATAAGCGCACGCGTCTGTCTACTGACAATGTGGACAGACTAACGTTCATCAAGATGAACAAGTCATGGATCCACAAGGACTATACTACCTCTGTGTCATCCTGTGGAGAGTAAAGGCTTGTGGATTTGGAATGCGCTTGATGCAAATCTACCTGTGAAGTGTACAACTGGGGCACAAGTGCTGCCACTGAAGGGGTGTCTGTGTGGCCCAATTTTTGGAAAAAAGGGAGACTCTGCTTGGAGTAACCCTTGCTTGCAGTGTTTCTCAAAAAGGTTCCAAGATGAATAGATCAGGGATCAGCAAAGACTTTGCTACCTTCTCCGGTGCCATCCTGGGGACAGTTAAGGATGGCGTATTTTTGAATTTGCTTGATGCAAATCTGCCTGTGAAGTATACAACTGGGGCACAAGTGCTGCCACTGAAGGGGTGTCTGTGTGGCCCAATTTTTGGAAAAAAGGGAGACTCCGTTTGGAGTAACCCTTGCTTGCAGTGTTTCTAAAAATGATCCAAGATGAACAGCAGCAAAGACTTTTCTACCTACCCCAGTGCCATCCTGGGGACAGTTAAGGATGGCGTATTTTTGAATGTGCTTGATGCAAATCTACCTGTGAAGTGTACAACTGGGGCACAAGTGCTGCCACTGAAGAGGTGTCTGTGTGGCCAATTTTTGTTAAAAAGGGAGACTCCGTTTGGAGAAACCCTTGTGGTGTTTTGCATGATTTTAGAAGGGCATGCCATGCCTTTATCTTTGTCTCGTCCTCTTTTTCCTCGTCAAGCTGTTTTATTTTCGCATGAGAATTTGTTCTTGTCACTTTCCCATGTGTTTGTGTTGTTTTGTGAGTTGTTTGTCACCTTTTGGACACCTTTGAGGGTGTTTTCTAGGTGTTTTTATGTGTTTGTGATTGCCTCCCATTGTTTCCTATGGGGTTCCAGTGGTTCGTCGAACGGTTCGCCGAACCGAACTCGAACGCGGCCTCCGTTCAAAGAACCGACTCGTGCCGAACCACGACCGGTTCGCTCATCTCTAATCATGAGTAAAAGTTCAAAACAATGTAAAAAAAGTATATACTGTATATATATAACTATATATGGGGATACAGAATGAGGGATAGAACTGCAAGGACACTGCGATTGAAAATTATTTTGATTAAAAATTTTATGATGTCCAAAAATGACAAAAAAAAGCGGGCTCAGTAAGGAAACCACTAAAAAGAGGGGGGACATTTATAAAAAAGACGTCCGGAAATTTTTAATTTCTAATGCTTAATATGCATTCTATTTCCATGAAGGAGACATGCTCCGATAGGAAGCGACTGCAGAGAAAAAAACTAGAGCACCTACGCGGTAGAGGTGATACAAGTTCAAGAGACCGAGGGGTGACCAGAGTTCACTACCGTGGGAACCAGATACAAAGCGCTTGCGCTAGACATGTAGAAGAGGAGGTTTTGTCAATCTAGCGGCAATGAGTGCAAACAGTGCAGAAGGACAGCAAAAAAGGTGTACCAGACACATATAGCAGTCATTTGCATGAGGAATAAGAGTATTAACGAGAGATGGAGGAACAAAGGGGACAAATAAGGAAACACAATAGAAATAAATAATAAATGGTAAAACGATAAGACTATATTTATTGTAGATATATATAGGACAGTGTCAATTTAAAAATTACTACATGGTTTTTAAATTATAAATATAAATACAATATTAATTCAATAAAACAGAATAAATGAGTAAAAAAGTACAATAAATGAGTAAAACATTTGTTAGCACTAGATATAAAAACAACGACCAAGCCACCATATAAAACCAGATAAAAGGGGGCTTCATAACTGATGGGGGATAAAAACGAATTAGTAAAACAAGTCAGTGTCCTCATTTAGACCAAAGGGTTTTAATGTATTTAGTTTATTGATCCAAAAGGTCTAGTTTCTGTTCTGGGTTTCCATTCTATTGGGGGTATTTGGGGCTATCTGCTCTATTGGTGTGATATTAAAAACCATCCCCTTATTGTGTTTCAGAGTGCAATGCTTAGAGAGTCCATGGAGCATATAGCCTATCTTCACATTGTGCCTATGTTGATTTAGCCTATTGTGGAGGGCCTGACTCGTTCTTCCTACATATTGTTTCCTGCACACACAGTCCACTAAATATATAACAAAGTCCGACTGGCATGTTAAGCGACTTCTGATGAGGACATTTTCTGAGCCCCCCTGGGAGCAGAAAGTGGTCCTTTTGTGGCAAATACTTTCACAACAGAGACAATTTTGGAGACCGCATCTATAGGAGCCAATTATGGTAGCTGTTTTTTTATATCAACAGAGGAGTTTTTAACCTGCTGGGAGCTATAATATTCTTAATGGTCAGCGCCCTTCTAAAAGTAACCCCTGGGCGAGCTGGTAACATGATTCTAAGGATGGGGTCACTTAGTAATATCCCCCAGTGTCTGGAGAAAATATTTCTAATGGTTACATTGTCACTGCTGTAAGTGGTGATGAAGTTAGCAGAAAAATCTCCCTTTCCAGCAGCATTAATAATCCCTCTTGTAAACGAGATAGATGCGGTCTTTTTGGGTTTCAGCATGTCTGTTTGTTTCAATTTGGCTGTCTCTAGGTAAGCTTTTTTCATCAAAGACCTGGGGAAGTTCTCAAGGAAGCGATCCCTCAAAATCCCAAACTGTTCTTTAAAATCAGCATCTAAAGTACAATTCCTTCTAATCCGTTTGTACTGATTTATGGGGATGTTGTGCAACCACTTAGCATAGTGTTCACAGTGATTGTGAATATAACTGTTTACATCTACTTTCTTAAAGAAAGTTTTTGTAAGAATTTTGTGGTCTTGATGAAATATGGTGAGGTCCAGGAAGTGTATCTCCTTTTCATGCACAGTGGTGGCAAATTGCAAGCCCCAATCATTATTATTCAGGGTGCTGAGAAAGGATTCTAAATTATTATGTTTACTATCCCAGTTGATGAACAGATCATCTATAAATCTTTTGTAGACTATGATGCTGCTATCAAAAATCCCATTTTCGATGTGTAATAATTCAAAGACCCCATAAATAAATTTGCGTATGAACAAGCTGCTTTTGAGCCCATGGCTGTGCCAAGGCACTGGTGATACAGATTGCCATCAAAAGTGAAAAAATTATTATTGAGAATGAAGCTCATTCCCTCCACTAAAAAATCTTTTTGTGGTTGTGGGATTCTGCTGTCTTTCTCAAGAAAATATGAGAAAGAAAAAAGTCCTAGGTGATGGTGAATATTAGAATACAGGGATGCTACATCAATAGTAAGAAATGTGTAGGAATCCTTCCATGGTACATCTATATATATAATTGCCTTATTCTGTCTGTCTGTCTGTCTGTCTGTCTGTCTATCTGTCTGTCTGTCATGCTCCGAAATTGTGTCCTTACGGTGACACAAAGCTGATTGGCCGCTGGGCTCGCCATGGCCCCGCCCCCCCCCACGGATTGGCCTCTCGCCCCGGCTCTCTGCAGGCCCCGCCCCCCTCACGCAATGCACGCTCGCTCTCCCCCAACTGACACGGAGCCCCGATTCCCAGGTGAGTACACACACACACACATCAGATCACACTCACTCTCACACATCACATCCACACATCACAACATGCTGGGATATCTCTTGCTTCTACACCGGCTCCGTCAGGATCCCAGAAGCGCCAGACATAACCTTGCGATGCTGGGATCTTCACGGAGGCCGTGAAAGCTGGTAACCATTATACACATCGGGTAACTAAGGTCCCTTAGTTACCCGATGTGTATCATAGTTACCAGTGTACACCGGCTCACACTCACTCTCACACACACATCACATCGCATCCACACATCAAGGTCCTGCAGCTGCGGAACATACAGACACATAACAGCACACACATAACAGCACACACATACACACAAATCAGATCACACTCACTCACACACACACATCACATCGCATCCACATACTCACAACATCCTGGGATATCGCTTGCTTCTCGGCGGCGGTACTGTGCTGTTGTGATCTTCCAGGACCTGCCGGAGGATCACATGGCCAGAAGCATGTGATATCCCCGGATGTTGTGAGTATAAGCGCGTATGTGCGATATCGTCAGTGTCTGTGTGTGTGAGTGTATGCGATCGGGTGTGTGTGTGAGTGGATGCGATCGGGTGTGTGTGTGAGTGGATGCGATCGGGTGTGTGTGTGAGTGGATGCGATCGGGTGTGTGTGTGAGTGGATGCGATCGGGTGTGTGAGTGTCGGCAGAGGAGCACGGCGTGCTGGAGGAGGCTGGGAGCAGAGAGGCTGATCATGCGGAAGGCTGGGAGGAGAGAGGCTGATGCTGGGGGAGGCTGGGAGGGGGAGGCTGGGACGAGGGAGGCTGATGCTGGTGGAGGCTGATGCTTGGGGAGGCTGATGCTGGGGGAGACTGGGAGGGGAAGGCTGATGCTGAGGGAGGCTGGGAGGAAGGAGGCTGGGAGGAGAGAGGCTGATCCTGGGGAAGGCTGGGAACGGGAGGCTGATGCTGAGGGAGGCTGGAAGGAGAGAGGCTGATGCTGGGGGAGGCTGGAAGGACAGAGGCTGATGCTGGTGGAGGCTGATGCTTGGGGAGGCTGATGCTGGGGGAGACTGGGAGCGGAAGGCTGATGCTGAGGGAGGCTGGGAGAGGGAGGCTGGGAGGAAGGAGGCTGGGAGGAGAGAGGCTGATCCTGGGGAAGGCTGGGAAGGGGAGGCTGATGCTGGGGGAGGCTGGAAGGAGAGAGGCTGATGCTGGTGGAGGCTGATGCATGGGGAGGCTGATGCTGGGGGAGACTGGGAGCAGAAGGCTGATGCTGAGGGAGGCTGGGAGGAAGGAGGCTGGGAGGAAGGAGGCTGGGAGGAGAGAGGCTGATCCTGGGGAAGGCTGGGAAGGGGAGGCTGATGCTGAGGGAAGCTGGAAGGAGAGAGGCTGATGCTGGGGGAGGCTGGAAGGAGAGAGGCTGAGGCTGGGAGGAGAGAGGCTGATGCTGGGGAAGGCTGATGCTGAGGGAGGCTGGGAGGGGAAAGCTGATGCTGGGGAAGGCTGGGAGGATGGAGGCTGGGAGGAGAGAGGCTGATCCTGGGGAAGGCTGGGAGAGGGAGGCTGATGCTGGAGGAGGCTGGAAGGAGAGAGGCTGATGCTGGCGGAGGCTGATGCTGGGGAGGCTGGGAGAGGGAGGCTGATGCTGAGGGAGGCTGGGAGGAGGGAGGCTGGGAGAGGTAGGCTGAGAGAAGAGAGGCTGATGCACACACACACACACACACACACACACACACACACACACGCGCGCGCACTGCACAACACACCACACACACACACACACACTGGGAACCACAAACAACTGCCCTACACAGACACCCACACACACAGACAACGCTGCACACACACAACACCCAACACACAAACACCGCAGCACACACAAATATACGCACATACCGCACAACACACACATTGCACAAAACATACCTCCCCCCAAAACACACCACACACACACAAACCGCGCAACACACACACAACGCTACAGACACACAGCGCTCCACAAACAACGCAACACACGCAACACACATACAACACCGCTCTCACCCCCCGTCACACCCAGACAACACCCAGAACATGTACAGCGCCTACACAAACACTTGGTAACTACAGACAACAACATCTCTCTCTCTCTCTCTCTATATATATATATATATATAACAAAAATCATACATGAACTACACAATACGTAAATTCTAGAATACCCGATGCGTAGAATCGGGCCACCTTCTAGTCCTTTATAAGGTCAATGAGATGAGCTGAATCCCTAAGGTGGCTATTTAAACTGTAGACATGTGGTTGCATGATTTGGTCAATATAATTTGCTAAATTAGCCGTCAGGGAATCTATATGAGTTATTATGGGGATCCCCGGGGGGGTTTCCAGAGTTTTATGGATTTTGGGAAGGTGGTAGAAAAATGCCATACTGGGGTCCAGGGCCGGACTGGGACTGAAATTCAGCCCTGGAACTCAAACCAAAGCAGCCCACATGCAAAAATCGCTTTCCAAAAAAATAACCATTTGCATTAGCATTGTGGTAAATTTAGCACTGCAATACATACTTGTACGCATGCAGCACCAGTACTGTAGCTGGAACTTGCCATAAAGATATGTGTAATTACCATAACAGAAAAGAGTCATGGTTTTAAATATTTTTTATTAAACGTATAGAATATACTAACATCATCCTTCTCAAAATAAAACAATTAAATATGTGCAGCATGTCATAAAGAAAAAAATTGACATAAAAATGTGCAATATACAAGGATTGTCCACTACTCAAGACATCCCATTCTCACTTAATATATTACCCCATGTAAAATAATATTCACCTATACCCGCCTCTGCTGATGGCCCTGTTTCAGCAAATTTGGTATGGAGTAACCTGGGGTTTGAATGACAATATGTTGCATCAGCCCTGCAGCTAACAAGTGGTTGCAAATGGGCTGCTTCACACCCACCATGGAAACTGATAAGCAGATGTGCTGCTGCTCTTTCTCTGGATAAGAGTTCAGCAGTCCATTAGCAGCTGCTGATTGGCTGCAGGGCTCATGTGACATGTCATGCAAGCCCTACAATTCTTAGTGGGAAAAAGGACCAGGTCCTTCTGCCCACTGGGATTTAGCCTGTTCTCTATGAGAAATCTAAATCCTAGTGGGCTAAAGGACCAGGTTCCAATGAGTGTTTTAATACAAGACTTAGCGATCTAATAGATTGCGTACTTCTGCCAACTGGGATTTAGCCTGTTCTCTATGAGAAATCTAAATCCTAGTGGGCTAAAGGACCAGGTTCCAATAAGTGTTTTAATACATTTCTTAGTGGGAAAAAGGACCAGGTCCTTCTGGCCACTGGGATTTAGCCTGTTCTCTATGAGAAATCTAAATCCTAGTGGGCTAAAGGACCAGGTTCCAATAAGTGTTTTAATACATTTCTTAGTGGGAAAAAGGACCAGGTCCTTCTGGCCACTGGGATTTAGCCTGTTCTCTATGAGAAATCTAAATCCTAGTGGGCTAAAGGACCAGGTTCCAATGAGTGTTTTAATACAAGACTTAGCGATCTAATGGATTGAGTACTTCTGCCCACTGGGATTTAGCCTGTTCTACATAAGAAAGCTAAATCCTAGTGGGCTAAAGGACCAGGTCCTAATAAGTGTTTTAATACATCGCACCCTCTCTCTCTCTCTCCCCCCTTCCCCCAGGCAGAGCATTGCACCCTCTCTCTCTCTCCCCCCCTTCCCCCAGGCAGAGCATTGCACCCTCTCTCTCTCCCCCCCTTCCCCCAGGCAGAGCATCGCACCCTCTCTCTCCCCCCCTACCCCCAGGCAGAGCATCGCACCCTCTCTCTCCCCCCCTTCCCCCAGGCAGAGCATCGCACCCTCTCTCTCTCCCCCCCTTCCCCCAGGCAGAGCATCGCACCCTCTCTCTCCCCCTTCCCACAGGCAGAGCATCGCACCCTCTCTCCCCCCCCTTCCCACAGGCAGAGCATCGCACCCTCTCTCTCCCCCTTCCCACAGGCAGAGCATCGCACCCTCTCTCCCCACGGTCAGAGCATCGCACTTACTGCTGCACAATATTGCACCCAGAGACGGTGACCTACAATCCCTTTTTATTTCCCCCTGAGGCTCATACATGATAAGCTCCATCAGATATTACCTCCTGTTATATCACAAACTTCGGGGTAGAAAAACAGCAGAAACAGGGAAGAGGAGAAACATCCTGCTGCTTGTACGGCAAACTGTGCACTGACTGCCGGGAACTACAGGCTCCTCCCACACAAGAGGCCGGTCACATGGGTGTGACGTCAGCAGAGGTCCTTCTGGCCACTGGGATCTAGACTCTACCATAATACCGGCGGCGGCTAGCAGCATTGAAAATTGGCGGCGGGGGCCGCTCACCGGACCCCGCCGCTATAGTGGCGGCCGGCGGGTGGCGGCAGCCATAAAATAATTTTAAACAGCAGGCAGTGCGGGAGAGGCGGGGGGCGGCCCCCCAACCCCTCCACCGGCCAGCCCACCGGGAGAAGTCCCGCCCCTCCCGCCTGTCAGTCCGGGCCTGCTGGGGACCTTTACTTGTAGAAATCTCTTTTCAGATGGGTTTAAAATATTTAAATCCACTGCTATTTGTATTAAGATCTCATAGGCTAAAATAGCTGATTCATAGCAATTTTTATCTACTGTCTCGTAGTACAAGGGATCAGATAATATTCTGGATGCCTCTTTAAGGTAATCAGTTCTATTTTGGATTACAATCCCCCCCTTGTCAGCTGCCTGTATGACTATATCAGGGTTTTCCCTGAGATCATTCAGGGGTGATTTTTCTGCTAACTTCATCACCACTTACAACAGTGACAATGTAACCATTAGAAATATTTTCTCCAGACACTGGGGGATATTACTAAGTGACCCCATCCTTAGACACATGTTACCTGCTCGCCCAGGGGTGACATTTAGAAGGGCGCCGACCATTAAGAATATGTTAGGACCAGGAGGACGGGTAGGCCCAGGAGGTGGATCCACTGGGCTGAACACCTCACCAAGGGCAAGGTGCCCGGTAGCCGGAGCACTACGGGTAGCAAGAAGTCCGCTCAGAGGAGTGGAGCGAAGACGTCCCTGGGACCACGGAGTCTCTGAAGGTAGTCTGGGTGACAGAGCTCAGGTTCGGAGGCCGAGATGATGTCAGGCAGAGTCCGGAACCAGCGGAGCGAGGAGGTCGGTCACCACACGGATCCAGGGATCGGAGATGGTAGGGACTGACGAGATGGCGGACAGTCACCGTTCGGGGTTCTGGAATTGTCAGGACCGGTTGGCGAGACAGGAGCGACTCTACAAGAGAGATAGGTAAGTACGGGACAAAGCACAGGGAGACCTGACTCCTAGCTTAGCAAACACGAAGAACAGGCCCCGCCCACTTGGAAAGGAACCCTCTATATACCCTGTACCTGCATCTTCAATATCCTGTTGGAGGACGCTGGCCCTTTAAGAAAAGGTCAATGACCGCGCGCGCCCTAATGCGCATGCGCGAGGCCCGGGTGCCAGAAGCCAGAGTAGGATGTGGTGTGCAGGAGGCAGGAGTGTCGGGCCGGCTCAGGACAGCAGACGGGCGCCGGGACCAGGGACGGGGTTGCCTGGAGGACGCAGGTGAGGGAGCATGGAGGCTGAGGAGCGGGGGACCGGGGAGCGTGGCATGGGAGCGGGGAAGCGAGGTCCAGGAGCGGGGGAGCGTGGCAGAGGAGCCGGGGAGCGTGGCAAAGGAGCCGGGGAGCGTGGCAGGGGAGCCGGGGAGCGTGGCAGGAGAACCGGAGAGCGTGGCACGGGCACCGGGGAGCGTGACAGTACCCCCTCCCCCACGCCCCCCTCCCCGCAACCAGGACAGGAAGGCACGTATCAGAGGAGTACCCACATTCTCCCGGGGTTCCCAGGACCTATCCTCAGGACCATACCCAGCCCAGTCCACCAGGAAGAACTGTCGGCCCCGCACGGTCTTCATAGCCACGATATCCCTTACCGCATAGATGTCATCGTCAGCAATAGGAGGAGGAGCAGAACTAGCAGCAGCGGAGAAGGGACCAAGGACAACTGACTTGAGCAGGGAGACGTGGAAGGAGTTGGGTATCCTCATCATGGCCGGGAGCTGCATCTTGTAGGAGACCTCATTTATTTTGCCGATGACTTTAAATGGCCCGATGTAGCGAGGACCCAGCTTGTATGCTGGTAGCTTCAATCGGACATATTTGGAAGCAAGCCAGACCAGATCTCCTGGAGAGAAACACGGGGGATCCAGACGCCTCTTGTCTGCGTGTCTCTTCATCCGCAGGGAAGCACGTCCAAGGGACGTCTTGACAGAGTCCCAAATTGTTGAAAAGTCACGGACTACGGTATCAGCAGCAGGGACATCCGAGGAAGAAGATACAGGTAATGGGATGGAAGGCTGAAGTCCGTAAACTACATGGAAGGGAGAGCTGGAGGAGGACTCACTGACGTGATGGTTATGGGAGAATTCAGCCCAAGGAAGGAGCGTGGACCAGTCGTCGTGATGGGCGTTAACGTAGTGACGTAAGAAGGAGGTCAAGATCTGATTGACTCGTTCCACTTGGCCATTCAACTGAGGATGGTAGGCTGAAGAAAAGTCCAGAGCCACTCCCAGATGTTTGCAGAGAGCCCTCCAAAAGCGGGAGGTAAACTGTTCCTCTGTCAGACACAATGTGTGAGGGAAAGCCATGCAACCGGAAGATGTGCTGTATGTAGGCGTCAGCGAGTTTCTGGGCAGAGGGGAGTCCAGCCATAGGGACGAAGTGAGCCATTTTGGAGAAACGGTCCACCACGACCCATATGACTGTGTGTCCGGAGGACAAGGGCAAGTCTGTAATAAAGTCCATTGCAATGTGTTGCCACGGAACGGAGGGGATTGGCAGCGGCAGAAGGCGACCATATGGCAGGTGTTTGGGCGTCTTGTTCCGGGCACAAGAGGAGCAGGCTGAGACAAAGGACGCGACGTCCGTGCGAAGGGATGGCCACCAATAGTGACGTACAATTGTACTCCCTGTTCTCTTCTGACCAGCATGGCCGGCTATTTTCGAGGCATGGCCCCAGTGCAACACTTTTTGTCTGTCAGTTTCAGAGACATAGGTCTTCCCGGGCGGTATCTGGGCCAGAGTGACAGGAGCCACCGGAATGAATTTACTTGGGCAGATGATGGGCTGGGATGTCTCCTCCTCCTGTTCCAAGGGCACAAATGACCTGGACAAGGCATCTGCTCGCACATTCTTATCCGCGGGCCGAAAATGGAACTGAAAATCGAACCTGGCAAAGAACAAGGACCACCTGGCCTGTCGTGGGTTCAGTCGCTGAGCAGACCGCAGGTATTCCAGGTTCTTGTGGTCCGTGTAAATGATCACGGGGTACACTGCTCCCTCCAGAAGGTAGCGCCATTCCTCCAGACCCAGTTTGACTGCTAATAGCTCTCGGTCACCGATGGTGTAGTTGCATTCAGGCGCTGAGAAGCTCTTGGAGAAGAAACCGCAAGTGACCATCTTCCCGGTGGCGGATTTCTGCATGAGCACTGCCACAGCCGCAGAGGAGGAGGCATCCACCTCCAAGGTGAACTGTCGGTTTAACTCAGGACGGTGGAGCACAGGAGAGGAAGCAAATGCCCGCTTCAGGGAGCCAAATGCGGCGTCGGTCGCAGGTGACCAGTCCTTCGGATTAGCCCCCTTTTTGGTCAAGGCAGAGAGAGGCGCAGTCAGGGCAGAGAAGTGAGGGATGAACTGACGGTAACAGTTCGCAAAGCCAAGAAAACGTTGAATTGCCTTCAGTCCGGAAGGAGGGGGCCAGTTGAGAATGGAAGAGACCTCCGGATCCATCTGCAGGCCGGTATCGGAGATTACGTAACCCAGGAAGGGAAGAGAAGACTGCTCGAGGACACACTTCTCGTACTTGGCGTACAGGCGATTCTCTCTAAGCCTTTGTAGTACCAGCTGCACGTTCTCTCTGTGGGTTTGGAGGTCCGGAGAGAAGACCAGGATGTCATCCAAATATACCACCACACAGACGTAGAGAAGGTCCCGGAACACGTCGTTCACTAGTTCTTGAAAGACTGCCGGTGCGTTACATAGGCTGAAGGGCATCACACAATACTAGTAGTGCCCATCGCAAGTGTTAAATGTGGTCTTCCATTCGTCCCCAGAGCGGATGCGGACCAGGTTGTAGGCACCACGAAGATCCAACTTGGTAAACAAACGAGCTCCTCTAAGCCGATCAAACAATTCGAGGATGAGCGGCAGGGGGTATTTATTCTTTACGGTGATTTGGTTCAATCCCCGGTAGTCAATGCATGGGCGCAGGTCGCCCTCTTTCTTCTTAATGAAGAAGAAGCCTGCTCCAGCAGGAGAGGAGGATCTCTGGATAAATCCCCTTGCCAGGTTCTTAGTGATGTAGGCAGACATGGCTCTTGTTTCAGCAGGGGACAAAGGATATATCCGTCCTCGAGGTGGTGTGGTTCCCGGGAGTAGGTCGATGGCACAGTCGTAAGGACGATGTGGCGGCAGTACCTCTGACTCCTTTTTATCAAAAACGTCCGCGAAGGACCAATAGGCCCGAAGGCAGTCCTGGTAGGGACTCCGGAACCGGAGGTCGTCGGATGGGCTGTATGGACTTCAGGCAGTTCTCGTGGCAAGAGGAGCCCCATCGAGTAATTTCACCAGTACGCCAGCTGACCGACGGTTCGTGTGTCCGTAACCAGGGGAGTCCCAGCAGGATTTGATGAGACATGTGTGGGAGGACATAGAGAGTGATGTTCTCAGTGTGCAGGGCACCGATACGTAGTTCTACTGGCTTGGTAATCCACGAGATGGTGTCAGAGAGGGGTCTCCCATCTACAGAGGCAATCACGAGGGGTTTGTCGAGTGGAGTAACCGGTACCTGGTACTTGTCCACCGTGGCCTGCTGGATGAAATTGCCTGCTGCCCCGGAATCGAGGTACGCCTCTGCCGTGAACCGCGTCTCTCCTGCTGTCACTTGAACAGTCCACGTAACCGGGTCTGAGAGAGTCCCAGCACCTAGGGTGGCCTCTCCTACCAACCCTAGGCTTTGGAGTTTGCCGGCCTCTCCGGACAGGAACGTAGCAGGTGTGTGCCCTCTCTGCAGTAGAAGCAGAGGCCCTTGGCGAGCCGTTCTGCTCGGCGTTGTTTGGACTGCCGCAAACGATCAATCTGCATGGGTTCGTGGACAGAGACGCCAGACGATGCCGACTGCGGTACGATGGGCTTCTGCGGAGGAGAAGAATGCCGTATCGGACGTCTCTCACGGGACACCTCTTTGGATTGTTCCTGAAATCTGAGGTCCACGCGGGTGGCTAGGGCGATCAGGACATCCAGGGTGGAAGGAACATCGCGGCCTGCCAGATCGTCCTTAAAACGACTGGAGAGTCCTTCCCAGAAGGCGGCGGTGAGGGCCTCATTGTTCCACCCCAATTCTGAGGCCAAGGTGCGAAAGCGGATGGCATATTGGCCCACCGTCAAGGTCCCCTGACGTAGCCTGAGGAGTGATGAGGCGGACGCGGCGGCACGTCCGGGTTCGTCAAAGGTGGTTCTAAACGCCTGCAGGAATTCCTGGATGTTAGTGGTTACAGGGTCCTCCCTCTCCCACAAGGGGTTCATCCAGGCCAGTGCCTCACCCTCTAGATGGGACATCACAAACGCCACCTTGGCTTGGTCGGAGGCAAACAGGTGCGGAAGCAGCTTAAAGTGGAGGAAGCACTGATTCAAGAATCCTCTGCAGGTCTTAGGATCTCCGGCATATCGGGGTGGAGAGGCCAAGCGGAGTTTAGAGGCTTCCGAGGAAGCCGCCACGGGAACTGCACCCGTGGACTGTGCTGTTGAAGCCTGAGATGCCAGGGACGTGGCAGTTGCTTGCAGCGTGTTCAGGCGGGTATCCACTGAGGACATGAAGGCCAGCATGCGGGACTGAGTCTTGCTCTGTCGTCCGAGTTCCTGCTGCAAGCCGCCCAGCTGGGCCGCTAGTGCTTCGGCGGGATCCATGGCCTGTTCTTACTGTTAGGACCAGGAGGACGGGTAGGCCCAGGAGGTGGATCCACTGGGCTGAACACCTCACTGAGGGCAAGGTGCCCGGTAGCTGGAGCACTACGGGTAGCAGGACAGTCCGTTCAGAGGAGTGGAGTGAAGAAGTCCCTGGGACCACGGAGTCTCTGAAGGTAGTCTGGGTGACGGAGCTCAGGTTTGGAGGCCGAGATGATGTCAGGCAGAGTCCGGAACCAGCGGAGCGAGGAGGTCGGTCACCACACGGATCCAGGGATCGGAGATGGTAGGGACTGACGAGATGGCGGACAGTCACCGTTCGGGGTTCTGGAATCGTCAGGACCGGTTGGCGAGACAGGAGCGACTCTACAAGAGAGATAGGTAAGTACGAGACAAAGCACAGGGAGACCTGACTCCTAGCTTAGCAAACACAAAGAACAGGTCCCGTCCACTTGGAAATAAACCCTCTATATACCCTGTACCTGCATCTTCAATATCCTGTTGGAGGACGCTGGCCCTTTAAGAAAAGGTCAATGACCGCGCGCGCGCCCTAATGCGCATGCGCGAGGCCCGGGTGCCAGAAGCCAGAGCAGGATGCGGTGTGCAGGAAGCAGGAGTGCCAGGCCGGCTCAGGACAGCAGACGGGCGCCGGGACCGGGGACCGGGTTGCCTGGAGGACGCAGGTGAGGGAGCATGGAGGCTGAGGAGCGGGGGACCGGGGAGCGTGGCACGGGAGCGGGGAAGCGAGGTCCGGGAGCGGGGGAGCGTGGCAGAGGAGCCGGGGAGTGTGGCAGAGGAGCCAGGGAGCGTGGCAGAGGAGCCGGGGAGCGTGGCAGGAGAACCGGAGAGCGTGGCACGGGCACCGGGCAGCGTGACAGAATATTATAGCTCCCAGCAGGTTAAAAACTCCTCTGTTGATATAAAAAAAACAGCTACCATAATTGGCTCCTATAGATGCGGTCTCAAAAATTGTCTCTGTTGTAAAAGTATTTGCCACAAAAGGACCACTTTCTGCTCCCAGGGGGGCTCAGAAAATGTCTCCATCAGAAGTCGCTTAACATGCCAGTCGGACTTTGTTATCTATTTAGTGGACTGTGTGTGCAGGAAACAATATGTAGGAAGGACAAGTCAGGCCCTCCACAATAGGCTAAATTCACATAGGCACAATGTGAAGATAGGCTATATGCTCCATGGACTCTCTAAGCATTGCACTCTGAAACACAATAAGGGGATGGTTTTTAATATCACACCAATAGAGAAGATAGCCCCAAATGCCCCCAATAGAATGGAAACCCTGAGCAGAAATTTTTAAATTGACACTGTCCTATATATATCTACAATAAGTATAGTCTTATCGTTTTACCATTTATTATTTATTTCTATTGCGTTTCCTTATTTGTCCCCTATGTTCCTCCATCTCTCGTTAATACTCTTATTTTCCATGCAAATGACTGCTATATTTGTCTGATACACTTTTTTCGCTGTCCTTCTGCACACTTTGCACTCATTGCCGCTAGATTGACAAAACCTCCTCTTCTGCATGTCTAGCGCAAGCGCATTGTATCTGGTTCCCTTGGTAGTGAACTCTGGTCACCCCTCGGTCTCTTGAACTTGTATCACTTCTACCGCGCAGGTGCCCCAGTTTTTTTCCTCTGCACTCGCTTCCTATCGGAGCTTGTCTCCTTCACGGAAATAGAATGCATATTAAGCATTAGAAATTAAAAATCCACGGACATCTTTTTTTATAAATGTCCCCCCTCTTTTTAGTGGTTTCCTTACTGAGCCCGCTTTTTTTGTCATTTTCAGACATCATAAAATTTTTAATCAAAATAATTTTCAATCGCAGTGTCCTTGCAGTTCTATCCCTCATTCTTTATAGTTTTATATATATATATATATATATATGTATGTATATATATATATATATATATATATATATAAATAAATAAATATAAAAAGATTTTTCTCACGTCCCTCTGAATATTCACTCACGATCGCTGTATCCCCATATATAGTTTTTTATATATATATATATACTTTTTTCACATTGTTTTGAATTTTTACTCACAATTAGAGTTGAGCGCGGTTCGTGGTTCTCCAGTTCGCGGTTCGAGTGATTTTGGGGGGTGTTCTAGATCGAACTAGAACTCAAGCTTTTTGCTAAAAGTTCATTAGCTCGAGTTACGTTCGAGAACGGTTCTATCAGCAAAAAGCCTAGCTAATTACTAGCTGGCTTTTCACTGTAATGGTGTGTCACTCTGTGATTTTACACTATTATTAAATTTCAGCGTATAGTGTGTGGGGGCTACGCGTTTAGATCACTGCTGCTGGGATAACGCCGATCGACATTTTTTATTTTCTTCCTTCCCTAAGCGCGCGTGTAGTGAGGCTGGCCAGCATGTCAGCCAATCCCAGACACACACATGGCTAAGTGTACTTTTTGCCAGACAAGCAAGGGCATGTGTCATAGGCTGTCCATGTCACATGTCCTTGCATTATAAAAATGGACATTTTCCCTCAGGACGCCATTATCTGCCTTCTGTGTCTGGGTGTCAGTCAACGCTCACGCAGCTCCTGTCGCCGGTCCTGCTGTGTACGCTATACACACAGCGATCTACTCATTAGGGGCAGAATTTTATTTCAGCCCTTTTAAGGGCTAATTACAGCTGGCTCAGAGCCATAGGTGACAGTCAGGTCCGTGGAATTGCTGTATACAGCTTCAGATAACAGCGTCTGTGTAGCTAAGCTCAGGGAATTCCTTGCTGCATTTCACCATTAGGAGGGATAGAAAGTGAGGCTTCCTTTCCTCTACACTGACCCACAACCCGGCCACTGTACCCTCCTGCACTTTTTTGCAAAGCCATTTTAATTGCAGAGTGCTGCCAGCTAGTGCCATCCAAAGAGTGGCTGTTGTACTCCATTATTGTGCCACTTGTGCCAAGCAAGTCCCACCACCTCTGCATTTTCCCCTCCTGCACACTTTTGCAAAGCCATTTTAATGTAAAAGAGTGCTGCCAGTTAGTGGCATCCAAAAAGTGGC
The DNA here is from genome assembly GCF_048569485.1 of Anomaloglossus baeobatrachus. Taxonomy (NCBI): domain Eukaryota; kingdom Metazoa; phylum Chordata; class Amphibia; order Anura; family Aromobatidae; genus Anomaloglossus; species Anomaloglossus baeobatrachus. The sequence goes on along the minus strand of NC_134363.1, from coordinate 79,707,451 downwards.
TGTTGTACTCCATTATTGTGCCACTTGTGCCAAGCAAGTCCCACCACCTCTGCATTCTCCCCTCCTGAACATTTTTGCAAAGCCATTTTAATTGAGAAGAGTGCTGCCAGTTAGTGGCATCCAAAAAGTGGCTGTTGTACTCCATTAGTGTCCCACTGGTGCAAAGCAATTTCCAGCACCTCTGCATTGCACCCTCCTGCTCATTTTTACTAAGCTATTATAATAGCAAACACTGGGGAATCTTAGTGGCATCCAAAAAGTGGCTGTTGGACTCCATTAGTGTCCCACTGGTGCCAAGCAATTTCCAACACCTCTGAATTGCACCCTACTGCTCATTTTTACTAAGCTATTATAATAGCAAACACTGCTGAAACTTAGTGGCATCCAAAAAGTGGCTGTTGGACTCCATTAGTGTCCCACTGGTGCCAAACAATTTCCAGCACCTCTGCATTGCACCCTCCAGCTCATTTTCTACTAAGCTATTATAATAGCAAACACTGAGGAAACTTAGTGGCATCCAAAAAGTGGCTGTTGGACTCCATTAGTGTCCTACTGGTGCCAACCAATTTCCAGCACCTCTGCATTGCACCCTCCTGCTCATTTTTACTAAGCTATTATAATAGCAAACACTGAGGAAACTTAGTGGCATCCAAAAGGTGGCTGTTGGACTCCATTAGTCTCCCACTGGTGCCAAGAAATTCCAGCACCTCTGCATTGCACCCTCCAGCTCATTTTTACTAAGCTATTATAATAGCAACCACTGAGGAAACTTAGTGGCATCCAAAAAGTGGCTGTTGGACTCCATTAGTGTCCCACTGGTGCCAACCAATTTCCAGCACCTCTGCATTGCACCCTCCTGCTCATTTTTACTAAGCTATTATAGTAGCAAACACTGAGGAAACTTAGTGGCATCCAAAAAGTGGCTGTTGGACTCCATTAGTGTCCCACTGGTGCCAAGCAATTTCCAGCACCTTTGCATTGCACCCTCCTGCTCATTTTTACTAAGCTATTATAATAGTAAAAACTGAGGAAACCTAATGGCATCCAAAAAGTGGCTGGTGTACTCCATTAGTGTCCCACTGGTGCCAAGCAATTTCCAGCACCTCTGCATTCCACCCTCTTGCTCATTTTCACTAAGCTATTATAATAACAAACTGTGCTGCCAGTTTAAGGGCCATAGTTGCATTGTCAGGGATAGTCAGTTTTGTTTCTTCTGCTGTCAATAAAGCTAGACCCCCTCTGCAATCTACACCACCTCTCAATATTTACTACCACATTTTAAGTGGACAATCTTGTCGCAATCAAAATGAGTGCCAAAATGACAGATACTTGTGGAAAGGGGAACAGGCGTGTTGGAAAAGGAAAAAAGTTTTTGTCCCTGGGGAAGGTGGCAAAGCTACATTAACATCTCCTGAAGATAGGCCATCTTCCAGCAAAAGTAAGATGTCTACTACTTTCCATGTACAATCCGATGTGCTCCCTTTTTTATGGACCCGAACAACTGTAACAAAGGTAGATGATGCACAAAAAAAAAACATGCTTGAATGGATCTCAAGTGGTCCAACAAGTGCCCTCTCCTCCACCTCAACTACGCATCCAAATAAAACAGTCCTCTGAGTTGTCATCCCAATCACACTTGCTTTCTCCCAGCTTTCAAGTCTCCATCCGCCCTGCACAGTATGGTGGAACAGAGATGGCTGAGTCTGCAGAGCTGTTCAGTCACACTATAGACTTGGAATCAGAGGTTTGCTCCCAAGCTACAGTGAGTACAGACCAGGAATTGGTCTGCAGTGATGCCCAGATCCTTTGTGACTCAGATTCAGGCCATGATGACCAAGTTTCTGAGCATAATGTTGACTCTTATTCACAAACTGTAACACCTGTTGTTAGAGACAATGAGGAACATACTGATGACGATGAGACACAGAAACCAGATTGGGATGACAACTTAAATATTCGATCAGGGCAGGAAGAGGCTAGGTTTGAGGGTGAGGGGAGTGCAAACACAACGCTTGATGAGGAAGTTCTAGATCCCACCTACTGTCAACCCACAGTCAGGAACTCGAGGAGGTCAACAGAGGCGGTGGAGGAGGATGCAACTGACGACGAAGTTACTTTGCGCCTTCCTGGACAGAGGAGGAGTACTGGTAGCACATCTTCAACTGCATCCTCAGCCACCACTCTGCCTCTGAGCACTAGTCGGGGTGGCTCAGCAGGTCGCATGTCCTCGTCCTCTAAGCCTTGCCTAGCCTGGTCCTTTTTTGACCTTGCAAAGGATCGCCCAAATCATGTGATCTGTAAAATTTGTCGGGAATCTGTTAGTAGAGGCAAAAACCTCAGCAGTTTGACAACTTCTTCCATGAATCATCACATGAATAAATATCATATGTCCCAGTGGAAAGCTCACTGTGCTGCAATGCGGCCTAGCGGAGCGGACCATCCACCGCCTGCCCCTTCCAGTGCATACGCATGCTCTTCAACTTCGAGGACTGTGGGGACAGCTGTCACACCTGGTTGTCCACGCACACCTTCCACCACTGTAACCACAATAGGCAGTTTACTTGATAGGTCGTCAGTTGGTTTGGAAGGGGAAACAAGTGTGTGTGTTCAGCTCTCTCAGACATTGATAGCACCAACGTTGGATGGAGGCAACATCATGTCTACGACGAAAACTCAAAATTATTCCATGAACCAATGTAAAATAAATATATTTTATTAATTAAAACTATACACCAGTATTAAAAAGACACACATAGAGGACATACAATAGAGGGAAGGCATAAGTATATGGCCAAGGGAACCAAATTTAAATGCTGTTATACAGCCAATTCATCATTTTTATGTAAACGGTGATTACATATACAATAAAGTCAGAATATGCAGTTGATGGAATATAGTAATGATACATTCATATACAATTAATGGACCAAAATATCAAAAATTTTCAATAAACACTATGTACATGTAGGCATTCGATATGTATCCTGTAAGTACATTATATAGATATAACCAACAAGTCAGAATGCCAGCTCTTAAAGACTGCATATATGTGTAGGCATTTTAAATGTGAAAACCTATTCACAAACTTGTACAAAGAGATTCACCAGATCCAAAATGACAGAGATTGAGATATTGTGCAGATCTCCTCGTCCAAGATCACATAAGATGCATAAACATCATATATTAGTTATAAAGTAAGAGCAAAATAGCACCTTTAAATGCAAGCTAAAGACGTGACATTTAGAAATCCACTCATTCAGAAAAGATGTAACATTATTATCATCTGTCATATAGTATCACAAGGTAAGAGATTCAGGGATCTCTAGCACAAACCCATCCGCTGATATAAAGTGCAAGATAAAGACAATAATTGTGCTATTAAATGTAGTCACCTAACAGCATCCGTTATAACCAATATCATGGTATAAATACCGAGGCTACATCAAGGCCAAGAAAAAAGTTGTTAGCCCACCCTCACCAAACACTCCAACGATCGTTTCGCAAACCGCTTCGTCAGGGAGTGAGGTGGTAGGGCTCGTGGAGGACTTAAGTACCTGTATGGCAGCTGTATGTAATAAGAATCCGGAAGACACCATAATTATCGGGCGGCGCGGTTCGCGCATGCGCAAAGCCGCATCTCCGTGCCCGGACGTCCGCCTACGTCTACCAAGGGCGACAAGGTCGCCGTTGATGATGCAAGCAGGACATCCACACACAGACCGCGGCCCGCGCATGCGCGCCACGCCGCACAGTGTCCACCGCCGCCATCTTGAAAAAGGTATATTAAACATATCGCGGCCAAACATATAACACAAGAGGGAAAAATGAAATCACAACATTTAAAGTGATGTTTATTTTAGCGATGTAGTTGTCAGATATCCACCATGCTCCAATAATACAATTGTGAGATAATCCAAGAAAGATATATATAGAGGTCGTGATCATGCATGCACAGATATTCTGTTTGGATTCATATGTAGATTCACATAGTTAGCAACATCAAATATCCACATTTATTTCAGATATTAAAAATAAGTGACAATCCCTCATAAGTCTATAACCATGTACATGCTAATGAATATGTGACGATTTTCCCAACCATAACACAGACCAAAGACCATCAAGGGATCTACATAACACATAAGATAACCAATAAAGGTATATCAATATAGTCGTGCATATACAGATATTACAACAGAATGTTGTATATCTCAAATCCTATCTATATCAATGTCGAATATCTGCATTCCTGCAAAGAGTGGATAATGTCCACCCCTAACCTTAACCATATGTATGTTATTAGACCCCTGAGATCAAATTAGATAAACAAAAGTCGACTCACATATATCAAATCGAAATCCCCTCTTAGGGTCATCTCACTGACCGAAAATCTCCACACCCACAAACCCTACCAAACCTGCAAGCGAAGAAACTCTATGACGGTGGAAACAAAAACGAGAAAGACTAAGCAATAAAATTACTATAATGAAATAGATGGTCAAGATGGCGTGATGAGAGAGACAAACTTTCTAATAATTATGCATATCAGTAGACAAGCCGAACTCATAGGAAGCTCGAGAAACCCCACTGGTCATTAAGACCCCTTGGTTTCATGCATTTCAGGAGTGTAATCCATCTACATTCTAATTGACTGAGTTTTTTGAAAAGATCTCCTCTCCTGTTACCTGGATAGATCCGATCTATCCCACTAAATCTCAATAAGTGTGACTGCCCTGGATGGAAATCTCTGAAGTGTCGAGCAAGGGGTTTGAGTTTTGCAATCGTAAAAACCTGGTCTGCTGGAACCCTTTCTGCTGCCCTTATATCTCTAATATGTTCCTGTACGCGGACACGAAGTTCTCTTGTTGTCATACCTACATATTGTAGGTTGCATGGACATTTCGCCACATATATGACCATTGATGTTTTACAATTAATGAAATGCAATATTTTGTAATTGCGTTCTTTGTTTGAATCTGAGAATATATCAGTCTTAGAGATATAATGGCAGGCAGTACAGCTTCCACAAGGCCAGCAACCCCATTTCGGGCCCTTAGATCCAAATAGATAATTGGATGAGGATGGTATATGATGACTATGGACCAACAAGTCCCTGAGGGTTTTGCCCCGTTTAGCAACAAAAAAGGGTTTTTCTGTGACAAACTCCGATAACGATGGATCTTCCCTTAAGATAGGCCATGACTTGGTTATTGCACTTGTAAGTTCTCGCCACCTAGATTGATAATTAGAGATAAAACGAGTAATGTCCTTCGATTCTTTTTGCTTCTTAGAGTATAATAATGAATGTCTTCCAATATTTTTTGAAACCTGATAGGCACTGTCAATGTTGTCCATATGGTAGCCACGTTGTGAAAATCTTTTCCTCAGTTCATCAGCTTGGAGTTCAAAATCCTCATCCCTATCACAAATCCGCCTTGCGCGGATGAATTGTCCTTTAGGGATAGCTCGAATGACATGGGAAGGGTGAGCAGATCGCGCATGCAAAAGAGAATTCACACTGGTATCTTTACGAAACACGGTAGTATGCAGATGACCCTCCATGTCAGTTGTGATATGTAGATCCAAAAAATCGATGGCTGTTTGGCTGACGTGATGTGATAACTTGATGTTCCAAGAATTCGTGTTTAGATGGTGAAGAAATTGGTCCAGGAGAGATCTCGTACCCTGCCAAATAAATAGTACGTCATCAATGTAACGAATCCATAGTACCACCGATGCACAAAAATCATCATTATTTTGGATGAATTCTCTTTCCCATAAACCCAGAAAGAGATTGGCGTAGCATGGGGCGCACGCCGCCCCCATTGCCACGCCCCTCTTCTGTAAGTAAAACCTATCCTTGAACACAAAATAATTGTGTGATAAAACAAAATTCATCAGGGATAGGAGAAATTCCACCATTTTGGAATCCAAATCACGACCATGAAGAAAGAATTCCAACGCTGACAAGCCTAAGTTGTGATTAATGCATGTGTATAAGGATTCCACATCACAGGTGACTAAAAACATATTGGAAGTCATATGTATTCCCTCCAATCGTTGAAGAACTTCCGTGGAATCCCGTACGTATGAGGGTAGTTCCATTACAATTGGTTTAAGGAAATAATCTAGTAGTCTGGAAATAGGTTCCAAAAGACCCCCATTCCCAGACACAATTGGTCTCCCCGGGGGGTTATGCAAATCCTTATGCACTTTAGGTAAAAGATATAAGGTTGGTACCGAGGGACTCTTGATCTTTAAACCCTCCCATGTTTTTTTGGGTAAGATACCATCCTCAAGTGCTTCATCTAATATCCTCCCCAACTCTGTTTGAAAAATCAGGGTCGGATCTTTTTGTAATTTTTGATAACATAAAGGGTCTGCCAACTGCCTAAACACCTCCCTCTCATACAGTTCATCCGGCCATACCACAATATTACCCCCCTTATCTGCAGGTTTGAAGGTAACCCCCTTAATCTTCCTAAGTTCTCCCAGGGCTAATCTCTGCTCTTTAGTGAGATTATCATAAGGTCTATGACCAGGGATTTTAAAAATCTCTCCCACAACCATCTTCACAAAGACCTCAATGGAGGAGCTCATGGAGAGAGGTGGAAAAAAATTACTTTTTTTATTAAGACAGTCCGGGAATTTACCTGGCTGTATCTCCATTTGTTCCAGCAGGAGCTCCTCTAAAATCTGTAGGGCCTCCAATTCTTTCTCTGTTGAAAAAGAATGGTGAGATGATTTATTGTGATGGTATTTTTTCAGTAAGAGTTTTCTAGCGAACAAGAAGGTATCTTTGATCGCCGTAAAATGATCAAAGGTTGCCATAGGGCTAAACCCCAAACCCAAGGAGAGGACAGAAATTTGAGCTGGAGAGAGGGTAATATCAGATAGGTTGATCACCTTGAGAGATCCTCCATCAGCAGATTCCGTCTCTCGATTGGATGGATTCTTGTCTCTTTTTTTGGCCTTGGTCCGAGTGAAATACCTCGATGTCTGAGCCGTGACATCATATGTCCTACTGCTATCAGATTCATAGGAGGTGTCACTTGTTGCTGTCGATAGTGATGTTGCTCTGTCAGTGGGAGATCGACTTTTCCATCTATACACTTGGTTCTGTTGATAATCCCGTGTATCCCTTAAAAATTTGTTGGTCTTGCTGGACTGGATATCGCCCTCGAATTTAGAGAGGGCTGTATCTAGATCCTGCTGAAACATCCGCATTTGTTCCTCAGTCAATTTGTTCTTAATTTTAGCCTGTAGGGTCTGAATTTTTTCCTCGACTAAGATTAAGTTCTTCTTATCCACTTCAATGAGAATATCTAGAAATGTGAATGAGCATGTATCACAAGCTTCTTCCCACTTTTTAGTTAATGGAGCTTCCTCCATGGGAAATGAGGGGAAGGTTTGTATGCGCAAGCCCCTGGGTATAAACTTACGCAATACATATTGCTCAAGTGTAGTTTTGTTCCACCATATTTTGGTACGTTTCATAATCAGCTCCTTTAAGCTCTGTTTGTCTCTCAAAATCTCGTCACCATCACCATCAATATTAACAACACCACCATCCTTAAAAACCGTAGATAGTTTAGATAGCCAATTGCTATCCCGAGTCTTAAAGTCCATGACGGGGTTACTCCTAGAAAACACAACCAGAAAACCTATAATCAGGAGATTGTTCATCCCAGATATATTTTAGACAAAGTCACGTTCAGGAATATAGCCAGACACTGAAAACTCAAAATTATTCCATGAACCAATGTAAAATAAATATATTTTATTAATTAAAACTATACACCAGTATTAAAAAGACACACATAGAGGACATACAATAGAGGGAAGGCATAAGTATATGGCCAAGGGAACCAAATTTAAATGCTGTTATACAGCCAATTCATCATTTTTATGTAAACGGTGATTACATATACAATAAAGTCAGAATATGCAGTTGATGGAATATAGTAATGATACATTCATATACAATTAATGGACCAAAATATCAAAAATTTTCAATAAACACTATGTACATGTAGGCATTCGATATGTATCCTGTAAGTACATTATATAGATATAACCAACAAGTCAGAATGCCAGCTCTTAAAGACTGCATATATGTGTAGGCATTTTAAATGTGAAAACCTATTCACAAACTTGTACAAAGAGATTCACCAGATCCAAAATGACAGAGATTGAGATATTGTGCAGATCTCCTCGTCCAAGATCACATAAGATGCATAAACATCATATATTAGTTATAAAGTAAGAGCAAAATAGCACCTTTAAATGCAAGCTAAAGACGTGACATTTAGAAATCCACTCATTCAGAAAAGATGTAACATTATTATCATCTGTCATATAGTATCACAAGGTAAGAGATTCAGGGATCTCTAGCACAAACCCATCCGCTGATATAAAGTGCAAGATAAAGACAATAATTGTGCTATTAAATGTAGTCACCTAACAGCATCCGTTATAACCAATATCATGGTATAAATACCGAGGCTACATCAAGGCCAAGAAAAAAGTTGTTAGCCCACCCTCACCAAACACTCCAACGATCGTTTCGCAAACCGCTTCGTCAGGGAGTGAGGTGGTAGGGCTCGTGGAGGACTTAAGTACCTGTATGGCAGCTGTATGTAATAAGAATCCGGAAGACACCATAATTATCGGGCGGCGCGGTTCGCGCATGCGCAAAGCCGCATCTCCGTGCCCGGACGTCCGCCTACGTCTACCAAGGGCGACAAGGTCGCCGTTGATGATGCAAGCAGGACATCCACACACAGACCGCGGCCCGCGCATGCGCGCCACGCCGCACAGTGTCCACCGCCGCCATCTTGAAAAAGGTATATTAAACATATCGCGGCCAAACATATAACACAAGAGGGAAAAATGAAATCACAACATTTAAAGTGATGTTTATTTTAGCGATGTAGTTGTCAGATATCCACCATGCTCCAATAATACAATTGTGAGATAATCCAAGAAAGATATATATAGAGGTCGTGATCATGCATGCACAGATATTCTGTTTGGATTCATATGTAGATTCACATAGTTAGCTCTCTCAGACATTGATAGCACCAACGTTGGATGGAGGCAACATCATGTCTACGCCTGCACTTTCCTCACAAGCCTGCATTTTTCCAGGAACACACTACTCACCACCGTCTACACACAGCAGCCAGATATCTGTCCCTCAGATGTGGACAAATAAAAGGCCATTTCCTGCGACCCATGACAAAGCTAAGAGGTTTACTTTATCCCTCTGTAAGCTCTTGGCTACCGAAATGCTGCCTTTCCGCCTGGTGCACACACAGGATTTTCGAGACCTTATATCTGTCGCTGTGCCCCAGTACCAGATGCCCAGTCACCATTACTTCTCTAAGAAAGGTGTGCCTGCGCTACACCACCATGTCGCACACAACATCACCGCTTCCTTGAGAAACTCTGTGTGTCAACGGGTGCATTTCACCACCGATACTTGGACCAGTAAGTATGGACAGAGACGTTATATATCGCTGACTGGACACTGGGTAACTATGGTGATAGATGGTGAAGGGTCTGCTGCACAAGTCTTGCTGCCCCCACGACTTGTGTGTCAATCCTCTGTCTGTCCAAGTTCCTCCACTGCTTCTGCCTCCTCAACCTCGTCTGGGTCCTCCACCTCCGCCCCAAGCCTGCCTTGTCAGGCCACCAGTATTGTAACTGCGCACAAGGAATCACGCACCCCTCATTACTATGCTGGCAGCAAAGCACAACGGCATCAGGCGGTCTTTATCTTGAAAGGTCTTGGAACTAAGAGTCACACAGCAGCTGAGTTGTGGGCAGCTCTGGAGACTGAGTTTGGTAAATGGTTGTCTCCACTCAAACTGCAGCCTGGTAAGGCCATGTGCGACAATGCTGCAAACCTGGGTGCAGCCCTTCACCAGGGCAAGATGACACACGTGCCTTGTATGGCTCACGTGTTGAACCTTGCTGTCCAGTAATTTTTAACACACTATCCCGGCCTAGATTGCCTTCTGAACAGGGCACGAAAACTGTCTGCTCACTTCCGCCATTCAACTGCCGCAGCTGAGCGACTTGCATCGCTCCAGAAGTCTTTCGGCCTGCTGGTTCATCACCTGAAATGCGATGTGCCGACACGCTGGAATTCGACTCTCCACATGTTACAGCGACTGTGGCAGCAAAGCCGAGCACGTCATGACGTATAGCCTGAGCCAACGAGATGCAGAGGTGAGGCAGATCACTCTGATGGAGTGTTCTCAGATCAAGGACCTATGCACCCTTCTGCACAGTTTCGACATTGCGACAAATATGTTTAGCACTGACAATGCCATTATCAGCATGACAATTCCAGTCATTTACATGCTGGAGCACACGATAACACTATTCGGAGTCAGGGGGTGGGACAACAGGAAGGGGAGGAACTACAGGAGGATTCATAAGCGCAAGGGACAACAACATCACCAAGGTCCAGACGTTCATCATCACCAAGGCGGCAGGCATGGGACCATGGGGGACAGGGATCAACAAGGGCGTATGGTAGCAGGTGAAATATTGAGGAAGGTGCAGGAGAACATGAAGAAATGGAGGACGAACTGTCCATGGACATGGAAGACTCAGCGGATGAGGGAGACCTTGGTCAAATTTCAGTTGAAAGAGGTTGGGGCTAGATGTCAGAGGAAGAAAGAACGGTTAGCACCTCTATGCCACAAACACAGCGTGGACTTGGTCCGCATGGCTGCGCAAGACACATGAGCGCCTTCTTGCTGCACTACCTCCAACATGACCCCCGTATTGTCAAAATTAGAAGTAACGATGACTACTGGCTTGCCACACTATTAGATCCCCGGTACAAGTTCAAATTTTGTGACATAATTCAAACCATAGAAAGGGATGCACGTATGCAGGAGTATCAGCAGAAGCTGTTACTCGATCTTAGCTCGGCTTTTTCACAAAACAAACGTGGTGCATGTCCCAGTTGTAACTTGACAAACATGGGACGGTCTCATCATCATCAACAGTCTAACCATACCAGCAGCACCGTATCTGGTGCTGGTTACAGTAATTTTATTGAATCGTTTCATAATTTTTTAGACCATCCTTTGCAAGGCCAACAGAGACAACAAGTCTGACACATACTCAACGGCTGGAGAGGATGATACAGGAGTATCTCTAAATGAACATCAATGCCATGACTTTGCAAATGGAGCCTTGCTCATTTTGGGCTTCAAATCTTGAAAAATGGCCAGAGCTCTCCAATTACGCCTTGGAGATCTTGTCGTGTCCAGCTGCCAGCGTTGTCTCAGAACATGTCTTCAGTGCTGCTGCGTGTGTGCTGACAGATAAGCCATTGTCCAGTGACAATGTGGACAGACTAATGTTCATCAAAATGAACAAGTCATGGATCCGCAAGGAATTTACTACCCCTGTGTCATCTTGGGGAGAGTAAATGCTTGTGGATTTGGAAATGCAAATCTACCTGTGAAGTGTACAACTGGGGCACAAGTGCTGCCACTGAAGGGGTGTCTGTGTGGCCCAATTCTTGGAAAAAATAGAGACTCTCCTTGGAGTAACCCTTGCTTGCTGTGTTTTTAAAAAGAAGCCAAAATGAACAAGTCATGGTTCAGCAAAGACTTTGATTCCTTCCCTGGTGTCATCCTGGGGACGGTTAAGGCTGGCGTATTTTTGAATGTGCTTGATGCAAATCTACCTGTAAAGTGTACAACTGGGGCACAAGTGCTGCCACTGAAGGGGTGTCTGTGTGGCCCAATTTTTGGAAAAAAGGGAGACTCTACTTGGAGTATACCTTACTTGCAGTGTTTCTAAAAATGATCCAAGATAAACAGATCTGGGATCATCAAAGACTTTGCTACCTACCCCTGTGTCATGCTAGGGAAGGTTAAGGATGGCGTATTTTTGAATGTGCTTGATGCAAATCTACATGTGAAGTGTATAACTGGGGCACAAGTGCTGCAATTGAAGGGGTGTCTGTTTGGCCCAATTTTTGGAAAAAAGGGAGACTCCGCTTGGAGTAACCCTTGCTGTGTTTTTAAAAAGGAGCCAAGATGAACAAGTCATAGTTCAGCAAAGACTTTGCTATCTACCCCGGTGTCATCCTGGGTACGGTTAAGGATGGCGTATTTTTGAATGTGCTTGATGCAAATCTACATGTGAAGTGTACAACTGGGGCACAAGTGCTGCCACTGAAGGGGTGTCTGTGTGGCCCAATTTTTGGAAAAAAGGGAGACTCTTCTTGGAGTAACTATTGCTGTGTTTTTAAAAAGGAGCCAAGATGAACAAGTCATGGTTCAGCAAAGACTTTGCTACCTACCCCGGTGTCATCCTGGGGAGAGTAAATGCTTGTGTATATGAAATGTGCTTGATGCAAATCTACCTGTGAAGTGTACAACTGGGGCACAAGTGCTGCCACTGAAGGAGGTGTCTGTGTGGCCCAATTTTTGGAAAAAAGGGAGACTCTGCTTGGAGTAACCCTTGCTGTGTTTTTAAAAAGGAGCCAATATGAACAAGTCATGGTTTAGCAAAGACTTTGCTACCTACCCCGGTGTCATCCTGGGGAGAGTAAATGCTTGTGTATTTGGAATGTGCTTGATGCAAATGTACCTGTGAAGTGTATAACTGGGGCACAAGTGCTGCCATTGAAGGGGTGGGTGTGTGGCCCAATTTTTGGAAAAAAGGGAGACTCCGCTTGGAGTAACTCTTGCTGTGTTTTTAAAAAGGAGCCAAGATGAACAAGTCATAGTTCAGCAAAGACTTTGCTATCTACCCCGGTGTCATCCTGGGTACGGTTAAGGATGGCGTATTTTTGAATGTGCTTGATGCAAATCTACATGTGAAGTGTACAACTGGGGCACAAGTGCTGCCACTGAAGGGGTGTCTGTGTGGCCCAATTTTTGGAAAAAAGGGAGACTCTGCTTGGAGTAACCCTTGCTGTGTTTTTAAAAAGGAGCCAAGATGAACAAGTCATGGTTCATCGGTGCGGTGTTTTACATGATTTTAGAAGGGCATGCCATGCCTATATCTGTGTCTCGTCCTCTTTTTCCTCGTAACGCTGTTTTTTTTTCGCATGAGAATTTCTTCTTGTCACTTTCCCGTGTGTTTGTGTTGTGTTGTGAGTTGTTTGTCACCTTTAGGACACCTTTGAGGGTGTTTTGTAGGTGTTTTTATGTGTTTGTGATAGCCTCCCATTGTTTACTATGGGGTTCGAGTGGTTCGCCGAAACGTTTCGCCGAACCGAACTCGAACGCGACCACCAAGCTCGAGCCGAACCGCGACCGGTTCACTCATCTCTACTCGCAATCTCTGTATCCCCATGTAGAGTAGAGGACTAAACACTAGTGTATTCTCCTATACTCCATAGGTTCACACACCATCTTAAACACATCCCTCACCACCGGGCACTCACAGGCTATCATAACGGGTTGTGACTGGCACAACCTCACCAGGTGAGTGCCTCTTTGTTTTGTCTGTCTACCCTCATATCGGGTAAGACCCTATTGCACTTTTTCCCCCCCTACAGTATTAACTGTATGTATACATGTATAATGTGTTTGTATGTGTTTTTGTTTGCCTGCCATTGTTTTTAATGGGGTTCGAAGGTTTTCGTCGAATGTTCGCCGAATTAAGCCGCCGTTTGACGAACCGAACCGAACTCAAACACTAGGGGGGTGGCTCAACACTAGTGGTAGCCCACTCCATTTTTTTAATATCTATATAATTCTGTTTACACTGCCATTCAGCCAACTGGTTTACAACCAATCACAGATGCCTATGTAGCGCCCCTCAGACTTCAGTCGCTACAGGGTATTGCATCTCACTTAAGGTGCATTACTCATCCTGGGTAAGGAAGAGGTTAACCACTGGTGTTCATCACTTTCACAACACACACTTTAGGTGCTTTCCCACTGAAACTGGGTTAGAGGTGGTCACCATAGCAACGGGACTTTCCCAGCCACTGGTGAGTCATCAGAAAGGTGGGGGCAGCATGAGTAAAGTGAGGAACACACAGACTTTTACCTCAGAATAGTCAGGGACAGAGAAGAACACGGCCACTGAGGAGAGTGCTTTAGAGATTCCTGAGTTAGGGCTGGCCCAACTGGAAGAAGCAGGAGATGACTAGTGGAGTTGGTGAGACACAGGAGCAACACGGTATCTGGAGGTAGAGTTCAATAGCTCCCTCAGCACCAGCGCAGTTCAGGGTGCAGAGCCCTAGGGTGGCATACACTTCATGTTGTGCCATCAGAATCTGCCAGACAGGGGGAGTTCATGTCCCTCTAACCACCAAAGATCCCGGGGCACAGCAGCATACAGAGTCAGGAGTCAAGACCACGGTTGCGCCCACATTTGATTCACGCTGCCTGCGAACAGGACAGGAACTTAACTACTAAATGCACGGGTCCCCAAGTAGCTTCACGCCATGGGGATCCACATTACAGAGCACAAGAAAGGAAGGTCTCGCACCCCACAACACCTGTGGTGGCCTCTGAACTATCCGGAATCGGCTGGGGCCCATCATGACAGAAACCGGCACTCCGAGGGTGACGACTTAACAGTGAGTAAAAGACCTTGAACCGCATCCACTGTGTCAGCCCATCATTGCCAGCACCCCGTGCTCCAGTGCAACTGGCCACTACCGCCTCCATCATCCTCCTATGGGGCCTGGCTCTACCTGTGGGGGGCCGAACCATCCGGCTGTGACACCATCCACCCCAGATGACACTACCCACAGCGGCGGCCAATCCCTGGACGCACACCACAGGTGGCGTCATGAGACAACTACTCCCAACATCCTCAACCCCTTCATCCTCATCTCCCCACCATCATCCCATCCTCCATCCCTTCATGGACACCTCGGGGTCACAAAACCGGGCAGGGCCACCCGTGACTTCCCCTGACCCTCACCGGCCCAGTGACGAGTATTCCCCAGGCCCCGTGGGGTGTTCCATTTTGGCATCAAAAATAGGATTCCGTGCCTGCAACAATGGCTACTGTGCACCTAACGGACTGTATGTTTATGGACTGTGTGAAACATTTATGGAGAACAGGATTTCGTGCACGCAGCCATGGGTACTGTACGCCTAATGGACTGGACTTTACACTGGCGTCCATTGGAAAAAAAAAAAAAACAGACGCCATGTGTATCCAAAAAGACTGGGGGTGCCCACCCTTCGTGCGTGGGATTGCAGTGTGGCGCGAAAAGCCGTGCCCGCCCCCTACAACAACTAAGGAAAAACAACACTCACCCAAAAAGCCGGGAGCACCTCCTCCCCAGGAAGCAGGAAAGGCTGTGATAGCGGCACGGACGGATTGGGTGTGAGCCATAGCGAGCTACGATTGGAGGAACCTGAGGCACAGGGTAGAAGCGATGTGCTCTCCTGGTTGTTCAAAAGCAACTCCGGCGATGCGGCACACACTGAGACCAGCTGCCGTCGTTGTTCCCAACCCTGGATGCCTTGAGTTCCCTCGGCTGCGGAATTGTGCGCAACGGAGAGGCATGTAAATAGGAAAGTATTAAGGAGGTGTATATAGTTAACAGCCCTAGTAGCATTTATAGAAAGTACTGTACGTTTTTTTTTTTGTCTGCTTGACAAACTGGACATCTGGGCCACTGGGCTATGCGTGGTCAAGACTGTGTTTGTAAATAATTAGCACCGGTTGTGTACCCTACCAAAATTATGACGACAACAGGACCCAAAACCTGTCGTGCGTGCCCAAGCAATGAAGCGTGGTCTGGAATGCTCTGCTCATGTATTCCATGTTACACTTGGCAGAGAAAGTGTATCATTCCATTTGCACCTGCTGCTGCTGATGACAAGTATTATTGACATTTTTTGCCTGTTTTATATAGTAGATACTGGAGAAAGAATGGATGTATTGCCGCGCTACCACCAATGTGAAGAAGTGTTGATTAATATTAGTATTTTATTTAACAGGTCGACGCGTTTCTGGGATCAAGTCTCCTTCCTCAGTACCATGTAAATCGACATCAGTGTCAAAGAATACAGCTGGACAAACATATATACCTGTTGACAAATATAAGGCCTGCCTACTGGAGAATAAAAAAAAAATCAGCAGGCAGACCTGTCTTGCAGTGACGCAGCAATATGAAATCAGCTCAATTTCATTAAATAGAACATTATCCCATATCAAAAAATATTTTCAAATACATTAAAAGATGTTCACTCTTTAAATGATATGTTGTACAACATTGATTAAAAAAGCAATGGAAAAAAAAATAAAAAAATAAAAATTATATAAATTATTTAGATTTTTGTGTTTTTATGTGTTTTAATTTGACTAGAATTCTCACAACCCCTTTACTAATATCCACAATGAAAGTACTCACTGGTGTGAGCCACTAACGGAGACAATGCTGTGGCAATGAAAAATAATCATTTTTTCATAATTTTCATAATTTGTTTCATTTTTTTCATTTTGTAGGTTTTTACATTTTTTAGATCTACCCTACATTTATTTATATTTACACTTATATTCCACATTCTATGCACTCTAACAATGGAGTCCTTCCCTTTCCCCCTCACCCCCCTTTTTTTCTTTTTATTTTAAAATCTTTGAAAAAGTGTTTTATTTTTTTTTATAATGACAGTTGGCTATGGCTCTATAGATATATATAAATATATATATATATATATATATATATATATATATATATATATATATATATATATATATATATATATATATATATATATATATATATATATATATAACCTATAGAGCTCAAAAAAGGAATTTTAATTCACCTCTTTATAATTTTCTACATTTTTTAATAATTTTAAAAAATATTTCTGCACTATAACTTTTGTTCCATTGAAACCTTTTCCAAATTCTTATTTTTCATTGCCACTGCATGGTCTCCATTAGTGGCTCACACCAGTGAGTACTTTGATCATGGATATTAGTAAAGGGGTTGTGAGAATCAATTCATTAAAATGATTAAGTAAAATAAGTTATAATATTATATAATTATTATAATATTATAATTTAAAATGAATAAATAAAATTAGTTATAATTAATTAAGATTAATTAAAATAATTAATCAACACTTCTTCGCATTGGTGGTAGCGCGGCAATACATCCATTCTTTCTCCAGTATCTACTAGATCATTCACGTGGAACTGCAGCAACCGCCATTCAATTATATACCTTTATAGGAGTTGTGCCTGCCACAACCCTGCCAGGTGAGTGGTTTCATTTTACTTAACTCATCATTTATCTGGTAAAGCCCTATTTTGCGCTCTCTATTGTTTCTGTCTGTTTTATATGTGATAAGAATTTTCATGTTATTAATGTCCAATTGTGACCCATACTATAACAATGACTCCTCCGTGTCCTGTGCCTATTCACCACAAATGAAATAAAATGAATCCCACCCTTACTTAACTGTTGCAAAACGAGGAAGCGTTCCTTCTGCCTGCAGCGTGCCGCATTGCCATTTTCTGTGTTCTCCCAATCAATGAAATGCCTAACAGAACTAAAGACAAGAAAATATAACTCCGGCACTCAATAAGAAAAAAAAGGGAAAAGTCCAGAATGCAAATAGGATCAGGTCCTCCTATGCTTCCATGTGCCAGACTCTAGTGCTTTTGATACCCAGTGCATTTAGCTTGCACCCCTAGTTCCTTATAGCACACTGCAGGGCTCTTTCCAGGCTGTTTTGCACCTTTTTGCCCAGGAGTACAGTCTGCATCCGACACAACTTTACTTACTTGCCTGTTCAGCAGTCTTCAGGCCCATATTCCTGACTCTGGTCAACTATAAATGTAAGAATTGGTTACCCCTGTGGTGATTATTCAGTGCAAGGTCTCTTTACAGGATTAATGAGGTTGCTGTGTAAAACCATAAGGATTCTACTTGCCTGACTCTCTTTCATACTGGCAGACTTGCTCCCCACCACTGTGGTTTACAGCTTACTTTCCCTCGTATAAGCAATGTGCAGAAACACAGTATTCTAGGACACGTATCTATTTAGGACCAGTTTTTGTTAACTCGAGCGCATCGATTCTTGGATATACGGTCTCTTATACATATGATCGATTTACAGTCAAGATCTATCATTTACAAGGTTTCATTTCAATAGGCCCCCTACTGACAGTATGTTTGACAAAGGATACCATAGCCGAAACGTCACCATCTGACTGTCCATTTCCTTGCATCAATTTTTCTCAATAAAATTATTCTCTTAAGCATATTTGCATTCTGGACTTTTCCGATTTTTTTCTTATTGAGTGCCGGAGTTATATTTTCTTGGATTTTGCTATTTTTCTCCAGAGCACCACCTACAGTCGAGCCAGGCCTCCTCTTTCTCTCTAACAGAACTAAAGAAACCTGGGGCTTACCAGAGTCTATAAAAGGGCAGGGACAAATGACTTTCAGCTCTGCCATAGTTTTCAATAATACCCAAATCCTGAGGACCCAGATGTAATCGAAAACAGCAAGTGCTGTGGACACAGGTACAGTTAAAAGAGATGATCTATAATTGCTTTTGGGATTCCAAGTGCCTTAACATTTTATTTTTCCATCTACCATATTTTTTGGATTATGTTATATATATATATATATATATATATATATATATATATATATATATATGTGTGTGTGTGTGGCACCCCTAACCTGGTCAGGCACCCCTGAGTACTGCACCCATGCTGGGTGAGTGCAAACAGGTAATCCTGAAGGCTGGATAGGGTGTGTACGCACAGATACATAGTGACGAGGTCTCACACACACTCTAGAGGGGACCCCTGGGCAGATCCAGAAGGGGTCGTGGCCTCCACATCTCAGCTAGGAGTATAGGGGAGGGGCTGGAAGCTAGTGTAGCAGTGGCAGTCAGAGAGAAAGGAGTAGGAGAGGGGTAGAGCCGAGTCTGAAGTGGAGACGCAGGAGAGCGGACACGCTAGTCAGACCCTGCAGGTGTAGTGGCTGTTGGTGGGGGAGAACGGTCACCAGAAGTTGGACAGAAAGATGCTAAGGAAGCCAGGCCAGTTGGTCAAGAAGACACTGAGGGAGTCAGCTGGTCATGTACGGAGACTTATGGAGGGCTAGGCACGCACGGGGAACAGGTCCCTAGAGTCAGACATCCATTTAGTGGTCTGCTAAACCTGCTGCTGGGGTGAACAACAAGTCCCACACCAACCAAAACAGAGTCCGAGCATCAGTAGCAACGAGGGAGTTCATAAGGAGGATTGAGCCTGCAGCTATCCACCTTGGTCCACGCTGCCAGCAAACGGGCCAGAAAGGAGAGAAAAGGCAGTTGCGACTTCCCTGGATGAATCCCAAGGTACTTTAAGACAGGGGTTGTCCGAAACAAGAAGTGCTAGGAAGGCGAGCCAGCAGTCACCCTTATTCCAGCCTGAAGGATACCTGGTTCTTTCTTGGTGTATCTCAGCATTGCCCGGGTACCACTTGTATTTGAAAAGTGAGTAAAAACCAGTTGCAAGACACTTTGGGACTGAGACTGAGTTATTCTGCGACCTGTATTTCTACGCGCATACACTCGAGCCCCTGGGGCCAGCCTCACTCTTGGGAGGCCACATCACCCGACTGCAGATTCCATCAGCCCCAGACGCTCGTTAACTGCAGTGGCGGTCACCCATAACCCTGACTGCAAACCGTGAGTGGTGTCACGACTCAGAAGTAAATAACCTGACATACCTGTTGCCAGCGGTAATCAAGTGGAGCCCCTGTGGCGTCCCAGAAGGTGGATTGACGTCCCTGAGGCGACCGCTAAAGGTGGGAGATGCATATACATACAGTATATGTATATTATTTTTGAGAGAAAAATGAGGGGTGTGTCTTAAAATCCAAATGTAGCTTACCAGGGGGTGGTGAAGAGGGGTCAAAGAAGGCAGGCGCAATGCTATGGGTGTGGGAAGGAGAGGGAGAGGGAGTGATCCAGCACAATTCCTCCTTGGTTTAAAACATTTAGGATCTTTATTGAAACTTCATTATGACTAAGGACTAGTTGGTTTTATTTTCAGTCCGATACGCGTAAAGCCCTCATGAATTGCGCCTTTACTATGCAAGTTTATTTTCGGTCTTCACCATGTTTTTAAAGAAGTTTCAATAAAGATCCTAAATGTTTTAAACCAAGGAGGAATTGTGCTGGATCACTCCCTCTCCCTCTCCTTCCCACATCTCTGTTACCGGTCAGGATAGACCGTGGGATCCTGGCACCCGCAAGGCTGAGCAGTCCGGGCAGCAGGTGAGCTGAAGACTTTTTTCGTTCATGCAATGCTATGGGTGTGCTGCTTGCACTGCTCTGTGCGTCAGATGGCACGGCTCTGCTCTGTGCGGTTCGCTCTGCATTGTGTGGCATGATGGGGCTAGACTCTGCAATGTGCGGCACAACGGGGCCCGGCTTTTTGCGTCATGCTCTACATTGTGCGGTGGGGCTCTGCTCTGTTTGGGGCTGCTTTGCTTAGTGTGGCTCTGTTCTGTGCAGGGCTGTTCTGCTCGCCACGGCGCTGCTCTGTGCAGGGCTGCTCTGCTTGCTGTGGTGAACCGCCATTCTCAAGATGTCGATGGTGAGGGCTTCTTCAAATAATGGCGCCTAGAGTCGGCGGGTGCACAGATGGAGCTCTTGGCTCAAGCTCTCATCTGCGCACGCGCGGACTTCGACTGCCATTATTTGAAGAAGCCCTCAACGCCGACATCTTCAGAATGGCTGGTGCTTTATCATCCGCACAGAGCAGCCCTGCACAGAGCAGAACAGCCCCACAGAGCAGCCCCACACAGAGCAGAGTCGCATCGAGCAGAGCAGCCCCGCACAGAGCAGAGCAGCCCTGCAGTGAGTGTCTGGGCCCCACTTCTGCACCACTCACAGCATCGCCATACTCCAGTACCACCCCTGCCTCCTGTCACCCCAGTTCCGCTGCCGACTCCACTCCCTGGTAAGACACCACCAGATTATAATATGGACCCCATAATTTTGCTTTACCTCTTTCTTCTCTAAATTTGCCGTGCGTCTAAAAATCCGGTGTGTCATATAAAACGAAAAATACAGTATATGACTGTATGAGGACTTGCTTTTTGTGTGATGAGCTGTGTTTTTCAAATAATTTTCAATTTAACAAATGGTAAATGGTGTAAAGAAACAAATACATATTGATTTTTGCTCATCTCATGGACACCTAATACATACAATATTAAGAGGTCAAAATGCGACAAAAACTACAGCTTGCCACATCTAAAAAAAATAAATCGTCGTACAGCTTTCCAAAGATAAGTATGGCTATACAAACCTCATTTTTTTTTTACAAAGTTCTGAATTTTTTGAAAGCCAGTAAAATCTAAAAACAATAGATATGTTTGTCTCTAATTGCATGAGAAATCATGATGTGGGGTCATATTTACTGCACATTATACATTGTAAGAATAAAACTTAAAAAGCAATAGAGTTCCTTTTTTATGTCTTGGCTTTAATTTTCACATTTTTCAGTATATTAAAATACTAAAGTGACTAGTATCACTCCAAATGAAAACTTTGCATTCGCTAAATAACAATGTTAATAATTTTTGCATTTTGCAAACTTATAGAACCTAAATTTAAGGAAATGTATGAAAAGACATTAATAATATCACGGCATGATAAATCTAACTTGTCCATGTCTAGTATTATCTTCACTGTTTTGCAGTTTTGACGTCTTCACAACAGCTGGAAGCTCAGAAGTGAAACTTTGGTTCACCACACGACTGATAAAACATGTCTGACATGCTGAGAGTAGACCCATCAAGTAATAAATCAAGCTGTCTGCTGTTCTCTTGGAAGGAGTTATGTATTTATATCTCCTATTGAGCTGAAGACACGCTTGAACCCTTAGGAGCACAACAATCACACGCACCTACTGGTAGTGTTTTTATTTTTACTTGAAATCCACTAGCGATCATGTCTCATGAATATTTATTGCAAAAACACCTGCTTAAAATTAATTTGTTCCTTTCAGGACTAAATAACTAAATGTATTCTTATTAATAAGACATCGCAAAACCGCGCGCGGTCAGGCTTTCGCCTGTCATACGCTACATTAGCAATATGGAAGAGAAGAAAATCCACATGGTCACCTGCAACACATGCTACATGTTTACGGATCTGCCGCACAAAAAATCCAACTTCACCTGTCAAAAGTGCAAACTTGTTGCCCTCTTAGAGGAAAAGGTGCAGGGACTGGAAGAAAGAATAACAACGCTGAAGCTAATTAAAGAACATGAGGACTTCTTGGACGAGGCAGAAGCAACCATTCAGGATATGGAAAGTGAGAAAAGCTTCAGAACACATACAGAGGCTGAAAAGTGGACACATGTGACCAAAAGAAGCCAGCGTATCAAGTGGTCGTCACCACCCACATAGCTTAGCAACGAATAAGTTCTCATGCTGGAGAACGAAAATGGCACAGCTCAGGATGATACCATATCTACAGGAGAAGACACAGTATCATCAAAAGAAGTTACTTTGTCAACAAAAGCAGAAACAAAAGACACTCAAAAGCACTCAGGAGCAACAAGCAGTGCGTCCAGAAAGAAAAGAAGAGTGGTAGTTATGGGCGACTCACTACTAAGAGGCACGAAGGCAACTATCTGCAGGCCGGACATAACCGCACGAGAAGTATGCTGCCTCCCAGGAGCAAAAATCAAGGATGTGGCCAACAGGATACCAACTATCTTCGGATCCAAGGACAAATACCCATTCCTATTGATACATGTAGGAACAAATGACACGGCAAGAAATAATCTACCAACTATTTGTGAAGACTTTGAAATTCTGGGGAAGAAAATAAAGGAACGGAACGTACAGGTTGTTTTCTCATCAATCCTCCCAGTCGATAGCCATGGTGTCAGAAGATGGAATAGGATACTAGATATGAACAACTGGCTACGACGATGGTGCAGGCAGCAAGGATTTGGATTCTTGGACCATGGAGTGAATTACCTCTACAATGGACTTCTCGCAAGAGACGGGATACACCTCACAAAACCTGGGAAACACACGTTCGCCAGAAGGCTTGCCACACTCATCAGGAGGGCTTTAAACTAGAAGAAGAGGGGATGGGAGAAAAAACAGCAGACAAGAACATGCAGCAGAAGGACAAACTAATCAAGGATACTAGATGCCGTAAAGAGGACCCAAGACAGGGTACTAAGAAGGAAGCTAAGAAAAGGCGAGCAAAACTTCTTTCCTGCATGCAGACCAATGCAAGAAGCCTCACCAATAAGATGGAGGAACTGGAGCTGGTAATGTATGAGGAAAAATACGACATAGTAGGAATAACTGAGACATGGTTAGATGACAGTTATGACTGAGCGGCTAACCCGCAAGGATATGAATTGTTTAGGAGGGATCGTAAAAAAAGGAAAGGGGGTGGAGTCTGTCTATATATAAAGTCCAGTTTAAAGCCCAGACTAAGAGAAGATATTCAAGAGGGAAATGAAGAGGTGGAGTCTCTATGGGTGGAGATACAAGGAGGGAAAACTAATAAAATCCTCATAGGGGTTTGTTATAAGCCACCAAATATAACAGAAACCACTGAAAATGTATTATTGAAACAAATAGACAAAGCAGCAAATCACAATGAGGTGATTATTATGGGGGACTTCAACTACCCCGATATAGACTGGGAAACTGAAACCTGCGTATCTCAGAAAGGAAACCGGCTTCTGTCAGTAACTAAGGATAATTATCTGTCCCAACTTGTGCCGGGCCCAACTAGAGGGGCAGCCCTTCTGGACTTAATTTTAAGCAACAGGCCAGATAGAATAAAAGACGTACGAGTGGATGGGCACCTAGGGAATAGTGACCACAATATAATACAATTCCACTTGTCCTTCAGTAAGGTGCCTTGGAGGGGGCTTACAAAAACGCTGAATTTCAGGAAAGCAAAGTTTGATCAGCTTAGAGAAGACCTTCGCCAAATTGATTGGGACAATGTCCTCATAAATGGGAGCACAGAAAATAAGTGGGAAATTTTTAAATCGGTATTAAACACTAGAGATGAGCGAACCAGTCGCGGTTCGGCTCGAGTTCGGTTCGCCGAATGGACGTCTCATTCGAGTTCGGTTCGGCGAACGTTCGACGAACCGAACTCGAACCACATAGGAAACAATGGCAGGCAATCACAAACACATAAAAACACCTAGAAAACACTCTCAAAGGTGTCCAAAAGGTGACAAACAATTCACAACACAACACAAACACATGGGAAAGTGACAAGGACATATACTCATGCGAAAACAAAAGAGCAGGACAAATAAAAAGAGAAGGAGACACAGATATAGGCATGGCACGCCCTTCTAAAATCATGTAAAACACCGTAAGGAGACTCCAAGCGGAGTCTCCCTTTTATCCAAAAATTGGGCCACACAGACACCCACCCCTTCAGTTGCAGCACTTGTGCCCCAGTTGTACACTTCACAGCTAAATTTGCATCAAGCACATTCAAAAATACGCCATCCTTAACCGTCCCAGGATGACACCGGGGTAGGTAGCAAAGTCTTTCCTGATCCCAGCGCTGTGCATCTTGGATCATTTTTAAAAACAATGTAAGCAAGGGTTACTCCAAGCGGAGTCTCCCCTTTTTTCCAAAAATTGGGCCCCACACACACCCACCCCTTAAGTGGCAGCACTTGTGCCCCAGTTGTACACTTCACAGCTAGATTTGCATCAAGCACATTCAAAAATATGCCATACTTAACCGTCCCCAGGATGACACCGGGGTAGGTAGCAAAGTCTTTCCTGATCCCAGCGCTGTGCATCTTGGATCATTTTTAAAAACAATGTAAGCAAGGGTTACTTCAAGCGGAGTCTCCCTTTTTTCCAAAAATTGGGCCACACACACACCCACCCCTTCAGTGGCAGCACTTGTGCCCCAGTTGTACACTTCACAGCTAGATTTGCATCAAGCACATTCAAAAACATGCCATACTTAACCGTCCCCAGGATGACACCGGGGTAGGTAGCTAAGTCTTTCCTGATCCCAGCGCTGTGCATCTTGGATCATTTTTAAAAACAATGTAAGCAAGGGTTACTTCAAGCGGAGTCTCCCTTTTTTCCAAAAATTGGGCCACACACACACCCACCCCTTCAGTGGCAGCACTTGTGTCCCAGTTGTACACTTCACAGCTAGATTTGCATCAAGCACATTCAAAAACACGCCATACTTAACCGTCCCCAGGATGACACCGGGGTAGGTAGCAAAGTCTTTCCTGATCCCAGCTCTGTTCATCTTGGATCATTTTTAAAAACAATGTAAGCAAGGGTTACTCCAAGCGGAGTCTTCCTTTTTTCCAAAAATTGGGCCACACACACACCCACCCCTTCAGTGGCAGCACTCGTGCCCCAGTTGTACACTTCACAGCTAGATTTGCATCAAGCACATTCAAAAATACGCCATACTTAACCGTCCCCAGGATGACACCGGGGTAGGTAGCAAAGTCTTTCCTGATCCCAGCTCTGTTCATCTTAGATCATTTTTAAAAACAATGTAAGCAAGGGTTACTCCAAGCGGAGTCTCTCTTTTTTCCAAAAATTGGGCCACACACACACCCACCCCTTCAGTGGCAGCATTTGTGCCCCAGTTGTACACTTCACAGCTAGATTTGCATCAAGCACATTCAAAAATTCGCCATACTTAACCGTCCCCAGGATGACACCGGGGTAGGTAGCAAAGTCTTTCCTGATCCCAGCTCTGTTCATCTTGGATCATTTTTAAAAACAATGTAAGCAAGGGTTACTCCAAGCGGAGTCTCCCTTTTTTCCAAAAATTGGGCCCCACACACACCCACCCCTTAAGTGGCAGCACTTGTGCCCCAGTTGTACACTTCACAGCTAGATTTGCATAAAGCACATTCAAAATACTCTATAACCAAAGAAAGAGTTATATGCTCTTTCAGTAGGGGTATAACCACTAAATTACCGACAAAAGCCCCTATTTTATAAAAATATAATTTTATTCAACATACCACAATAAGGAATAAGTGCAAAAATTAAAAATTATTAATGCAAGTATTGGTATGGTGAGAGTACTGTGGGCAAATTCCCTACAACTCTCCCTACCTACCTGTGGGGGTCGGCACCCTGTGACGTCACGTTGGTGGTGCCCCCACTCTCCGGCGACTGGCCCTAATAGCACCCTGTGCTCGACACTAATAGGTGCTGCTGTTCTGTGAGGTTTTATTCATGTACGGTGAATCCCATTCATACTACCATCATATGTCACTGTTGATCCAATATGGGTCAGCTATTGTTTATAATATATGGTTTCAACTATTCACAGTGAATCCAGCAACCTTCAAGGATTCATTAAGAGCCAGGGTCTAGGCTCCAGTCCGGGGTTCCTGCATTAATCCCAGGATATATTCAATGATTCAACAAGTTAGCCCGTCCTAATAATGCCCAATTAGGGCATTATTAGGACGGGCTAACTTGTTGAATCATTGAATATATCCTGGGATTAATGCAGGAACCCCGGACTGGAGCCTAGACCCTGGCTCTTAATGAATCCTTGAAGGTTGCTGGATTCACTGTGAATAGTTGAAACCATATATTATAAACAATAGCTGACCCATATTGGATCAACAGTGACATATGATGGTAGTATGAATGGGATTCACCGTACATGAATAAAACCTCACAGAACAGCAGCACCTATTAGTGTCGAGCACAGGGTGCTATTAGGGCCAGTCGCCGGAGAGTGGGGGCACCACCAACGTGACGTCACAGGGTGCCGACCCCCACAGGTAGGTAGGGAGAGTTGTAGGGAATTTGCCCACAGTACTCTCACCATACCAATACTTGCATTAATAATTTTTAAATTTTGCACTTATTCCTTATTGTGGTATGTTGAATAAAATTATATTTTTATAAAATAGGCACATTCAAAATACCCAAGCATTTACTCTCCCCAGGATGACACAGGGGTAGTGATGAACGTTAGTCTGTCCACATTGTCACTGGACAGACGCGTGCGCTTATCTGTCAGCACACACCCAGCAGCACTGAAGACACGTTCAGAGACAACGCTGGCAGCTGGACATGACAAAATCTCCAAGGCGTAAGTGGAGAGCTCTGGCCATTTTTCAAGATTTGAAGCCCAAAATGAGCAAGGCTCCATTTGCAAAGTAATGGCATCGATGTTCATTTGGAGATACTCCTGTATCATCCTCTCCAGCCGTTGACTATGTGTCAGACTTGTTGTCTCTGGTGGCCTTGCAAAGGAGGGTCTAAACAACTGATGAAAAGATTCAATACAATTGCTGTTACCAGCACCAGATACAGTGCTACTGGTACGGGTAGACTGTTGAAGATGACGAGACCGTCCCATGTTTGTCAAGTTACAACTGGGAGATTCACTCCCTGCACCTGCACGGTTATTTGGTGGAAAAGCCGAGCTAAGATCGAGTAACAGCTTCTGCTGATACTCCTGCATACGTGCGTCCCTTTCTATGGCTGGAATTATGTCACAAAATTTGGACTTGTACCGGGGATCTAATAGTGTGGCAAGCCAGTAGTCATCATCACTTCTAATTTTGACAATACGAGGGTCATGTTGGAGGTAGTGCAGCAAGAAGGCACTCATGTGTCTTACGCAGCCATGCGGACCAAGTCCACGCTGTGTTTGTGGCATAGAGGTGCTAACCGTTCTTTCTTCCTCTGACATCTCCCCCCAACCTCTTTCAACTGAAATTTGACCAAGGTCTCCCTCATCCGCTGAGTCTTCCATGTCCATGGACAGTTCGTCCTCCATTTCTTCATGTTCTCCTGCACCTTCCTCAACATTTCGCCTGCTACCATGCGCCCTTGTTGATCCCTGTCCCCCATGGTCCCATGCCTGCCGCGTTGGTGATGATGAACGTCTGGACCTTGGTGATGTTGTTGTGTCTTGCGCATATGAATCCTCTTGTAGTTCCTCCCCTTCCTGTTGTCCCACCCCCTGACACCGAATAGTGTTTATCGTGTGCACCAGCATGTAAATGACTGGAATTGTCTTGCTGATAATGGCATTGTCAGCGCTAAACATATTCAACGCCATGTCGAAACTGTGCAGAAGGGTGCATAGGTCCTTGATCTGAGACCACTCCATCAGAGTGATCTGCCCCACCTCTGCATCTCGTTGGCCCAGGCTATACGTCATGATGTATTGCACCAGGGCTCGGCGGTGCTGCCACAGTCGCTGTAACATGTGGAGAGTCGAATTCCAGCGTGTCGCCACATCGCATTTCAGGCGATGAACCGGCAGGCCGAAAGACTTCTGGAGCGATGCAAGTCGCTCAGCTGCGGCGGTTGAACGGTGGAAGTGAGCAGACAGTTTTCGTGCCCTGGTCAGAAGGCCATCTAGGCCGGGATAGTGTGTTAAAAATTGCTGGACAACAAGGTTCAACACGTGAGCCATACAAGGCACGTGTGTCATCTTGCCCAGGCTAAGGGCCGCACCTAGGTTTGCAGCATTGTCGCACACGGCCTTACCAGGCTGCAGGTTGAGTGGAGACAACCATTTATTAAACTCAGTCTCCAGAGCTGCCCACAACTCAGCCGCTGTGTGACTCCTATTTCCAAGACATGTCAAGATAAAGACCGCTTGATGCCGTTGCGCTCTGCTGCCAGCATAGTAATGAGGGGTGCGTGATTCCTTCTGTGCAGTGAGAACGCTGGTGGCCTGACCAGGCAGGCTTGGGGTGGAGGTGGAGGACCCAGATGAGGTGGAGGAGGCAGAAGCAGTGGCAGAACTTGGACAGACAGAGGATTGACACACAAGTCGTGGGGACGGCAAGACTTGTGCAGCAGACCCTTCACCATCTATCATCATAGTTACCCAGTGCCCAGTCAGCGACATGTAACGTCCCTGTCCATGCTTACTGGCCCAAGAATCGGTGGTGAAATGCACCCGTTCACACACAGAGTTTCTCAAGGAAGCGGTGATGTTGTGTACGACATGCTGGTGTAGCGCGGGCACACCTTTCTTAGAGAAGTAGTGGCGACTGGGCATCTGGTACTGGGGCACAGCGACAGACATAAGGTCTCTAAAATCCTGTGTGTCCACCAGGCGGAAAGGCAGCATTTCGGTAGCCAAGAGCTTTCAGAGGGATAAAGTCAACCTCTTAGCTTTGTCATGGGTCGCAGGAAATGGCCTATTATTTGTCCACATCTGAGGGAGGGAGATCTGGCTGCTGTGTGTAGACGGTGTTGAGTAGGGTGTCCCTGGAAAAATGAAGGTTTGTGAGGAAAGTGCAGGCGTAGACATGATGTTGCCATCATCCAACGTTGATGCTATCGATGTCTGAGAGAGATGTACACACGCACTTGTTTCCCCTTCCAAACCAACTGACGACCTACCAAGCAAACTGCCTGTTGCGGTTACAGTGGTGGAAGTTGTGCGTGGAAAACCAGGTGTGACAGCTGTCCCCACAGTCCTTGAAGATGAAGAGCGCGCGGATGCACTGGAAGGTGCAGGCGGTGGATGGTTCGCTCCGCTAGGCTGCATTGCAGCACGGTGAGCTTCGCACTGGGACATATGATATTTATTCATGTGACGATTCATGGAAGAAGTTGTCAAACTGCTGAAGTTTTGCCCTCTACTAACAGAATCACGACAAATTTTACAGATCACATAATTTGGGCGATCTTTTGCTATGTCAAAAAAGGACCAGGTTAGGCAAGGCTTAGAGGGCATGTGACCTGCTGATCCACCCCGACTAGTGCTCAGAGGCAGAGTGGTGGCTGAGGATGCAGTTGTAGACGTGCTACCAGTGCTCCGACTCTGTCCAGGAAGGCGCAAGGTAACTTCGTCGTCGGTTGCATCCTTCTCCACCGCCTCTGTTGACCTCCTCGAGTGCCTGACTGTGGGTTGACAGTAGGTGGGATCTAGAACTTCCTCATCAATTGTTGTGTTTGCACTCCCCTCACCCTCAGACCGAGCTTCTTCTTGCCCTGTTTGAATATTTAAGTTGTCATCCCAATCTGGCATCTGCGTCTCATCGTCATCAGTATGTTCCTCATTGTCTATAAAACAGATGTTACAGTTTGTGAAAAAGGGTCAACATTATGCTCAGAAACTTGGTCCTCACGGCCTGAATCAGAGTCACAAAGGTTCTGGGCATCACTGCAGACCATTTCCTGGTCTGTACTCACTGTAGCTTGGGAGAAGACTTCTGATTCCCAGGCTATAGTGTGACTGAACAGCTCTGCAGACTCAGCCATCTCAGTTCCACCATACTGTGCAGGGCGGATGGAGACTTCAGAGCTGGGAGAAAGCAAGTGTAATTGGGCTGACAACTCAGAGGACTGGTGTTTTTTGGATGCGGTAGTTGAGGTGGCGGAGAGGGCACTTGTTGGACCAATTGAGATCCATTCAAGCATTTTCCTTTTTTGGCCATCATCTACCTTTGTTCCAGTTGTTCGTGTCCGTAAAAAAGGGAGCACATCGGATTGTCCACGGTAAGTAGTAGACATCTTACTTTTGCTGGAAGATGGTCTATCTTCAGCAGATGTTAATGGAGCTTTGCCACCTTCCCCACGGACAAACCCTTTTTTCCTTTTCTAACACGCCTCTTCCCCTTTCTACCAGAATCTGTCATTTTGCCACTCATTTTGATTGCGACAAGATTGTGCACTTAAAATGTGGTAGTAAAAATTGAGAGGTGGTGTAGATTTCAGCGGTGGTCTAGCTTTATTAACAGCAGAATAAACAACAATAATTATCCCTGACAATGCAACTATGGCCCTTAAACTGGCAGTATAGTTTGCTAGTATAATGGCTTAGTAACAATGAGTTTCAGTGTGCAATGCAGAGGTGCTGCACATAGATTTGCACCAGTGGGAAAATAATGAAGTCCAACAGCCACTTTTAGGATGCCACTAAGTTTCCTCAGTGTTTGCTAGTATAATGGCTTAGTAACAATGAGTTTGAGTGTGCAATGCAGACGTTCTGCACATTGATTTGCACTAGTGGGACAATAATGAAGTCCAACAGCCACTTTTAGGATGTCACTAAGTTTCTTCAGTGTTTGCTAGTATAATGGCTTAGTAACAATGAGTTTGAGTGTGCAATGCATTCGTGCTGCAAATATCTTTGCACTAGTGGGACAATAATGAAGTCCAACAGCCACTTTTAGGATGCCACTAAGTTTCCTCAGTGTTTGCTAGTATAATGGCTTAGTAACAATGAGTTTGAGTGTGCAATGCAGAGGTGCTGCACATAGATTTGCACTAGTGGGACAATAATGAAGTCCAACAGCCACTTTTAGGATGCCACTAAGTTTCCTCAGTGTTTGCTAGTATAATGGCTTAGTAACAATGAGTTTGAGTGTGCAATGCAGAGGTGCTGCACATATCTTTGCACTAGTGGGACACTAATGGAAGTCCAACAGCCACTTTTAGGATGCCACTGTTCCCTTACTCTTTGCTAGTATAATGGCTTAGTAACAATGAGTTTGAGTGTGCAATTCAGAGGTGCTGCACATAGATTTGCACTAGTGGGACAATAATGAAGTCCAACAGCCACTTTTAGGATGCCACTAAGTTTCCTCAGTGTTTGCTAGTATAATGGCTTAGTAACAATGAGTTTGAGTGTGCAATGCAGATGTGCTGCACATAGATTTGCACCAGTGGGATAATAATGAAGTCCAACAACCACTTTTAGGATGCCACTAAGTTTCCTCAGTGTTTGCTAGTATAATGGCTTAGTAACAATGAGTTTGAGTGTGCAATGCAGGCGTGCTGGAAATATCTTTGCACTAGTGGGACAATAATGAAGTCCAACAGCCACTTTTAGGATGCCACTAAGTTTACTCAGTGTTTGCTAGTATAATGGCTTAGTAACAATGAGTTTGAGTGTGCAATGCAGAGGTGCTGCACATAGATTTGCACCAGTGGGATAATAATGAAGTCCAACAACCACTTTTAGGATGCCACTAAGTTTCCTCAGTGTTTGCTAGTATAATGGCTTAGTAACAATGAGTTTGAGTGTGCAATGCAGGCAGACGTGCTTCAAATATCTTTGCACTAGTGAGACAATAATTAAGTCCAACAGCCACTTTTAGGATGCCACTAAGTTTCCTCAGTGTTTGTTAGTATAATGGCTTAGTAACAATGAGTTTGAGTGTGCAATGCAGAGGTGCTGCACATAGATTTGCACTAGTGGGACAATAATGAAATCCAACAGCCACTTTTAGGATTCCATTAAGTTTCCTCAGTGTTTGCTAGTATAATGGCTTAGTAACAATGAGTTTGAGTGTGCAATGCAGGCGTGCTGCAAATATCTTTGCACTAGTGGGACAATAATGAAATCCAACAGCCACTTTTAGGATGCCACTAAGTTTCCTCAGTGTTTGCTAGTATAATGGCTTAGTAAAAATGAGTTTGAGTGTGCAATGCAGAGGTGCTGCACATAGATTTGCACTAGTGGGACAATAATGAAGTCCAACAGCCACTTTTAGGATGCCAACAAGTTTCCTCAGTGTTTGCTAGTATAATGGCTTAGTAACAATGAGTTTGAGTGTGCAATGCAGGCATGCTGGAAATATCTTTGCACTAGTGGGACAATAATGAAGTCCAACAGCCACTTTTAGGATGCCACTAAGTTTCCTCAGTGTTTGCTAGTATAATGGCTTAGTAACAATGAGTTTGAGTGTGCAATGCAGAGGTGCTGCACATAGATTTGCACTAGTGGGACAATAATGAAGTCCAACAGCCACTTTTAGGATGCCAACAAGTTTCCTCAGTGTTTGCTAATATAATGGCTTAGTAACAATGAGTTTGAGTGTGCAATGCAGAGGTGCTGCACATAGATTTGCACTAGTGGGACAATAATGAAGTCCAACAGCCACTTTTAGGATGCCACTAAGTTTACTCAGTGTTTGCTAGTATAATGGGTTAGTAACAATGAGTTTGAGTGTGCAATGCAGAGGTGCTGCACATAGATTTGCACTAGTGGGACAATAGTGAAGTCCAACAGCCACTTTTAGGATGCCACTAATTTTCCTCAGTGTTTGCTAGTATAATGGCTTAGTAACAATGAGTTTGAGTGTGCAATGCAGAGGTGCTGCACATAGATTTGCACCAGTGGGACACTAATGGAAGTCCAACAGCCACTTTTAGGATGCCACTAAGTTTCCTCAGTGTTTGCTAGTATAATGGGGTTAGTAACAATGAGTTTGAGTGTGCAATGCAGAGGTGCTGCACATAGGTTTGCACTAGTGGGACACTAATGGAAGTCCAACAGCCACTTTTAGGATGCCACTAATTTTACTCAGTGTTTGCTAGTATAATGGCTTAGTAACAATGAGTTTGAGTGTGCAAAGGGCAGGAGGGTACAGTGGCAGGGTTGTGGGTCTGGGTAGAGGAAAGGAAGCCTCCCTTTCTATCCTTCCTAATGGGGAAATGCAGTGAGGAAATCCTTGACCTTAGCTACACAGACGCTGTCATCTTGTGTAGCTGTTAAAATCTGTTTTCACGGACCTGACTGTCACCTATGGCTCTGACCCTGCCGGTATTAGCCCTTACAAGGACTAATAGAAACTTCTATCCCTATTCTGTATAGTGCTGTGTATAGAGTGTACACAGCAGTATCGGAGACAGGAGCTACGCCAGCGGTGACTGACACCAAGACTCAGAAGGCAGATAATGGCATGCTGGAGGAAAATGTCCGTTTTTATAATGCATGGACATGTGACATGGACATCCTATCACACATGCCGTTGCTTCTCTGGCTAAAAGTCCACCTAGCTGTGTGTGTGTCTGGGATTGGCTGACATGCTGGCCCGCCCCACTACACGCGCGCGCTTAGGGAAGGAAGACAAGGAAAAAAAAAAAATGGCGATCGCCATTATCCAAACAGCAGTGATATGAATGCGCTGTTCCCGCACACTATACACTGAAATTTCATAATAGTGTGAGTCACAGAGTGACTTACACTATTACAGCGGAAAGCCAGCTACGAATTAGCTTGTCTTTTTGCTGCTAGAACCGTTCTCAAACGTATCTAGAACTATCGAGCTTTAGCAAAAAGCTCGAGTTCTAGTTCGATCTAGAACAGCCCCCAAAATAACTCGAGCCGCGAACTGGAGAACCTCGAACCGCGAACCGCGCTGAACTCTATTAAACACCCACTGCAAGTGAGCCATACCATACGGAAATAAAAGGGCTAGGAACAGGAGAAAACCAATGTGGCTAAATAAGGATGTAAAAGGGGCAATGAATAATAAGAAAATGACATTTAAAAAGCTAAAACAAGAAGGCAGCGAAGAAGCATTAAAAATATATAGAGAAAAAAATAAAATGTGTATAAAACAAATACATTTAGCAAAAGTAGAAACTGAGAGACTCATTGCTAAGGAAAGCAAAACAAATCCCAAACTATTCTTTAATTATATAAACAGAAAAAAGATTAAAATTGATGGTGTTGGCCCTTTAAAGAATAATGAGGGTAAAATCATAGAAAGCGATGTGGGAAAAGCAAATGTTTTAAATACTTTTTTCTCAACTGTGTTCACACAGGAAAAGCATATGCCACGGGAAATGCAGAGTGATCATGTAAACGCTTCATTAAGTATGACCTGCCTAACCCAGGAAGAAGTGCAGAACCGACTTAGTAATATTAAAATTGACAAATCACCAGGCTCTGATGGCATTCACCCTCGGGTATTAAGGGAGTTAAGTAATGTGATAGACAGGCCTCTATTCCTTATATTTAAAGACTCAATAGAAACTGGGTCTGTTCCACTGGATTGGCGGCTAGCAAATGTGGTACCAATATTTAAAAAAGGGTGTAAAAGGGAACCTGGAAACTATAGGCCGGTAAGCTTAACATCTGTTGTGGGTAAAATGTTTGAAGGGTTTTTAAGGGATACTATTATGGAATGTCTCAATGTTAATAATTGTTTAACTCCATAACAACATGGATTTATGAAGGATCGCTCCTGTCAAACTAACCTGATCAGCTTCTGAGGATGTAAGCTCTCACATGGACCGAGGAGAATCATTGGATGTCATTTATCTCGACTTCAGTAAAGCATTTGACACTGTCCCACATAAAAGACTGCTAAGTAAAATGAGAAAGCTTGGGCTCGGGGAAAATGTGTGTAGATGGGTAGGTAGCTGGCTTAGTGGTAGAAAACAAAGAGTGGTTATTAATGGCACATACTCAGATTGGGCCAGGGTTACTAGTGGGGTGCCACAGGGGTCTGTATTGGGCCCCCTACTATTTAATATATTTATTAATGATCTGGTGGATGGTTTACAGAGTAAAATATCAGTATTTGAAGATGATACAAAACTATGTAAGGTAGTTAACACAAAGGAGGACAGTTTGCAACTACAGATGGATTTGAGTAAATTGGAGAATTGGGCTGAAAAATGGCAAATGAGGTTTAACACAGATAAGTGTAAGGTTATGCACATGGGAAGGAGAAACAGATGCTACGATTACTTACTAAATGGGAAACCACTGGGGAAATCAGACATGGAAAAAGACTTAGGCATCTTAGTCAATAAGAATCTAAATTGGAGTGCCCAGTGTCAGGCAGCAGCCACCAAAGCAAATATGGTGATGGGATGCATTAGAAGAGGTCTGGGGGCACGAGATGAAAACATCATTCTCCCTCTGTACAAATCACTGTCAGACCACACTTGGAGTATTGTGTGCAATTTTGGGCGCCGGTGCTCAAGAAAGACATTACTGAACTTGAAAGGGTTCAGAGGCGGACTACTAAAATAATAAATGGAGTGGGTGCATTACAATACATGGAAAGGTTATCAAAATTAGGTCTATTTACTCTAGAAAAGAGAAGACTTAGGGGAGACCTAATAAATATGTACAAATATATCAGAGGGCCATATAGCGATCTCTCCCATGATCTGTTTGTACCAAGGACTATGACAAGAACAAGGGGGCATTCTCTTCGATTGGAGGAAAGAAAATTCCTACATCAGCATAGAAGAGGGTTCTTCACGGTAAGAGCAGTGAGGCTCTGGAACACTCTTCCTGAGGAAGTGGTGATGGCCAACTCACTGAATGATTTTAAGAGAGGAATGGATGCTTTTCTTGATAGCAAAAGTATAGAAGGTTATAAATAGCATAATCTTACAGGTGGATAGAAGAGCGACCAAGATTATTAGAGGAATGGGTGGGCTGCAATACCAAGACAGGTTATTAAACTTGGGGTTATTTAGTTTGGAAAAACAAAGGCTTGGGGGTGATCTAATCACAATGTATAAACATATGAGGGGACAGTATAGAGACTTTTCCAAAGATCTCTTTACACCTAGGCCTGCGACTGGAACACGGGAGCATCCGCTACATCTCGAGGAAAGAAGGTTTAATCATAACCACAGACGAGGATTCTTTACTGTACGAGCAGTGAGACTAAGGAACTCTGTGCCGCATGATGTTGTAATGAGTGATTCACTACTAACATTTAAGCAGAGCCTGGACGCCTTTCTTGAAAAATATAACATTACCAGTTATGTATATTAGATTTTATGACAGGGTGTTGATCCAGGGAACTAGTCTGATTGCCGTATGTGGAGTCAGGAAGGAATTTTTTTCCCCATTGGAGCTTATTTGACACATTGGGTTTTTTTGCCTTCCTCTGGATCAACATGTTAGGCTACGGGTTGAACTAGATGAACTTAAGGTCCAGTCACACTAAGCAACTTACCAGCGATCCCAACAACGATAGGGATCGCTGGTAAGTTGCTAGGAGGTTGCTGGTGAGCTGTCACACTGCGACGCTCCAGCGATCCCACCAGCAACCTGACCTGGCAGGGATCGCTGGAGCGTGGCTACACGAGTTGCTGGTGAGCTCACCAGCAACCAGCTACACGTGCAGAGAGCAGGGAGCAGCGCACACTGAGCGCTGGCTCCTTGCTCTCCTAGTTACAGCACACATCGGGTTAATTACCTGATGTGTGCTGCAGCTAATGTGCACAGAGCAGGGAGCAGCGCACACTGCTTAGCGCTGGCTCCTTGCTCTCCTAGCTACAGCACACATCGGGTTAATTAACCCGATGTGTCCTGCAGCTACATGTGTACAGAGCAGGAGACGGCAGCACAGGCAGTGAGAGCGGCTGAGTCTGGTATCAAAGGTAAATATCGGGTAACCAAGGACAGGGCTTCTTGGTTACCCGATGTTTACATTGGTTACCAGCCTCTGCAGAAGCCGGCTCCTGCTGCCTGCACATTTAGTTGTTGCTGTCTCGCTGTCACACACAGCGATCTGTGCTTCACAGCAGGACAGCAACAACTAAAAAATGGCCCAGGACATTCAGCAACAACCAACGACCTCACAGCAGGGGCCAGGTTGTTGCTGGATGTCACACACAGCGACA
This sequence comes from Anomaloglossus baeobatrachus, assembly GCF_048569485.1. NCBI lineage: Eukaryota > Metazoa > Chordata > Amphibia > Anura > Aromobatidae > Anomaloglossus > Anomaloglossus baeobatrachus. Next base: position 79,670,090 of record NC_134363.1, on the reverse strand, counting down.
TCACTAGCAACATTGCTGCTACGTCACAAAAGTTGTTCGTTAGCAGCGATGTTGCTAGCGATGTTGCTTAGTGTGACGGGGCCTTTAGAGTCTCCCTTCAACCTTAAAAACTATGAAACTAAGTAGAAGTTGTTTTATTTTATTTACTGGAGATAAACTATCCATCAGTATTAACACTGTGTATCTTTAGCTACTGCTCAGATTCAAGAGGACAAACCTTTTATGATTGGATACATTGTATAAATCATTAACCAGCGATAAAAACTGAAAACAAAATCAATTTAATTTAATGTTACTTAAACAAAATAAATGCTAAAACATTTTACTTACTTGTCATGAGGATACTATAAGAGGCTGTTCCTTCAATGCATGTTACCATCCTCCATTAGTGAAGGTAATTTAACCCCTTCATGTCTTTAGATGTATATATACATCCAAGGTCATGTCCCTTGGTGGTGAGCCCGTGGTAATCCTCGCACATGTCTGTTGATCCAATCAGCAGACATGTGCAGCTAGCAGACACAGGTGGATCAGAGCTCCACCCACGCCAGCTTACCACTTAGATCATGCTGTTAAATTCTGCTATTTAAATGGCCGTGGCGGGGATCTCGCCATTCCCTACTGCTATTGGAAGCCCCGTGACGCAATCACAGGGAACCGATGTTTGTCATGGTAGCGCGGGGTCAGCTGATGACCCCTGATGCTGGCATTACATATTTCCTGTGAGAGCCGACAGAGTGGCAGCTCTCACAGGAATGCTACATTTCTGCTGATTAGAGCAGTGCAGCTCTGATCAGCAAAAATAAACAGGCAATCAGACTATGCACTTATAAAGTCCCCCACAGGGAAGAGTGAAATGATTTTAAACAAAGGTAAAAAAGTTTAACAAATGTGAAAAAACAAAAAAAGCCCTAAAATTTCAAATCATCCCTCATTCGTCCCATTGAAAATAAAACAATAGAAAAAATAAAAATATACACATATTTGGTATTGCGGTGTTCAGAAATGCTTGATCTAGCAAAATATATAATCAATTAATCTGATCAGTACATGACGTGGCAAGAAAAAAATTCCAAACACCAAAATTACGTTTTTTGGTCATCGCAAATATGTTATAAAATGTAATAACATGAGATCAAAAGGTAGCAGATGTACAACAATGGCATCATTAAAAATGTCAGCTCAATATGCAAAAAATAAGTCATCACTGAGCCCCAGATCCTAAAAAATGAAAATGTACGGATTGCGGAAAATGGAGTCAAAAGCGTTATTCTTTTTTTGGAAAAACTTCTCAATTTTTTTTAACCACTTAGATAAAAGTAAAAGTGTACGTGTTTGATATCTATGAACTCGTACCAAACTGAGGCATCATAGCGATACATCATGTTTACCATATAGTGAACATGGTAAATACAAAATCCCCAAAACCATCGTACAATTGTATTTTTTTTACAATTTCACCACACTTGGTAAAACTATTTGGTAAAACTAATGGATTTATTCAAAAGTAAAACTCGTCCCACAAAAAATAAGCCCTCATATGGCAATATTGACAGAAAAATAAAAAAAGTTATTACTCTTGGAAGAAGGGGAGGAAAAAGTAAAAATGAAAAATCGCCGGGAGGTGAAGGGGTTAAAGGTTTTTTCTCTTCCCTCGTCACATTCCTTTTGGTGATGTCAGAACAAAAAACCCTACCCTATATGAACATCTCCACAGTATGTGTTAGCGTGCTCTCTTATACATATATGACCCCTTAAACACTTTATAACCCATATATTAATGTTAGATATCTCTTCTTGAAATTCCTTACCACGTACAGAGTCATTCTTATTATGAGAATCACAGCATATTATCCCATTTATACATTTCATTATATATATATAATATATATTAATAATAATAATATATAATATATATGATATATATATATATATATATATATATATATATATATATATATATATATATATATATATATATATGATATATAATGTTTTAAATCTGCTCCCTCTCCCCTCCCCCGGCTACATTGTTTGGAATTTCAGACCTACAATTTGGTGTAAACAGAGGGTGCTGGGGGTAAAGGTGGAATGTTAGGAGCTAGGGTGACGAAATGTTTCACCCCCTCCTCCTTCTAAGGTACTCTTCAAGGTCTCCATCCTCCTCCTCCTCCATTTCTCAAGTCACATCTTGCCAGGTTTCTTTAAATTCGAAACCTCTTTCTAGTATTTACCCCTTTTATCATCTCTTTAGATCTAAGGACCTTGTAGATGGCAATGTCGCGGGTGGAGGAGGGGACGCTGCGCTCTCCCACTGCTCGGGTCCGGCCGCTGCTGCTGCGGCTGCTGCTGCTCGGTAGTGGCTCGAGCGGTGGGCCGGATCCCGGGGACTCGAGCGGCATTCCTCGCCCGTGAGTGAAAAGGGATTTTGGGATTGATTGTGGGGGATTTTAGTTATTGTCCGTGACGCCACCCACGGTTGTGGTGATATTGGTGACACCACCGCTGCTCTGGACGGGGATCCCGGGAGCGGTGACAGGGAGCAGCTTTGTTGTTAGTTCTCCCCTCCGTGGGTAGGGGGTTTGTTGTCCCGGGGCTCGGTGATGGGGTAGGGATGGATGAAAGGCGGGTTATGGGGCCTGGCGAGGTGCAGGGTCGCGGGGGCAGCGATGTGCCGCACGGCACGGTGGTACTCACTCAGCCCAATGATGAGGACACAGTTCTCGGTAAAACAAACGGCTGGATGGACAGGTCCCTCAGACGGCTGCGGTGTTGTTGCTCCCGGCAGGTTGGTGATGACTGCCTTTCCCTGCACCTATGTACTATAGTTGGTTCCAATGGGTTCCCACCGGTAACCCGCTCCCCGGCTTGGATGTGGGCCGGAGGAGCCCCTTTTGCCTAAAGGCTCTGGCCCTGGGAAATGGTTGCCTTGGCGGTGGCGGTGTCCGTAAGCCCCTGCCAATGGTGCTGGCTTCTCTTTGCGTACCGGTCCGGTACCGCCGAGCCACCGCCCGTCCACGGTCCTTACGGTAGACTCCAATTGGCCACTCCTGCAGACGGTCACCACCGTCTGCCAACCTTGCTGATCTGTCCGGGCCACACACCCGGACCAACTTCAGGCTGTTTTGCTGTCACTTTTCTCCTCTCTCACTTTCACTTCTCAACTGTCCTCTCTCCTCTCCAAACTCTATCTGCACTGAACTCTGCTCCGCACTCGAGCTCTGCCTGAGCTACACTGACTACAGTTTCCTGCCTCCAGGACTGTGAACTCCTTGGTGGGTGGGACCAACCGCCTGGCCCACACCCTGGTGTGAACATCAGCCCCTGGTGGAAGGCAACAAGGGTTTTGTGTTCTGACTTCGGTGTGCCTGCTGGGAGTGTGGGGTGTGTTGGTGTTGTTCTCTGTGGCCCCTGGCTTGTCCAGGGCGCCACAGCAACACCTGCCGTTTTAAGGATTTTCTTTATATCCAAGGCCCTGTGTCTTAAGAAAATTCCGCACCCTCTGAAAGATTACTGCACTTCAGCAAAAAAACGCAGCAAACTGCACCCGAAAACCGTATGCGGTTTTACCGCGGTTTGCCTCTGTTTTGCCGCTGTATTGCAGCAGTTTTTCTGCGGGTTGTTACCTGTGTTTTTATGCCTTCAATGCAATAAAGCATGTTGAAAAAAATGTGTTGTCATTTCCTTCTTAGATAGATAGATAATGAATGGATAGATAGATAGATAGATAGATAGATAGATAATGGATAAATAGAGGGATAGATAGATAGATTAGATAGATAATGTATAGCTAGATTATAGATAGGTAGATAGATAGATAGACATATTGATAGATAGATAGATAATGGATAGATAGATAATTGATAGATAGATAGATAGAAAGAGGGATAGATAGATGGATAGATAGATGGATAGATAGATGGATAGATAGCTAGATAATGGATAGAGAGATACAGGGGCGTAACTACCGCGCTCGCAGCGGTCGCGATTGTGACCGAGCCCGGGAGGTTAGGGGCCCGCGGCCGCCCGGCAGATCAGCAGCCAGCTCCTTTCTGTGAGAGGAGCTGTGCTGTTGTGCCGCAGACCATGCGGCACGGCTGGCGCTATGTGACCTGGTCGCTGCCGTTGACACTGAGCCCCCCTGCCTGGTGTCAGCGGTGGCGTCACCGCGCTCCCATCACTCACCGCTTTCTCTTCACCGCGCTCCCGTCACTCACCGCGCTCCCGTCACCGCGTTCCCGTCACTCATCACGCTCCGGTCACTGCGCTCCTGTCCGTCACCGCGCTCCCATCACTCACTGCGCTCCCGACACCGCGCTCCTGTCACTCACCGCGCTCCCGTCACAGCGCTCCCATCACTCAACGCGCTCCCGTCACTCACCACACTCCCGTCACCGCACTCCCGTCACTCACCGCGCTCCCGTCACTCACGCTCCCATCACCGCGCTCCCGTCACTCACCGCGCTCCTGTCACTCACCGCGCTCCCGTCACTCACCGTGCTCCCGTCACCGTGCTCCCGTCGCTCACCGCGCTCCCGTTACCGCACTCCCGTCACCGTGCACTGCTTTGATATTGCATAGAGCTGCCGGCGTGGTTGCATGACACGTAGAGACCCTGGGGGGCTTGCTGCATGACACATGGAGGCCCTAGGGGGGCTGGCTGCATGACAAATGGAGGCCCTGGGGGGGCTGGCTGCATGACACATGGAGGTCTATGGGGCTGCATTATACATGGAGGTCTATGGGGCTGCATAATAAACATGAAGGACACCTTATACATGGACTATATGGGGGCATTATACATGGAGGAGTACGGGGCTGCATAATACAATATGAAGGTTTATGGGGCTGCATTCTAATACATATAGGACTATGGGGGCTACATTATAATATATGGAGGACTATGGAAGCTACTTTATACATGGAGGACAATGGGGGTATGTTATAAAACATGGAGGACTGTGGTGCAATATAATATATGGAGACTGTGTCGGGACTCGCAAGTGTGAGAATCCTTGACGAACGGATTGCGAGCTTACATATTTTGGGCCAAAATATAAACTAATATCTCACTATTTGAGGTATGGCACATTTTATCCATTTTTGCAGGATGTGTGTGGACCTTTTGAATTCAGGTGGTTAAATGGTGAGCCTGTCATGTGTTATGTACTCATAGTGCTAACTGACCCGCCTGGACCTGGTGTTATGCGTCATTTATAGGCCATTATTCAGACACTGTGCGTCTCGTGTATCCGTGCGAGATGCACCTATATAGTGCTGTTTAGCCCGCCTGACCTGGGTTTCTGGCGTCATTTATAGGTCACAGTTCAGACACTGTGCATTTCACTCATTATATGATGGGCTCCCAGTGCAAGCCTTATTAGTGTGCATGTCTTATGCTAAGCAGCCGCCCCTCCCCCCTAGTGTGGAGGTTGAGTGGCTGTGACATCAGCATCTTGCACCTCGGCTGCAGCCATCTTTATGAGGAAGGCTCACCACATTCTGTGTGCACATATCATTTGTCTTGGCTCCTTTTTGGTGTTTTTTTGATATATTTTTTTGTGGTTTTTCTAACTTATTCAGTGTAGGGACTCGCAAGTGTGAGAATCCTTGACGAACGGATTGCGAGCTTACATATTTTGGGCCAAAATATAAACTAATATCTCACTATTTGAGGTATGGCACATTTTATCCATTTTTGCAGGATGTGTGTGGACCTTTTGAATTCAGGTGGTTAAATGGTGAGCCTGTCATGTGTTATGTACTCATAGTGCTAACTGACCCGCCTGGACCTGGTGTTGTGCGTCATTTATAGGCCATTATTCAGACACTGTGCGTCTCGTGTATCCGTGCGAGATGCACCTATATAGTGCTGTTTAGCCCGCCTGACCTGGGTTTCTGGCGTCATTTATAGGTCACAGTTCAGACACTGTGCATTTCACTCATTATATGATGGGCTCCCAGTGCAAGCCTTATTAGTGTGCATGTCTTATGCTAAGCAGCCGCCCCTCCCCTCTAGTGTGGAGGTTGAATGGCTGTGACATCAGCATCTTGCACCTCGGCTGCAGCCATCTTTATGAGGAAGGCTCACCACATTCTGTGTGTGCACATATCATTTGTCTTGGCTCCTTTTTGGTGTTTTTGTATGTATTTCCCTCCAACAGAATTTCTCATACCGCAGTGACCCTGCGGGACCTTGGGTATGACGTCTCGCAGGGTCACTGTGAGGTCTCGCAGGGTCACTGCCGGTCAGTGACGTCACTCTATTACCGCTTGTGAGGCCCTGAAGTTCTCACGAGCGGTAATGTGTTGACATCACGGATCGTGAGAAATATCCTGGAGTTACCCCTGCAGCCTCGTACATGGGGCCGCATTGAGTACTAGCTCTCAGACACCACTGGATCAGTATGCAAGTGTCGTGGGACCTCATGTGGATTACGCCGAACCTGGAGGGGTATTTGGGGATTAATAAAGTGGTGAAAGAGGGGGCTTTTTTGTGTTTTATTTCAAATAAAGGATTTTTCGGTGTATGTGTTTATTTACTGTCACTTACAGATTAGTGACGGCGAGTCATAGACACTGCCATTACTAATCTTAGACTTAGTGGCTGTTATGGGCTGCCATTAGCTTCTTATTACCCCAATTGCCACCGCATCATGGCAATCGGGATAAGTCGGGTATACAGTCAGGGCCAGAAATATTTGGACAGTGACCCAAGTTTTGTTATTTTAGCTGTTTACAAAAACATGTTCAGAAATACAATTATATATATAATATGGGCTGAAAGTGCACACTCCCAGCTGCAATATGAGAGTTTTCACATCCAAATCGGAGAAAGGGTTTAGGAATCATAGCTCTGTAATGCATAGCCACCTCTTTTTCAAGGGACCAAAAGTAATTGGACAAGGGACTCTAAGGGCTGCAATTAACTCTGAAGGCGTCTCCCTCGTAAACCTGTAATCAATGAAGTAGTTAAAAGGTCTGGTGTTGATTACAGGTGTGTGGTTTTGCATTTGGAAGCTGTTGCTGTGACCAGACAACATGCGGTCTAAGGAACTCTCAATTGAGGTGAAGCAGAACATCCTGAGGCTGAAAAAAAAGAAAAAATCCATCAGAGAGATAGCAGACATGCTTGGAGTAGCAAAATCAACAGTCGGGTACATTCTGAGAAAAAAGGAATTGACTGGTGAGCTTGGGAACTCAAAAAGGCCTGGGCGTCCACGGATGACAACAGTGGTGGATGATCGCCGCATACTTTCTTTAGTGAAGAAGAACCCGGTCACAACATCAACTGAAGTCCAGAACACTCTCAGTGAAGTAGGTGTATCTGTCTCTAAGTCAACAGTAAAGAGAAGACTCCATGAAAGTAAATACAAAGGGTTCACATCTAGATGCAAACCATTCATCAATTCCAAAAATAGACAGGCCAGAGTTAAATTTGCTGAAAAACACCTCATGAAGCCAGCTCAGTCCTGGAAAAGTATTCTATGGACAGATGAGACAAAGATCAACCTGTACCAGAATGATGGGAAGAAAAAAGTTTGGAGAAGAAAGGGAACGGCACACGATCCAAGGCACACCACATCCTCTGTAAAACATGGTGGAGGCAACGTGATGGCATGGGCATGCATGGCTTTCAATGGCACTGGGTCACTTGTGTTTATTGATGACATAACAGCAGACAAGAGTAGCCGGATGAATTCTGAAGTGTACCGGGATATACTTTCAGCCCAGATTCAGCCAAATGCCGCAAAGTTGATCGGACGGCGCTTCATAGTACAGATGGACAATGACCCCAAGCATACAGCCAAAGCTACCCAGGAGTTCATGAGTGCAAAAAAGTGGAACATTCTGCAATGGCCAAGTCAATCACCAGATCTTAACCCAATTGAGCATGCATTTCACTTGCTCAAATCCAGACTTAAGACGGAAAGACCCACAAACAAGCAAGACCTGAAGGCTGCGGCTGTAAAGGCCTGGCAAAGCATTAAGAAGGAGGAAACCCAGCGTTTGGTGATGTCCATGGGTTCCAGACTTAAGGCAGTGATTGCCTCCAAAGGATTCGCAACAAAATATTGAAAATAAAAATATTTTGTTTGGGTTTGGTTTATTTGTCCAATTACTTTTGACCTCCTAAAATGTGGAGTGTTTGTAAAGAAATGTGTACAATTCCTACAATTTCTATCAGATATTTTTGTTCAAACCTTCAAATTAAACGTTACAATCTGCACTTGAATTCTGTTGTACAGGTTTCATTTCAAATCCAATGTGGTGGCATGCAGAGCCCAACTCGCGAAAATTGTGTCACTGTCCAAATATTTCTGGACCTAACTGTAGTTCCGGGACTATGGCATCTAATGGATGCGGCAATTCCGGGCGGCTGCTGGCTGATATGTTTAGGCTGGGGGGCTCCCCATAACGTGGGGCTCCCCATCCTGAGAATACTAGCCAACAGCTGTGAGACTTTATCTTGGCTGGTATCAAAATTGGGAGTCATGCACAACGTTTTTTTTAAATTATTTATTTATTTTACTGTACGATAAAGACCCGCCCACTGACGGCTGTGATTGGTTGCAGTGTGACAGCTGTCACGCAGCGTGGGGGTGTATCTGCCTGCAACCAATCACAGCCATTGGTGAGCAGGGCGTGAATATGTTATGAGCCCAATGAGCGGCGGTTCTGGAAGATGAAAGAGCTGCTGCCGGAGCAGTGTGACAGCCGCCCGGTGATCGGTAAGTATGAAGCACTTGCTCCTATCCTTTGCGCCGATTCTGGTCCCCATAAACTTCATATGGGGAGCAGTATCTGGCCAAATACTGTCACGCTCCCCGGCTCCCCTGCTGGGCTCCCCGGCTCCCCTGCCATGCTCCCCGGCTCCCCTGCCTTGCTTACCAGCTCCCCTGCCACGCTTCCCCGCTCTCAGGTCGCGCTCCGCCGCTCCCGTGCCAGGCTTCCCGGTCCCCCGCTCCACAGCCTTCCTGCTCCATCGCCTGCGGTCCCCAGGCAGCCCAGTCCCCACTCCCGGCGCCCGTCGGCAACTCGGCCCCAGCCCGGCTCTCCTGCCTCCTGTCCACCGCTCCCTGCTCTGGCTTCTGGCACCCGGGCCTCGCGTATGCGCATTAGGGCGCGCGCGCGGTCATTGACCCTCTCTTAAAGGGCCAGTGTCCTCCAACAGGATATTGAAGAATCAGGTACAGGGTATATGTTAGGGCCAGATGGACGGGTAGACCCTGGAGGTGGATCCACTGGGCCGAACTCCCGGATGAGGGAAAGGAGTCCGGTAGCCGGAGCACTGTAGGTAGCAGGACAGTCCGTGCACTGGGAGAAAATGGAGAAGTCCCTGGGACCACGAGGTCACTGATGGTGGTCCGGGTGACGGAGCTCAGGTTCGGAAGCCGTGATGGTGTCAGGCGGGGTCCGGAACCGTTGGAGCGAGATGACGGGTCACCGCAGGGATCCGAGATGGTACGGACTGTCAGGATGGCAGATGGACAGCGTTCGGGGTTCGAGGTACCGCAGGACCGGATGGCGATGCAGGATCGGCTCTAGAAGATAGAGAGGTAAGTATCTCACAAAACACAAGGAGACCTGACTCCTAGCTTGGGAAAACACGAAGAACAGGCCCCGCTCCCTTGGACATTAACCCCCTATATACCCTGTACCTATGTGCATCATTTCCTGTAATTTGACACTGGCCCTTTAAGAAAGGGTCAGTGACCGCGCGCGCGCCCTAATGCGCATGCGCGCGGCCCGGGTGCCAGAAGCCAGGGAAGGAAGCTGAGAGGAGGACGCAGGGGAGCCGGCCAGGACCTGGGAAGCCGTCGGGCGCCGGAAGCGGAGACCAGGGGGCCTGGGAAGGACGGGCACCGGAGGTTGGAGAGCGGGGAGCATGGCAGGTGAGCCGGGGAGCGGAGCTGAGGACCCGGGGAGCGGAGCAGAGGACCCGGGGAGGGGAGCCGAGGACCCGGGGAGCGTGACAGTATATAGGGGAATCCTTTCCAAGTGGGCGGGGCCTGTTCTTCGTGTTTTGCTAAGCTAGGAGTCAGGTCTCCTTGTGTCTTGCGGTATACTTACCTATCTCTCTCCTAGAGCCGCTCCTGCCACGCCATCCGGTCCTGACGATTCCCGTACCCCGAACGGTGACTGTCCGCCATCCCGTCAGTTCATACCATCTCTGATCCCTGTGGTGACCCGTCTTCTCGCTCCGTCGGTTCCGGACTCTGCCTGACAACATCTCGGCCTCCGAACCTGAGCTCCGTTATCCGGACTACCTTCGGTGACTCCGTGGTCCCAGGGACTTCTACACTCCACTCCTTGGAACGGACTGTCCTGCTACCTTTAGTGCTCCGGCTACCGGACCCCTTGCCTTCAGTGAGGTGTTCGGCCCAGTGGATCCACCTCCTGGGTCTGCCCGTCCACCTGGCCCTGACAGATACCAGTCCTCCGAATGTACGTTGCTGATTTCTATGTGTCTGTGCATTATATATGTATGTGTCTGTGTATCAGTGTGCAAAACGCAGGGTAGTGATGAACACTATGTCCCGAAAAACACAAAATACTGCAAGAATAACGCAGGAAAATGCTGGAGAAGGACTGCAGCAAGGCTATGAACATTTTCTGCAGCAAAACATGTAGCAAAAACGCAGAAAAACGCGGTAAAAACCGCAGCATGCGTACAGGGTCCAAAGCAATTTTGCCTATTTAATCACCCACTATATCTATAGCTGTTTTTGATATCTCTCTAATATTCAAAGTTTCTATGAGTAGTGCCCTGTCCGCTAGTTTCCAGTACCCTGAAAAATTCCGCAATACGCAGCTCTACAGTATCCAGACACCTCCTCTGAAATTAATCCCAAGCTATTATAACACAATTTTGTGACCCACATTCAAAAATAATATAATTCTCAGTGACACTCATCTAATGCTATACTGTAATATTCACCTAAATCTCTATCTTTGTGTGAGTACGTTGTACACTCTGTCTGATCTCTTTATCTAAAAACAAGTAAAATATATCTTTGTACCGTGTTAGCCAGTAGAGATAAAAAAATTGTTTAAAAGAACTGAGAGTCCTCAGTGGTTGATACCTTTTAATGGCTAACTTTCAGTTATATTTTAGGCCCCTTTCACACGTCAGTGATTCTGGTACGTTTGTGCTTTTTTTTAAACGTACCAGAATCACTGACATACGCAGACTCATTATAATGAATGGGTCTGCTCACACGTCAGTGATTTTTCACTGCACGTGTCTCCGTGCGGCGTACCCGCGTGTGCGTGATTGCCGCACGGAGACATGTCCATTTTTTTCTGGCATCACTGATGTCCCACGGACCACGCAGTGGTGTGGTCCGTGAAACACGTGCCAGAAAAAAACGTGCATTTAAAATAATAAACATTTTTACTCACCCGGCTTCAGCCGCGCTCTCTGCAGCCCGTGCAGCCTGCTGCTTCTAAGCCGGCTGATTACTGTCGCGCATATTAATGATGCACGACACAGCCGACCCGGAAACAGCTGCTGCAGGGGTCACCGCCGGCCGGATGCTGCACCGCGGGAGCGATCAGCACCATGGACAGCGGGAGCGGGCACAGGTGAGTTGATTTCTAAGTGCAATCACGGGCCACGGAGAACGTAGCCCGGATTGCACTTAGACAACCCACGTGTGCCGTGAATCACGGCACACGCAGGGACATGTGCGTGTTTTACACGCCAGTGAAAAACGTCACTGTTTTTTACTGACGTGTGAAACGGGCCTTACTTGTATCAAAATGGAGGATACCAGAATGTACCGCATCTTTTTGGAACTAAAGACACTTCTGAAGAAACGCGCACAACTGGACAGCGACATATTTTTCTTATCCAGATGCAAAAAGGAGAATCTGATCCCCAAAAGACTCTGGATTACAAACCCAATTCTACATACCTACAATACCCATTATGCACAAAACCTTTGTCACAGGACTTCTGAGAGACTAAGGAACCACCTTTTGCATGTCTTCTACAGCATCAAGAGTAAAATCCAGAGGGAATTTGAAACACAAATGAAGACACTACCAGAAAGCACAGAAATACCATCTTTTCAGTTAGCCATTAAAAGGTATCAACCACTGAGGACTCTCAGTTCTTTTAAACAATTTTTTTATCTAAAAACATGCATTCCTTTTTTAGCTCATAAGTAGAAGCAAAGCGTAAATAACAGGAAGAAGGAGGGGGTGGTTGGGGTGATCGAGTGATTCAATCCAGAGATCACTTTTCTCTATGGAAGAAAGACATTTCAGACTTCATCAAAGAAAGAAAAAAACAAAAACTAGCTAGCTACTTTGACTTGTCAAATCCACCATTTATTTCTGTTTACACAACTATGAGATACTGGTTCAAAAATTTTCTACAGCTGCAAATATATATATTCATATAATTAAGATTATATTGTTTCCCAGTTCTAACAACATGAATACTAAAAACCTGTATAGAAGATATTTATTAATTTAATTAGATAAAAAAAATATATAAATCCACTCAAACACAAATTCCAATAGTGAATAACACAATTTGAAAACACAAGAATAAATATAGGGTTAGTGCAATGTTTGAGTCTAGTTATCCCTACAATTGACCTGTATATTTCTATCTCACAGCGGTGGAAAATCCGAATCTTAGTGGTACCCCGCTCCATGGTGGCTGTCTCTATATATGTCCTATTAAGCCCTGTTATAAAGTTAAGGGTCTACTACAGCAACCTCACCAACATATCGCAAATATTATCTAGCAGTATATTCCAAAAAAATAGTACAACATATGTATACAGTATGTGAACATTTCCATCAAATCCCCTCTATGTACAAACATCAGATAACATGCAATGCTAATGTTCATACATAATTTGAATACATATTGAAAACAAGTGTATATAGGACTCAGATCACCATACTCAGGGTCAGGGACAAAGTGATACCCTTCAATTCTCAGTTAAAAATCCAAAAAGATGACTCCATTTTTGTGCATTCCTAGAGATCCACATTGACAGGTGATATAAATTGAATAGTCCATTGGTGCGCATAGGTGTATATGAGGCTTGAATACCTCACCTTAAATCCAGGACACCTACTGCAACTTTATTTATCATCCCATAGATCTCATAAATTCTTCTGCCTCAACAAGTTTCCCCCTTTAAATATAAGGGTTCATCTGGAGGCTAATTTGGATAAATTGATCCACAATACCGTATCCATGGGTGTGCTAGTAAAGCTATCCTCCATGGTAGGATGCTCAGCGCTATATTGTGGTATTCCCCCATTTCAGGTTTATGGCGCATTTCTACCGCCCCCGTGCCAGCGGCCGAGCCGATCGGATCCGGAGCCGCAGTGGCTCGAGGGGAATGCGGACCCAGGGGTTCGCGCGGACACTCGAATTAAAAGGAGGGGGGTATATACAGGGGAGTTAGGAGTTTGTGACGCCACCCACGGTGTGTAGCAATGTAAAGTACCACCCCTGCTGTTGGTGAGAGGGGGGAGCCCAGGTGGCGATGTTGTAGCAGCAGGATGTGTTAAACCCTCCGTGGGTACGGGGTTTTTGTCCCGGGGCCCGGTGGTGTAATTGGTGTTTGGCGTTGCCGTTGGGAATAGGAAGAGGGGCCTTTCAGTGTACTCACTCAGTCCAGAAATAACAACACCGACAGCTTGTAAACCAGAATTCTGAGCACCACTGCAGCTTGTAGGTAGAACGCTTGGGTCCATGCCCTTGGTGTTGCTGTTAGTCTGTGGCCCTTTCCTTGGCACCTCTTTTCCTCTTGTTGGACCCTAAAGCTTAAAACTCTTCGGGTCACGCTCACCCGTATGGCTAACGGAGTGAGCTTGCTCTCAGGGTTCATGCGTAAGATTTCTTTGGACTGTATTGGGAAAGTCCTATCCCATCGGTGCGCTAGTACCCCAATTTTGGAGCGAGTTGGAGATAACACTTGAAGTCTTCACCCCCGTTGGGTAAATTACCGGGACGTGTGAAGCTACTTCCCGGCCTAGGGTCACGTACCCCGTCGTGCCCTAACCCCTGCCCGGAGATGGCTCAAGGCCGCCGGCTTCCCTTCTCGGCAGTCCGTGCCCCTTGACACAATCCCCTGTGACTGGGGTTCCAGCTCCTACCAGGCCCAGACCAACGTCTGCCACCTAGTATTCAGGAGCCCAGCTCCACCTGTGACCTCTTCTCTCGTGAGTCACTTCACTTCTCTCCTCTTCCACTATTCTTTTACTTCTCCTGTCACTTTCTCACTTTTTCCAACCAACCCCCCCATCTGGGCGGCCCTATTCCCTTCAGGCCCCCCAATGGTTTGTCTGGTGGGTACAGTGTAAAGTGTTACTAGGATTTTGATTGGCTAAGCTGTTAGCAACACCAAAGGACCAGGACCCGTAACCAAGGAGGGTAGATACTGTGCAGAAGGGCAGATTGCACAGTACCCTGTGACGACGTGATAGGCCAGTGCGTCACACATTCAGATACTGATGACCATTAAACCTTCGCTGCCCCATTATTAGCACTGACCGGGAACTGATGACCAAGTCCTTGCCGTATACAGGTATGATGATTGTGTTTGGGGTGGATTTATATATATTTTTTATTTAATTAAATTAATAAATATCTTCTATACGGGTTTTTAGTATTTATGTTGTCTGCAAATATATATATCACTTATCTTGTTTGGTCGAGAAATTCATTACAATAACAGAACACTCACAATGAGACAAGACAAAACAATGCCTATACACCTAAACATTCCTATAGACAATTAAACACACACATACAGTATTTGCATGCATGATTGGGATCGCAGAACGTTTTAGCTTCAATATTTGTACTAAACTCCAAAATTTGAATGAGAAAAGATATCCTGGAGAAGTAGAGTACATGTGTGAGATTGTGAAACAGCCCTCATTGTTCATGGCCACAAATATGTACTTGGTTAAAGATGTGTATAACAAGCCATTGTACCACCTCACAAGCATGGCTCAGATGTACAGTGGTACCTCGCTTAACGAGTAACCCACTTAACGAGAATTTCTCTTAACAAGCAAAGCTTTCTGTAAATTTGTAACCCGCTTTATGAGAAAGCTTTGCTGTACGAGCGAAATCCTCACCGCGCACACTTCCGGTTTCGTCCATCCACTACACTCTGACCCGCACTTGCAGTCCACACAAACACACACATGTACGCACAAACACACACAAACACACACGCATGCACACACATACAGTATTATGCTCACCTTACCTTCCGTTCCACCGCCGGTCTCATGGTTCTTGTTGTTCCCGGGTACATCGCGACGTCCTCGCGGCGAACTACAAGACCCAGGAGGCTTGCGATGGAACGGAAGGTAAGGTGAGCATATAATATAACATAATATGTTTACCTTTCGTTTCATCGCCGGGTGCTGTAGTTCGCCGCTGCGCTCCAGTCCACGCTGTGTATCTGCATCCATAGCAACGAGGGAGGAACTTCCTGTCACCGCTAATGAAAGGCAGAGCGATGGCCAATCAGAGGCAAGCGGCTCTGCCTTTGACGTCAGCGCTCTGGCCGGAAAGTTCCTGCCTCGTCGTTATGGTAACGCGATACACAGCCCGGCCCCGTACTAGAGAACAGCAAGTCCCAGCAGACCGGCGATGGAACGGAAGATAAGGTGAGCATATAATATGTGTGTGTGCATGCGTGCATGTGTGTTTGTGTGAGTTTGTGTGAGTTTGTGTGTGTTTCTGTGTGGTTGTGCCTGTTTGTGCATGTGTGGAATAACAGAATAGGGGACCAGGATGGGACATTTTAGAAGTTGTGGAACGGATCGTCAGCATTGCAATGATTTCCTATGGGAAACCTTGCTCTGCTGAACGAGTACCTTGATTAACAAGCACAGTGCCAGAACGGATTGTTGTCGTTAAGCAAGGTTCCACTGTATATATTTGTGTCGCATAAATGTGAACATTGTATTTATTGTTTGTAAGTTTACCACCTGTTGCTGTCTGTAATGACGTGATAATACTTTTTAAGGGACTAAAAGGTTATTTAGCCACAAGAGGCTGTTGTTACTCCACACAGATGAAAGACTGCAATAGATAGCTTTAGCTGGGGTCAGAGCTACAAGGTGATAAAAAAGGTACATCATAGGAAGTAAAGTGGCGGCCATCTCGGGGAGCAGTTGACAGTTGGCAGTAACTGAAGACAGAGACAGAGTTTGTGCAGGATAGAAGGTCAATAATATCTGCGCATAGAAATTTATCATCTTGACCAGAGCTATAACAGAGTGGAGCTGACCCTGTACATATCCAAATTTGCTCCAGATGGGAGAAAATTGCTGATAGGACATTGCCGAGGACACAGTTACCAGCAGTATTGCTCATCTGTTGGAGAAGCCTCTCAGCCATCTACGTACTTCAGTTATATTGTCCAGAGCAGACTCGGGTCGGTAAGATAACTTAAACCCACTGCGCCATCGCAGTGGTAAACCGTGCATGCACTTCACAACAATTTGGCGCCAAAATATTTGACACTGATGCAGTGCCTGTAGTTATTTTAGGTAGGCATAGTGTTACACGCCGAGGTGCTGCCGTGTCTCCGGCACCACCTTCCATTCCTCCCACTCCCGATCCTCCTTGGCGGAGTTCTAGTCATCTTGCAGCAGCACATTCTGTGGGTAGAACATTTAACAGTTCTAGGACTAGGTCCTGAAAAGCTGCTAGTGGGCATGTGCAGGAAAACAATGCTGTTTCTAGACTAAATCCGGGAAAGGCCGTAATGAGCATGCTCACCACGTGGCAGCAGCTGATTGGTTGTGGGTGATATCACTACTGATGCGCTGCTCTCCTATTGGCTGAGGTGATATCACTGCTGACACGCTATCACACTATTGGTAGCGGGTGACATCCCCGATGATGCTCTGTAGCGCTATTGGCCAAGGTTCGGGCTGGCTATGGGTGCCGCCATCTGTGGGCAGTGGCTAAGTTATAAAAATTCCTGGAGCGAGTGCATGGTTGCTCAGTCATCCATGTCCATGCATACAGTAGCCGCTGGTGCATGTGCTCTTGCTGAGTAGTGTTAGGTTTAGGTGCCGCTCTCTAGGTAACTCTGCTACTGTCTCATATCACAGTGGATTGTATTTAGGGCTGAGTAGGGTTAGAGTCAGCCGGTTGGGCAGGGACACGCTCTCCCTCAGAGCTGCTAAACCAGTGACACACTGCAGTATGGTTAGTGCAGCATGATACACTGCTCTATGTGGTTAACTCTGAGTCTGTATGCAGGACAGTACAGTTAGCATTGTTTCCTGATAGCGTTTGGTAGCAAGCCGTGTGGTTAGCTTAGGCCTCTGCTTCCATTATATTAATCTCAGTGCGGTTAGTGCTGAGATTCTACTTATTATACACTGTGTTGCGCGGATAGAACAATCGCCCCAGAGCTATGGGGTACTCTGTCCCGGGCCGTATATGTACGGGGATGCTGTGTCACGGTTGTGTAACGGCCAATGCCCGGTTCCGTAACCCTGGGGGTTGCTTTCTAAAGAGGAATTATGTACAGGGGAGATGAAAAAGTTTATACCGTGATGCCACTTGCGGGTTGTGGTTATGGTGATGGAACTGGCGCTGCACAGTCTGTTACCACTGGGGCTGATGGTGATGGCAGCCTGGATGGTAGGCCCTCCGCAAGTAGGGCCGGGCCCCAGGGAGTGAATGGTGGGATCCGGTGCAGAAAGAAGGGAGACCACACAATGGGGATGCAATGCAACTCTAGTTTTTACTCACAGTGATGTTGGGCTGTGGCACTGAGGACGGCTGGTTCAGACCCCTGGTCCCTTCTGTCCCAGTGCCAGTGTGGTGACATGGTAGTCTCTTTCCCCGGAACTACTCACTGGTTGGTGGGACCCCGTAGCTTGGAGCGTTTGTGGGTCCCTTACTGTCTGTTGGCAGTCTTTCGTCCGTACATTGGGCAGTGCGGACCCTGTAAGGTCGGTGTTCTGTGCCGGTCCCTGGCTCAATCTTTACTGCTGGTGCCCCCGGATTCTTGGGTCAGTGAGGTCTGTGAAGGTCCCCTCACTGTGCAGGTATTTGTCAGGTTACCTGAAGCTGTCGCCTGACCTAGGGCCCTGTGCCCCGTCGGTACTCTGATTCCAGGGATACCTGGCTGTACCCTCCCTGCCAACCACTCTCTTATGCCACCTAGGTCACTGCTACACAACTTTGTCTAGAGGTACGTCCGTCCCCTTCAACTGTCACTACCGGACTCCACTGTCGTTCTGTCTGTCCCCTCCCCTCAAGTTGCCATCTAGTGGACTGGACTGACTCCACCTCTGGGTTGCCATCCATTGGGTCCCAGACTAGTCAGAGATCTCTAGTTGGGAGTCGGAACTGGGGATGTTATGTGTTTTGGTGGTACCGGTACTGGTCTTCCAGGTCCCTGGGGGTAGGCCCTGCATCTTTGTCAGGATGCTGTACCTAGTAGTGCCCTGTGGGGTTCAGGGGCACTACAATATTATACTGTGTATATTTATATTAGCCTCTGTGAGGTAACAGACGTTTTTTCATTTGCAAATTATATTTTCAATAGTCGCCGTGATATAAATGATAACCTCCTAATTTGCATATTCTAATTTTGTGTTGTTTCTGTGAGTTAACAGTGACATCCTTACTCCAGAACTTCGCCACTGTGAAGTAACAGTGGCAAGTTAATCTAGTGGATACTACTGGTGTGACAGATAACACCATATTAGTATCTTATGTTGTCCTCTGTGCTAGAACTCTTTGGTATCTGCCTTTTACCCAGCAGCTGTAATACTATCTCCGCA
Organism: Anomaloglossus baeobatrachus; assembly: GCF_048569485.1. NCBI lineage: Eukaryota > Metazoa > Chordata > Amphibia > Anura > Aromobatidae > Anomaloglossus > Anomaloglossus baeobatrachus. Next base: position 79,651,280 of record NC_134363.1, on the reverse strand, counting down.
CAGTGGACCCTGACTGTCTATTTGAATTACTAACATCTTTATTAAATAGACAGCCCCACTGTGACACATAGTTACTTTGTCAGGCTTCATTTACTGTCACGATCACCGCTTGGGACCACCGTTTCCACTACTATATCACCTATCTCTTCACCATTGAGGATTCTGTGTTGGTCACAATGACTTCACTTTCGGCGATATTTGAGCTCATCCAGGAGAGAACTTGTGAACAACAATATACGTACATGCGATTTGTTCAAGTTGTTACACTCCCTTTCCGGCTAAGCAGCCATTGCATAATGTAATTTGTTTGGTCATTCCAGGAGAATATAAGGCAGGACCCGCCATCAAAGATCACTGTAGTTACATTGGGGCTGGGGAATATTTAGTTGAAATTTAGAGTGAATTTATGGTAAGTTTGTAAACTGTTCTGCTGTATCACAGGCGACTCGTATAACACCCATTCAATTCTTTCAGGTTCAAGGTTATTAATAGGTAGTTGGTGTTTGGATTATCGAGGCATGTCTGTAGGTAATGCATAGTGAAGTGAAAAAATTGTAGTTGAAACATATTGTTTTGCACCACGCTGTAAAGCACAAGGGTCTCAGCCTCTTTGCTCAGTGTCTATGGATTTTCCCTGAGTGTTTTCCCCTGTTTTGATTACATTCATACCCAAATTGTAGTAAGATACTTTTACTGGTTGATCTAGTTTTGAAGCTGTTTATTTCCTACTCGTGACTTTGATGTATCCTAACGAACCCACCCCGGTACACGGCTTACACATGTAAAACAAAAGACTTTTTTTCAGGTTGTCTGGATATCCCAAAGATGAGCCTCCAAACTGTGGAAGTAATTCCTACTCTAATTAAAAGTTTCTAGGATTTATTCTACGTTGCCAATAAGAACAAAAGAAACACAGGCATGCGATTTCCAAAGCTCTCAAAATGATTATAATGAGAGGAATTTATTTTATAGTCCTCAGAAGTAAAGGTGTACTATTCATAAATTTAAGCTTTCTTCACAGGGTAGTAAATAGTAGACTATATAACTGCATAATAAATAAAGTCACTCCCAGCACCTACCCAGGTAAGCCACATCTCCTGAACAACTCTCTTCAAAAAGTGAAATTTCATACCCTAAGGCTATGTGCGCACGTTGCGTATTTACATGCAGTTACGCTTCGATCTGCACCGCAGCATAACTGCATGCGTCCTGCGTCCCCAGCATAATCTGTGAAGATTATGCAGGAGCCGTGCGCACGTGGCGTATTAGAGCACAGCGCTTCGGCTGCTGACCGAAGCGCGCGTTCTAAGAAGTGACATGTCCCTTCTTTTGTGCGCTTTGCCTGCAGGTCCCGCCCTGTCTATGGGAGGGGCTGCAGTCAGAGCGCATGAAATCGGCTTTTTTTTTTCACTACAGACTATTTCTGCAGTGATTTGAAGCGCATGTGTGCTGTTCAAATCGCTGCAGAAATTTCTGCAGTGACAGTACGCTACGTGCGCACATGGCCTAAGAAATTTTTATCAGGATTGAATACATTAACTCCTTCTTTACTTTAACTGTTATAATTAGCCTTGAAAAGACTTTTGGTTTAACTTAGCAGCAGCAAGGTTATAAGGCTAGTATCCCTGCCTACATGTCCCCAATACACCATCTCTTCTCCAGAAGATTTCCTTACACTAAATGCAGAAAAAAAGCAGTATTCTTATAGAACAGAATACATTTTTTAAGTAGCAGCATCAAGGTCTGTAAGGTTAGAATCTCTGCCTACATGCCTCTAGTACACTATCCCTTCTCCTGCAGCTAGCCCTACACTAAATGCAGCTAAGTGCAATTTTATTACAGAGTATAATATTCTTTTTTTGTTGCAACAGCAATGACTGTAAGCTTAGAATCATTCTAATACACTATCCCTTCTCCAGAGAAGCATTCCCTACACTAATTCCATGTACAGTGAGCCGAGCATGGCATCACCAGTTCTTATATAGACCCAATTATACAATACGGCCTGATAATCTCAGTAATGACAGTATTCAACATGGCTACTACATTATTGTGATGGGCAGGCAATCCTCGCATGTTTAATGACTGAAAAAAAGTCGCAAAACATGTGTGGTGGGGACCTGAGTATGGCGCTCAAACACAAATATATTCAAACAAATACCGAGCTTCTTGAGCACCCTGGTGCTCGATCTAGTGCAGAGCTGGCTCATTCATCACTAATCAGTAAATAAAAACAGTAAGGATAACATAAGCTATCGTACAGAGGTTTGAACCACTATCGAAGAATTTGAATTCTCCTGCTGAACGATGTTGCAGACAGCAGAATGTTCACCATCATGTTTCCAGATTCTTTTATGTTTGTGACATATACTCAGTGTGAACTCGCACTTATTTTGAATACAGACTAGGGGAAAAAAAGCGCAGCTAGAGATATATAAATGGGCAATGTGTAGCGATATACACTCACCTTATGTGGTTGTGAGGGTCACAACCACCTGAGATAGCATACAGATAATGGCGGCTGCCGCAGCGCCACATAGACGAGTCTTCAAAGCAGAAGAGGAGAAGGGGTTAATGCCTTGCAGTCACCAAAAAAGATGTAAAATTGTTGATTAATAATTATTTTATTCCATAGGTCTACGCATTTCGAGGTATGGGACCTCTACATTAGATCTTTTGTTGATTTTTTGGTCCTGAGGAAGAGGTCCCATACCTCGAAATGTGTAGACCTATGGAAAAAAAAATTATTAGTTAATCAATAATTTTACATCTTTTTTGGTGACTGCGTGGCGTTAACCCCTTCTCCTCTCTTGCTTTGAAGACTTATCTTTGAATAGAAGACCTGACAATCATAGACTTCTTTGGCAAATGACATTGGTGCAGGGCTTTGAGCACATCAGGACTACAGGACTACAGGATATCAGGGCCTCATGTCACTTTGTTAAAAGGGGTAATTTCATGTGATGAAATAGGTAGACTTAATTAGACAAAATTAAAATAAGTAGCTTTGTAATTGATTAGTTCTTTCATTGTCAAGAAGTGAAAACTTTTATCTTATTTTGTTTACAACTTGTTGTCAAGGATATTAACCAACATAGCCTGTCTGAGTATGCACAGAAGCTAGATTCCAGGTAGAGGAGAATATCAGTCAGCTATCTCCAGTCCACTAATTTCTATAAGGCAGCACTGACAGACAGAATGTGTCATAAGCTCAGTGTAATTATCTCTCAATGAAAAATGTCCATCACCCATCAATTTATAAGGAACAGGGACTGTAAATCTGTGTTTTGCTCAAGAAACAACCTGAAAATAACCATTTACTCTATTTCTGATAGTTTGGTCAGAAACATGCACACCAGTAGCTCATTGTAGGTCATTTTGCAAGGTTCCGGCAGTGCTCTTCCTGTTTATCCTCATACAAAGGAACAAATAAAACAGTCTTGCTGCTCAGATGATGTCCTTTTACAGCTCTGTCTGGCACTCCTTGTGTTCTGTTATTTTCTCATTTCTCTTGCAACTCTGCTGGGAAACACAGCAAACTATCTTGTTATGCAAAACATAAGCACATAAGCATAAGAATATGGCAGCACAATAACATTATTTTTCAAACATAGTATTTATAGTTCACGTGACTAGTCTGTTGCGGCCCTCAGATGACTTATCCCCATACAGCCCTAGCTGATTGATTGGTCTCTCTTAGGCTGCTTTCACACTACTTTTTTTAGCATGCGTCATGAACGTTTTTTTGCTGCAAAAGCGGATCCTGTTTTTGCAAAGAAAAACGCATGCAAACGCAAGTGTTATTTTGCAGGATCCTGTCACTTTAAGTTTATGGGCGGGCATTGGAGTCATGTGATCGGGAGTGAGGGGAACTAAACGTGAAAGCCTGGGAGCCGACATCTGACAGCTCGTAACCAAGGTAAACATCAGGTAACTTGCTTGGATACCCGATATTTACATTGGTTACGAGCGTCTGCAGCTGCTAGGAGCAGGGCTGCCTGTTCCCTGCACACGTAACCAAGATAAACATCGGGTAACTAAGCCCGATGTTTACCTTGGTTACGAGCGTCCTCCGCTCTCAGGCGGGGGAGAGAGGAGAGTGAGGGAGGGGGAGAGAGACTGATCACGCGAGGCTGGTTTCTGGGCATGCTCAGTAGAGCAAGCAGGATCCAGTCTATCAGCATGCCAGCGTTCACATGCGTTTGCGTGCTGTTTAGTCAGGATCCAGCGAATTGCAGTATTTGGACACAGCTCAAAAACGCTACAAGTAGCGTTTTTGAAAAAAGTTAAAAAACTGCAAGTCACTGGATCCTTACTATAACGCACGCAAACGCATGTGAACGCATGTTGATGCGAGTCCATTGCAAATGCATTGAAATGAAAACGCAATTGCACTGGATCCGTTTTTGCGTTAAAAAAACGTTTATGACGCATGTTAAAAAAACGTAGTGTGAAAGCAGCCTTATATGTGCACATGTAGACCAGTCATTCAAAAGGAATAAAGTGGGGAAGCCAGCCAGTTGTTCGCCAGACTAGACACTCCCCATGACAATCACTCATGAACAGACTTCTCCAAACAGTAGAAGAATGACGCAGTGATACACTGATTGCTGGCTGTTCTGACCTGATGATACTGCTGGATGGTTTTGGATATTAAACAGAAATAATCATGATTTGTCTTTTATCTGCCACACTATGTTCCCTTTTTCAACCACTGTGTTTATGGGGCTCAACATTGGTCATTTATTTGTGCTTCTTCAAAAGAGCTTGAAAAGCACACCTTGAAACCCCAGTCTGCTTTGAAATCTTTGGAAAAACCTTTGCTGATGCAGTATAATTTGTGAAGCAGCTCAATTAGCTGAAAGTACAGATGAGATACCCTAATATGGAATGTGCAACACAGAAGCTAAAATACATAAAGGAGGGTTTCCTCCTAAATTCAGACCTATAGTGTCTGCAATTGGATCTCTGTCTGAAAAACCTGGTGCTTGGTTGGATCACATGTTGCAACCTTTAGTAAAATCTTTACCTGGATACATCAAAGATACCAAGAGTATACTTAGTGTTTTTGAGGATTTTAAATGGAAGAATCATTTTTCTTGGATTACTGCAGATGTGACAGCTCTGTATCAATTTCTTATGAATTAGCTATGGCATCCCTGAAACATTTTTTTGTCAAGATATAGTGACTACAGTCAGGAATTACAGGGTTTTATGGTTGATGTTGCAAAATATCTTTCGAGAAAGAACTTTTTTATTTAATGGGATCTATTACATCCAGAAAAGAGGAGTTAGCATGGGAGGAAAAAATTCTCCCTCTTTTGCTAACTTGGCTATGGGCTTTTGGGTGGAAATTTTTCTTATTGGTGACAGTAACCCTTGGCAATGACAAATCTGGTGGTACGGCAGCTATATAGACAACCTCTTGTTAGTCTGGGGTAGTGACGATGGGGAAGTCAAACCATTTATAGAGTATTTGAAAAACAATGAGTTTAATCTACAATTTACGTATATACCTAAAATTGATTGTATTGACTTCCTTGATGTCACTCTCACGGCCGACAGGGGGTCGTCAAGCATTGTGATTACATTTTATAGGAAAGATACAGACGAAAACACGGTGTTAAGATACATCTCCTGCCATCCCCAACATGTCACCAATAATATTCCCAAGGGGGAATTAATCAGGTTAAAACGTAACTGCTCAAATGTCACTATTCTGAAGGAAGAGTTGAAAGTCAAATGTAACAAACTTTTGGATAGAGGATATTCCCATGGCCTGATAAAAAATGCATATCAAACGGTCCAAAAAATAGATCACAAGAACCTATTGAAAGATAAAATTAAGACACATCGGGCAGGTAATAACATTAATTTCATCACACAATATAGTGAAGACTACAAAGTCATTGTAAGGATTATTAAAAATTACATCCCGATATTGAATAGTGATCCCTTAACAGGAAGAATTTTTAACTGATAATGACATAAAATATATTGCAAGGAGAGCACTTACAATAGGTAATTTGGTATCCCCAGCTTTCTACAACCAACTAATAATAAAAGTAAAACATGGCTGAGTCTAAAGGCCGCTTTACACGCTGTGACATCGCTACCCGATGCTAGCGATGTCGAGCATGATAGCACCCGCCCCCATCGTACGGCCGATATGTCGTGATCGCTGCCGTAGCGAACATTATCGCTACGGCAGCGTAGACGTTGCTGTGACCGGCGAACCGCCTCTTTTCTAAGGGGGCGGTTCGTTCAGCGTCACAGCGACGTCACTGAAGCTTCACCGAAACCGCCGCCCAATAGAAGCGGAGGGGCGGAGATGAGCGGCTCTAACATCCCGCCCACCTCCTTCCTTCCGCATTGCCGGTGGCCACAGGTAAGGTGAGGTTCCTCGTTCCTGCGGTCTCACACATAGCAATGTGTGCTGCCGCAGGAGCAACAAACTACTTCGTACAACGATCAGCAGCGATATTCGAGAATAGGATGGCATGTCACCGATGAGCGATTTTGACCGTTTTTGCGACTATTCAAAATTGTTCATAGGTGTCACACGCAAAGACATCGCTAAAGCGACCGGATGTGCGTCACAAATTTCGTGACCCCCCAACGAGATTGCTTGAGCGATGTCGCAGCGTGTAAAGCGGTCTTTACAGGATTTTACAAGTGTAATCACCACATATGCACCTGTTGTTCATATGCCCCAAAATGCAAAACTTTCACATCATTAAGTAAGGGTTCACCCACAATAATCAAAATTTCATTAACTGTAACGCAGCTGGAGTGATATATTTAATAACTTGCAACATTTGCAAAATTCAATATGTGGGTTGCACAATAGGTCCCCTCAAAAGACGCATCAGAAGATGCCACAGGTACATACAAAATAGGCACCTCTATGGTGTCCAAACACTTTTCAAGTGTACACGGGGGAGACAATGCCGGTTTTACATTTTGCGGCATAGAAAAGGTCAATAAGCTAATCAGAGGTGGTAATTTTAGATGAATGATTCTTAATAGGGAAAGCTATTGGATATTTTTGCTAGAAACTAGACGACCCGAAGGTCTTAATATCCGTAGGGATCTAATACTGCAGTATAATTAATTGGTACATAAGAAGATAGCCGATCAATATTGGGGCCTGGATTTATGAATTACTAACGGTAGGATAACTTTTTAGATAAATTGCAATTTCTAGGCCATTTATGTTATAATAGTAATTCTTCCTAGGGTGTGAGCTTTATATCTGATTATATTTCTCCATATTCATTCCCAGTATTGCGGATTTTTATGCTGTATATTAATGATTTTTTCCTATATAGTACATTTCCGCATAATATAACATAGGTCTTTATTTTTGATTACATGTTTCATGTTGAATAATTTGATTATATCAGACTTATAGTCTCGATATGTGAGATTGACTCAGGTATGTGTTATATTCAGTGAATGGGCAACATAGTTATTGGGTCATTACCATATTCTATCATTATGGGGTAATAATATTTTTGTAATACTAAATAATGACATATAATCTAATTATTCATAGATGGTCCTTGGTGTCATATATGTATAATTTACAAATATATATATATATATATATATATATATATTTATAGATATAAATATATATATATATATATATATATATATATATATATAAATATATGTATATATATATCTTTATTTAACGCATTATTATATATTAGCTGAGGATAGAAGACACTATGTATGTATTATTGTTACGAACTGGCGCCGCCATAGCCGCAAGCAGCCTGCTGCGGTTCCTGTTGCGTCCAGGCGCCGACTGCCGTTCTTGGCCGTGCCTCGGGTCGTCCAGTTGGCTGTTCCTTCCACCACGTCTAAGTGTGGAGAGGCGGCTAGTGCGCATGCGTGCGCCGATTTACCCCAGCCAGAGTTTAAGCCCGGTGTTTTGCCTAGTGAGCATGCTCAGCCTGATTGTGTTATGTCTGAGACTAAGTCCTCAGTTCGGGCTACTGAGCATGCTCCCACAATTAACCCTAACAGCCTCTTTGCACAGGTACTTGGACTTCGTGCTGTGTCTAAGTTCTGGGATGTGCCTACTGAGCATGCTCAAACTGATAGTCTGCTTTCTGAGCCTGTTACTCAGGCTACTGGGCATGCTCAGGCAGTGCACCAGAGGCTAGGTCCAGTAAGGACTTCACTGAGCATGTCTGTGAGGTGGCAGGCCCTGATAGGGCAGAGGGTGTCAGGTGTCCTGATGACGTGGCAACTCCGGACTGGCTCGCAGAGGCCCGCCCCTATGATCTGGCACCTCAGTATTGGTCGTCAGACGATGACTGGTGAAGTGTTTGGGGCGTGGCTGCCATGAGGTCATCAATGACGTGGCGGTTCCGGATAGGTCGCATGTGACGTCACTGATGATATGGCACTCTGCTATTGGACCTTGGTGGTTCCACCCTGGGTTTGGGGCGGACCCAGGTTATAAAAGGGGCTGGAGACAACATGGAGGTGCGCAGTCTTCACTTTTGCTCAGTCAGAGCACACCTCCATGTTAGAGCCTCATTGCAGCATAAGCCTATGTTGGGAAGCGGTAGGTAGGGTTAGGCGAACGGTGCCTGTCACGCCAAGATTCGTGGCTCGGCACATCAGGGTCAGGCGCCATGCTTCCCTCCTGCTGTTCCAGTCTTGCTATAGCAGCCCAGTGGCGTTAACTGGGCTGCGGCTGCTGTGCTTCCTGTCCGATTGTGCCCCCTACGCACACGGACAACGCACCTGCTGCGCCACCTGTCCGATTGTGCCTCCTACGCACATGGACAACACACCTGCTGCGCCACCTGTCCGATTGTGCCCCCTACGCACACGGACAACGCACCTGCTGCGCCACCTGTCCGGTTGTGCCCCCTACGCGCACGGACAGCGTACCCCAGGACCCCTGTGGAGTTAACAGGGTGTTCCTTATCCTCCTCGGCTTCCCGGTCAACACTACTGGTGTACCCATCTGGCCTGACGTGTCCTACACACACGTGGCCAGGCGAGAGGTGGCCAGAAACGCTGATCGGAGGACCGCTCGGCCTGACGTGTCCTACACACGTGGCCGACAGGGCGCTTTCGTGGCGGTCTTCCGGTCAACGCTACCTGGTTACCACCCGGCCTGACGTGTTTCCTGCACACGTGGTTGGTGTAGCGCTAGGTGCACCAAAACGCTAATCGGGTTGTCGTCCGGTCTGACGTGTCCAAACACACGTGACCAGTTCCCAGAGTTCCTGGGTTATCTCAGAGCCATCCAGCTGTATAGTCTCCGCCTAACCCTCAGGTGCCAGCAGCTCCTTTGTCATCTGGAGCACGGTGGGCCCCGACTGGCGATTAGGATATATACCTCCTGGTCCTAATCTGCCGGTCCCCCCGTAACAATTGTGTTCTAATTTGTCCTATAAAGGGTTAATATGTCTACCTGATTGATTTGGAGTTGCACCTGCTTTACTAGAGGTCTCTCTTTGTGGGGGTTTAAAAGTACCTTGCAAGTCACTCAGTATTACTTGACAAAGGCTGCAATATGTAGCCGAAACGCTTTGCAACTGTCAAATATTTCTTGTACATTGGAGATATGCATGATTCATGGTATAATTAGCACTCTATTTTAACACTGCAAGAATAAAGAAGCAGGACATTTATCCTGAGTGGCTATTATTATATTCCGAAGCATCGGACTGTTTTCCTTTTCCTTTCAAAAATAATTAAAGTGCAAGTGTTAAACCATGCAGGTTAAAAAATGGTTCAATCTCACCAATCCCATAGGCTAAGTATCATTGCCTATGGAGCCATTGGGAGGAAGTGAGATTCTCAGAAAACATTGGAGTAGTCTTCAAATGGATATAACTGTTTAAACACCACAGATCACATTCCAAAAAACAAACAAAAAAAATGCTGCATTAGTGATAGACTATTACATAGCCATTCTGACACGCCCGCCCCAGGGCCGGGGGTACTCGGAGCCGGGCCAGATTAGTTCGGGGATGTCAGCAGTGGCGAGGTTCGGCTCCGTCACCCTAGCGGTGTCTTTATTTAAAGGAAGAGGGATGATGACTATTTACAGTTGGATACAATTCTTGAAGCCACCTGTGGTTTTTGAGGTTATGAGGCCGCGGCTGCTGGACGGAACCCCCAGGGATGGTGTTGTGGCAGTTGATATATTTCTGCTCCCCCCAGGTGGAGCAGGTAACCCCAGGGAAACTGTTAGGAGAGTCAATGGTAGGGATTGAGTAAACTTCAGTGGCAGAAGCGGGATGTATGGGAGCTGTAGTCCTACTGGCGGTATTCTGCAGGGCTGACAGGGCGCGGGAAGAAGTAGGCGACACAAGGGCTGCAGTTCAAGATGTCTTTACTCACAGATTGTTCTTTATGCTCGCGAGATGCAGGTCTCCACCAAGATGGGCTCCAGGCGATCCCGAACTCCTCGGATCCCAGTGCCGGATGTGACCTGGTGGGCTCTTCCTCCATGCACTTTTCTTTTATTGGTGGGTCCCCGTGGCTTGAAGCGTTTTGGGGTCCCCTCCTGGTCTTACAGTCCTGGCCTGTATGGCAGGCAGCTTGAACCTCTCAATGGGTTGGACCTCTGTCCCAATTCCCGGGTTCCTTCTTCACTGCTGTGCCCCAGACTCTAAAGTCGGCGAGGAACCTTGATGATTCCCTCACCTGTCAGATTTAACAAGTGAGCCTAAAGCGTCTTCCTGTACTAGGTTTCTGCACCCCGCCTGTGCTCGGTCCCGTGGGTACTGACACCGTACTCTCCCGGCGACCATACTCCTTTTTTGTCCCACCGAAGTCACTAATTCAGCTCCTCGCTGGACCGAAGTCCCTCCCTGACTGACTTTTCAAACTGTCACTAACGGTTCTCTAGATACCTCCTACTCCCGGACGCTGAGTCCTGGACCCGGAGTTGGGTCGGGAGTCCAGAAGTGCAGTGGCATCCCATAGATCCAACCGCTGTGGTGACCCCCTTTGTGACCCAACCCTGGTCCCAGTCCCCATTGAAGAGGGAAGTCTGCAGAGTGTAGTATGTGGTTTGGAGTGAAATCGGCACTGATCACCCAGGAATCCGGGATGAGCACAGCACCTAAAATCAGGTGCCCTACCCTGTGGCGACTGAAGCCTCAGGGGAGCCACAAGTCCTCTTGCCAATCACATTTAAGAACATGCCTACCTGAGAAACCAAGTGGGTGTTTTAGTTGTGGTAGTTGTGTGTCACATAAAACTATAACACCATCAAAAGTCTTCACTAGTTCAAAAACAGGAGAAACTTTCACCATTAGTGAGTTTATTAATTGTAAATCTCAAAATGTGATCTACAAGGCAACTTGCATATGTGGGATGAAATACATGGAAAAAAACACATGAATTGAGGAGCATTGGGAGAGCATAATGGGGATATCATCAATGATAGGGACACGGCTATAGAAAGACATGTGAATACTTCCCTTTAGTATCGCTCCATATTACCAAGTTTCCAGAAATTGATTTGATCAAACCATCCAAAAGAGGAGGTAGCATTAATAAAGTCCTTTTACAAAAAGAGACAAGGTGAAAATTCCTACTGCAAACAATGACGCCCCACAAGCTTAGTGAATATATTAGGATATCCCAATTGTGATATATATACAGTACAGACCAAAAGTTTGGACACACCTCCTCATCTCTATAACAACTATTAAGAGGAAACTTTGGGCAGCAAGCCTTCATGGTAAAATAGCTGCTAGGAAACCACTGCTAAGCACAGGCAGCAAGCAAAATAGACTTGTTTGGGCTAAAGAACACAAGGAATGGACATTAGACCAGTGGAAATCTGTGCTTTGGTCTGATGAGTCAAAATTTGAGATCTTTGGATCCAACCACCGTGTCTTTGTAGAAAAGGTGAATGGATGGACTCTACATGCCTGGTTCCCACCGTGAAGCATGGAGGAGGAGGTGTGATGGTGTGGGGGTGCTTTGCTGGTGACACTGTTGGGGATTTATTCAAAATTGAAGGCATACTAAACCAGCAAGGCTACCACAGCATCTTGCAGCGGCATGCTATTCCATCCGGTTTGCGTTTAGTTGGACCATCATTTATTTTTCAACAGGACAATGACCCCAAACACACATCTAGGCTGTGTAAGGGCTATTTGACTAAAGCCCGCTACACACGCTTCAATATATCTCACAATCCGTCGTTGGGGTCAAGTTGTAAGTGACGCACATCCGGCATCGTTTGTGAGGTATCTGCGTGTGACATCTACGTGCGATCAGGATTGAACGCAAAACCGTTGATCGCAAACACATCGTATCTTTGTCTAGAATTGAGCGTTTTGTTGCACGAACCTAGTCAATTGTAACGTGTGACATTCCTCATACGATTTTGGTGTCTGATGCTATGTGCGCAGGTGTGCGCTCTGCACCGCAGCTTAAAAAAGGTCCGCTTCAGAGCGCAGCTGAAAAGCTGCGTTCTGAAGCGCCTCACAATGTCTGTCATTCAGTAATCTCTGTCAGTCGGTCACTATCTCTGTCCCTCACTCTCTGTCCATGTCAGTCTATCCCTCTCCCCCCCTCTCTCATACTCACTGATCCCCGATCCCCGGCGCGGCGCTGCACAGCATTCACACTGCTCCGGCGGCTTTTACTATTTTGAAAAAGCCGGCCACCCATTAAACAATCTCGTATTCCCTGCTTTCCCCGCCCACCGGCGCCTATGATTGGTTACAGGGAGACACGCCCCCATGCTGAGTGACAGGTGTCACACTGCACCCAATCACAGCAGCCGGTGGGCGTGTCTATACTGTGCAGTGAAATAAATAATTAAATAATTAAAAAAAACAGCATGCGGTCCCCCCCAATTTTAAAACCAGCCAGATAAAGCCATACGGCTGAAGGCTGGTATTCTCAGGATGGGGAGCTCCACGTTATGGGGAGCCCCCCAGCCTAACAATATCAGCCAACAGCCGCCCAGAATTGCCGCATACATTAGATGCGACAGTTCTGGGACTGTACCCGGCTCCTCCCGATTTGCCCTGGTGCATTGGCAAATCGGGGTAATAAGGAGTTATTGGCAGCCCATAGCTGCCAATAAGTCCTAGATTAATCATGTCAGGCGTCTATGAAATACCTTCCATGATTAATCTGTAAATTGCAGTAAATAAACACACACACACCCGAAAAAATCCTTTATTAGAAATAATAAACACAAACATATACCCTGGTTAACCACTTTAATCAGGCCAAAAAAGCCCTCCATGTCCGGTGTAATCCAGGATTGTCCAGCGTCGCTTCCAGAGCTGCTGCATGGAGGTGACCGGAGCTGCAGCAGACACAGCCGCTCCTGTCACCTCCACATAGCAACTGAAGACAGCCGCGTGATCCGCTGAGCTGTCACTGAGGTTACCCGCGGCCACCGCTGGATCCAGTGGGGTGCTACGCCAGATTACCTGGCGTCCACAGTCACCAGACCTGAACCCAATCGAGATGGTTTGGGGTGAGCTGGACTGCAGAGTGAAGGCAAAAGGGCCAACAAGTGCTAAGCATCTCTGGGAACTCCTTCAAGACTGTTGGAAAACCATTTCCAGTGACTACCTCTTGAAGCTCATCAAGATAATGCCAAGAGTGTGCAAAGCAGTAATTAAAGCAAAAGGTAGCTACTTTGAAGAACCTAGAATATAAGACATATGTTCAGTTGTTTCACACTTTTTTACGTATTTCATTCCACATGTTTTAATTCATAGTTTTGATGTCTTCAATGTGAATCTACAATTTTTAGAGTCATGAAAATAAGGAAAACTCTTTGAATGAGAAGGTGTGTCCAAACTTTTTGTCTGTACTGTGTATATATATATACACACATGCTCTTCTGCTGCATACCTGAAGCAGTATAACTAACTTGTTTCTTGTTGTTACGCTCAGACTTGTCATAATGTATGATCTGTCACATGAAACTGTTATAATAAACCTTTGAAGACCTGAAATATAAAAACCTAAAATGAAATGTCTGCACCAGTTTTTAGCACCAAATTAGCACCTCCTGGAAGAAAACTGCATTGAAACAGCAACAAAACTGTTTTTGTGCATTTTTTTGCCAAGAGATGCGGTCACAGGTGGACGGCCGTGGGAACCTCCAGCTGTGACCGCAACTAACCTGAGTGATGTCACCGATCATCCTGGCTCAGTGTCTGCCTGAACCTCACAGCATTCAGTCATGTTCCATGATTGCACACTGTGACTTCAGTACTGTAATGTAGCAGAGCTGGAATCATTGTGGAACCTCGTGTGGATTACGTGAGACTTGCAGGGGTGCTTTGGGGGTTAATAAAGTGGTGAAAGAGGGTGTTTTTTGTCTTTTATTGTGTTTATTTATTTTCACTTATGGATTATTAATGGGGGTCTTATATCCTCTCCATTTCTAATATAGCAATACCTGGCATCTGTGAGCTGCGATTAACCCTTTATTACAATGATTGCCACCGCACTAGGGCAATCGAGAAGAGCCAGGTAAAGTGTTGGGATTGTCGCTTCTAATGTATGTGACAATTCTGGGCAGCTGCAGGCTGCTATTTTTAGGCTAGGGAAGGCCTATAAGTATGGATCTCCCCAGTCTGAGGATAACAGCCCCCAGCTGTTGGGCGTTATCTTGGCTGAGTATCAGAATTAGGGGGGGTGCACATGCCATTTTTTAAAATTATTTATTTAAATAATTAAAAATAGCCACATATGGTTCATCCTTTTTTGATACACAGCCAAGATAAGCGCACGGCTGGGGGCTGCAGCCTGTAACCATAGCTTTATCTGTGCTGATATCAATAGATGGGGGATCGCACATCAATTGTTTTATTCCCTTTTTTATTTTATACCATGATAAAGACCCGCACACAGCGTCTGTTATTCCAACCAATCACAGATGCTGTCTTGGGGTGGGGTCTGATAGCAGCCAATCAGAGACACTAATGAAGGGGGAATGTGATTCATTGTTCCTTTGAAGCCCTGATGTAGGAGACGGATGTCTCTGAAATGCGTCAACCTGTACAAACAAAAAAGGAATTATATTAATATTGGATTCCGTGGTTATAGCACGGTAGATACCCAATTTCTTCTTCCATTGATTTCTAGTTCGGTGTGAGCTGTATATAACTTGTTAATTAATTTCAAAACCCACTGTTACAAGATTATGGTAAATAAAATTGATTTGTGAATTGGCCATTTTTTATAAAAAAAATGCCCATGCTACATTGATAATATAATCTCTGTCATGATGAAATGTTGTCCACTAATGATGTTTTAGGTTAGGGATGTCAAACTCAAAACCCGCGGGTCAAATACGGCCTACTACACGTGGCCTCATGTGTAGAGATGAGCGAACCGGTCCCGGTTCGGCTCGAGGTCGATTCGCCGAACGGAGGTCCCGTTCGAGTTCGGCTCGTCGAACGTTCGACGAACCGAACTCGAACTGCATAGGAAACAATGGCAGGCAATCACAAACACAGAAAAACACCTAGAAAACACCCTCAAAGGTGTCCAAAAGGTGACAAACAACTCACAACACAACACAAACATATGGGAAAGTGACAAGGACATATACTCATGCGAAAACAAAACAGCTGGACAAGGAAAAAGAGGAGGACACACAGATATAGGCATGGCACGCCCTTCTAAAATCATGTAAAACACCGCAAGGTGACTCAAAGCATAGTCTCCCTTTTTTTCAAAAAATTGGGCCCCACACACACCCACCCATTCAGTGGCAGCACTTGTGCCCTAGTTGTACACTTCACAGCTAGATTTGCATCAAGCACATTCCAAAATTATTATTATTATTATTATTGTTTATTTATAGAGCACCATTGATTCCATGGTGCTGTACATGAGGGGGTTACATACAGAATACATGTACACGTTACAATAGACAGACTAGCACAGGGGGAAGAGGGCCCTGCCCTTGCGGGCTTACATCCTAAAGGATTTTGGGGAGGAGACAGTAGGTGGGGTGTAGGTGGGGCGTCAGCTCCGCACGGTGGTGGGGCGGCAGCTCCGCACGGTGGTGGGGCGGCAGCTCCGCACGGTGGTGGGGCGGCAGCTCCGCACGGTGGTGGGGCGGCAGCTCCGCACGGTGGTGGGGCGGCAGCTCCGCACGGTGGTGGGGCGGCAGCTTCGCACGGTGGTGGGGCGGCAGCTCCGCACGGTGGTGGGGCGGCAGCTCCGCACGGTGGTGAAGCAGTGAGGTCATTGAAGGTTATAGGCATTTCTGAACAGATGAGTCTTTAGGTTCCGTTTGAAGCTTGCGAGTGTAGTAGATAGTCTGACGTGTTGAGGCAGTGAGTTCCAGGAGACTGGGGATGCTCGGGAGAAGTCTTGGAGTCGGTTGCATGAGGAGCGAATGAGAGAGGAGGATAGAAGGAGATCTTGGGAGGACCGGAGGTTACGTTTTGGAGTGTAGCGAGAGATTAGTTCAGAGATATATGGAGGAGACAGATTATGGATAGCTTTGTAGGTCAGTGTTAGTAATTTGAATTGGATACGGTGGAAGATTGGGAGCCAGTGGAGGGACTTGCAGAGAGGAGAAGCGGGGTGGTATTGAGGAGAGAGGTGGATCAGTCGGGCAGCAGAGTTAAGGATGGACTGGAGAGGGGCGAGTGTGTTAGCAGGGAGACCACAGAGGAGGATGTTGCAGTAGTCGATGCGGGAGATTATGAGGGCGTGCACTAGAATTTTTGTAGATTGGGGATTGAGAAAAGGGCGGATTCTGGAGATATTTTTGAGTTGAAAACGGCAGGAGGTGGTGAGGGATTGGATGTGCGGTATGAAGGACAGGGCAGAGTCAAAGGTCACTCCGAGGCACCGAACGCCATTCTTATCCGTCCCCAGGATGACACCGGGGTAGGTAGCAAAGTCTTTCCTGATCCCAGCTCTGTTCATCTTGGCTACTTTTAAAAACACATCAAGCAAGGGTTACTCCAAGCGGAGCCTCCCTTTTTTCCAAAAATTGTGCCCCACACACACCCACCCATTCAGTGGCAGCACTTGTGCCCTAGTTGTACACTTCACAGCTAGATTTGCATCAAGCACATTCCAAAATACGCCATTCTTATCCGTCCCCAGGATGACACCGGGGTAGGTAGCAAAGTCTTTCCTGACCCCAGCTCTGTTCATCTTGGATCATTTTTAAAAAACACAGCAAGCAAGGGTTACTTCAAGCGGAGTCTCCCTTTTTTCCAAAAATTGGGCCACACAGACACCCCATCAGTGGCAGCACTTGTGCCCTAGTTGCAAACAGGATGTTTTGATTTGCATCAAGCACATTCAAAAATACGCCATAATTAACCGTCCCCAGCATGACACTGGGGTAGGTAGATAAAGTCTTTGCTGAACCATGACTTGTTCATCTTGGCTCCTTTTAAAAACAATGTAAGCAAGGGTTACTCCAAGCGGAGTCTCCCTTTTTTCAAAAAATTGGGCCACACAGACACCCCATCAGTGGCAGCACTTGTGCCCTAGTTGCAAACAGGATGTTTTGATTTGCATCAAGCACATTCAAAAATACGCCATAATTAACCGTCCCCAGCATGACACCGGGGTAGGTAGATAAAGTCTTTGCTGAACCATGACTTGTTCATCTTGGCTCCTTTTAAAAACAATGTAAGCAAGGGTTACTCCAAGCGGAGTCTCCCTTTTTTCAAAAAATTGGGCCACACAGACACCCCATCAGTGGCAGCACTTGTGCCCTAGTTGCAAACAGGATGTTTTGATTTGCATCAAGCACATTCAAAAATACGCCATAATTAACCGTCCCCAGCATGACACCGGGGTAGGTAGATAAAGTCTTTGCGGAACCATGACTTGCTCATCTTGGCTACTTTTAAAAACACATCAAGCAAGGGTTACTCCAAGCGGAGCCTCCCTTTTTTCCAAAAATTGTGCCCCACACACACCCACCCATTCAGTGGCAGCACTTGTGCCCTAGTTGTACACTTCACAGC
The DNA here is from genome assembly GCF_048569485.1 of Anomaloglossus baeobatrachus. NCBI lineage: Eukaryota > Metazoa > Chordata > Amphibia > Anura > Aromobatidae > Anomaloglossus > Anomaloglossus baeobatrachus. Next base: position 79,633,296 of record NC_134363.1, on the reverse strand, counting down.
TAGATTTGCATCAAGCACATTCCAAAATACGCCATAATTAACCGTCCCCAGGATGACACCGGGGTAGGTAGCAAAGTCTTTCCTGATCCCAGCTCTGTTCATCTTGGCTACTTTTAAAAACACATCAAGCAAGGGTTACTCCAAGCGGAGCCTCCCTTTTTTCCAAAAATTGTGCCCCACACACACCCACCCATTCAGTGGCAGCACTTGTGCCCTAGTTGTACACTTCACAGCTAGACTTGCATCAAGCACATTCCAAAATACGCCATTCTTATCCGTCCCCAGGATGACACCGGGGTAGGTAGCAAAGTCTTTCCAGATCCCAGCTCTGTTCATCTTGGCTTCTTTTAAAAACACATCAAGCAAGGGTTACTCCAAGTGGAGCCTCCCTTTTTTCCAAAAATTGTGCCCCACACACACCCACCCATTCAGTGGCAGCACTTGTGCCCTAGTTGTACACTTCACAGCTAGATTTGCATCAAGCACATTCCAAATCCACAAGCATTTACTCTCCCCAGGATGACACAGGGGTTGTAAATTCCTTCTGGATCCATGACTTGTTCATTTTGATGAACGTCAGTCTGTCCACATTGTCACTGGACAGACGCGTGCGCTTATCTGTCAGCACACACCCAGCAGCACTGAAGACACGTTCAGAGACAACGCTGGCAGCTGGACACGACAAAATCTCCAAGGCGTAACTGGATAGCTCTGGCCATTATTCTAGATTTGAAGCCCAAAATGAGCAAGGCTCCATTTGCAAAGTCATGGCATCGATGTTCATTTGTAGATACTCCTGTATCATCCTCTCCAGCCGTTGACTATGTGTCAGACTTGTTGTCTCTGGTGGCCTTGCAAAGGAGGGTCTAAAAAAATTATGAAAAGATTCCATAAAATTGCTGTTACCAGCACCAGATACGGTCCTACTGGTGCGTGTAGACTGTTGAAGATGACGAGACCGTCCCATGTTTGTCAAGTTACAACTGGAGTAAATCTAAATAGGAGAGAGAAGGCGCAATAGGGTCTTACCCGATATATTGGGTGGGAAAGATCATGTAAAAGTGATGCACTCACCTGATCGAGTTGTGCCAGTCACAACTCCTTTAACAGCATAACGTGAGCGCCAAAAAGGTCCAGCAGCAGCCCTGTTGCACAAGTAGAATATCAACAGAAGAAAAAAGACAGGTATTTTGCCGCGCTTGAAGACCATAGACTATGATGTCAGGCAAATGATTCTTTTTATTTCATCCTACGCGTTTCGGAGACCACAACTGTCTCCTTCTTCAGGGAAAGGAACTATTACCAATAATAGTAATAGTTCCTTTCCCTGAAGAAGGAGACAGTTGTGGTCTCCGAAACGCGTAGGATGAAATAAAAAGAATCATTTGCCTGACATCATAGTCTATGGTCTTCAAGCGCGGCAAAATACCTGTCTTTTTTCTTCTGTTGATAAGTTACAACTGGGTGATTCACTCCCTGCACCTGCACGGTTGTTTGGTGGAAAAGCGGATCTAAGATCGAGTAACAGCTTCTGCTGATACTCCTGCATACGTGCGTCCCTTTCTATGGCTGGAATTATGTCACAAAATTTGGACTTGTACCGGGGATCTAATAGTGTGGCAAGCCAGTAGTCATCATCACTTCTAATTTTGACAATACGAGGGTCATGTTGGAGGTAGTGCAACAAGAAGGCACTCATGTGTCTTGCGCAGCCATGCGGACCAAGTCCACGCTGTGTTTGTGGCATAGAGGTGCTAACCGTTCTTTCTTCCTCTGACATCTCCCCCCAACCTCTTTCAACTGAAATTTGACCAAGGTCTCCCTCATCTGCTGAGTCTTCCATGTCCATGGACAGTTCGTCCTCCATTTCTTCATGTCCTCCTGCACCTTCCTCAACATCTCGCCTGCTACCATGTGCCCTTGTTGATCCCTGTCCCCCATGGTCCCATGCCTGGCGCCTTGGTGATGATGAACATCTGGACCTTGGTGATGTTGTTGTGTCTTGCGCATATGAATCCTCCTTTAGTTCATCCCCTTCCTGTTGTCCCACCCCCTGACTCCGAATAGTGTTTAGCGTGTGCTCCAGCATGTAAATGACTGGAATCGTCATGCTGATAATGGCATTGTCAGCGCTAAACATATTCGTCGCCATGTCGAAACTGTGCAGAAGGGTGCATAGGTCCTTGATCTGAGACCACTCCATCAGGGTGATCTGCCCCATCTCTGCATCTCGTTGGAACAGGCTATAAGTCATGACGTATTGCACCAGGGCACGGCGGTGCTGCCACAGTCGCTGTAACATGTGGAGAGTTGAATTCCAGCGTGTCGCCACATCGCATTTCAGGCGATGAACCGGCAGGCCGAAAGACTTCTGGAGCGATGCAAGTCGCTCAGCTGCGGCGCTTGAACGGCGGAAGTGAGCAGACAGTTTTCTTGCCCTGTTCAGAAGGCCATCTAGGCCGGGATAGTGTGTTAAAAATTGCTGCACGACAAGGTTCAACACGTGAGCCATACAAGGTACGTGTGTCACCTTGCCCAGGCGAAGGGCCGCACCCAGGTTTGCAGCATTGTCGCACACGGCCTTACCAGGCTGCAGGTTCAGTGGAGACAACCATTTATTAAACTCGGACCGCAGAGCTGACCACAACTCCTCAGCTGTGTGACTCTTATTCCCAAGACATGTCAAGCTAAAGACCGCCTGATGCCGTTGCGCTCTGCTGCCAGCATAGTAATGAGGGGTGCTGATTCCTTCTGCGCAGTGAGAACGCTGGTGGCCTGACCAGGCAGGCTTGGGGCGGAGGTGGAGGACCCAGATGAGGTGGAGGATGCAGAAGCTGTGGCGGAACTTGGACAGACAGAGGATTGACACACAAGTCGTGGGGACGGCAAGACTTGTGCAGCAGACCCTTCACCATCTATCACCATAGTTACCCAGTGCCCAGTGAGCGACATGTAACGTCTCTGTCCATGCTTACTGGTCCAAGTATCGGTGGTGAAATGCACCCGTTCACACACAGAGTTTCTCAATGAAGCGGTGATGTTGTGTGCGACATGCTGGTGTAGCGCGGGCACACCTTTCTTAGAGAAGTAGTGGCGACTAGGCATCTGGTACTGGGGCACAGCGACAGACATAAGGTCTCTAAAATCCTGTGTGTCCACTAGGCGGAAAGGCAGCATTTCGGTAGCCAACAGCTTACAGAGGGATAGAGTCAACCTCTTAGCTTTGTCATGGGTCGCAGGAAGTGGCCTTTTATTTGACCACATCTGAGGGACAGAGATCTGGCTGCTGTGTGTAGACGGTGTTGAGTAGGGTGTCCCTGGAAAAATGCAGGTTTGTGAGGAAAGTGCAGGCGGAGACATGATGTTGCCTTCATCCAACGTTGGTGCTATCGATGTCTGAGAGAGCTGTACACACTCACTTGTTTCCCCTTCCAAACCAACTGACGACCTACCAAGCAAACTGCCTGTTGCGGTTACAGTGGTGGAAGTTGTGGGTGGAAAAACAGGTGTGACAGCTGTCCCCACAGTCCTAGAAGATGACGAGCACGCGGATGCACTGGAAGGGGCAGGCGGTGGATGGTTCGCTCCGCTAGGCCGCATTGCAGCACGGTGAGCTTCCCACCGGGCCATATGATATTTATTCATGTGACGATTCATGGAAGAAGTTGTCAAACTGCTGAGGTTTTGACCTCTACTAAGAGAACCATGACAAATTTTACAGATCACATAATTTGGGCGATCTTTTTCTATGTCAAAAAAGGAACAGGCTAGGCAAGGCTTAGAGGCCATGCGACCTGTTGATCCACCCCGAATAATGCTCAGAGGCAGAGTGGTGGCTGAGGATGCAGTTGTAGACGTGCTACCAGTACTCCGACTCTGTCCAGGAAGGCGCAAGGTAACTTCGTCATCAGTTGCATCCTCCTCCACCACCTCTGTTGACCTCCTCGAGTGCCTGACTGTGGGTTGACAGTAGGTGGGATCTAGAACTTCATCATCAATTGTTGTGTTTGCACTCCCCTCCCCCTCAGACCGAGCCTCTTCTTGCCCTGACCGAATATTTAAGTTGTCATCCCAATCGGGTATCTGCGTCTCATCTTCATCAGTATGTTCCTCATTGTCTATAACCACAGGTGTTACAGTTTGTGACAAAGGGTCAACATTATGCTCAGAAACTTGTTCCTCATGGCCTGAATCAGAGTCACAAAGGTTCTGGGCATCACTGCAGACCATTTCCTGTTCTGTACTCACTGTAGCTTGGGAGCAGACCTCTGATTCCCAGGCTATAGTGTGACTGAACAGCTCTGCAGACTCAGCCATCTCAGTTCCACCATACTGTGCAGGGCTGATGGAGACTTCAGAGCTGGGAGAAAGCAAATTTGATTGGGATGACAACTCAGAGGACTGGTGTTTCTTGGATGCGGTACTTGAAGTGGCTGAGAGGGCACTTGTTGGACCACTTGAGATCCATTCAAGCATTTTCCTTTTTTGGCCATCATCTACCTTTGTTCCTGTTGTTCGTGTCCGTAAAAAAGGGAGCACATCGGATTGTCCACGGTAAGTAGTAGACATCTTACTTTTGCTGGTAGATGGTCTATCTTCAGCAGATGATAATGGAGCTTTGCCACCTTCCCCACGGACAAAACCTTTTTTGCCTTTTCCACCACGCCTCTTCCCCTTTCCACCAGCATCTGTCATTTTGCCACTCATGTTGATTGCGACAAGATTGTGCACTGAAAATGTGGTAGTAAAAATTGAGAGGTGGTGTAGATTGCAGTGGTGGTCTAGCTTTATTAACAGCAGAATAATAAAGAATAAATATCCCTGACAATGCAACTACGGCCCTTAAACTGGCAGCAAAAATTGCTAGTATAATGGCTTAGTTATAATGAGTTGGAGTGTGCAATGCAGGCAGAGGTGCTGCAAATGTCTTTGCACTAGTGGGACTAGACAAATGTCCAATAGCCACGTTTAGGATGCCACTAGGTACACTGAGTGTTTGCTAGTATAATGGCTTAGTTATAATGAGTTGGAGTGTGCAATGCAGGCAGAGGTGCTGCAAATGTCTTTGCACTAGTGGGACTATAGCAAAGTCCAATAGCCACGTTTAGGATGCCACTAGGTACACTGAGTGTTTGCTAGTATAATGGCTTAGTTATAATGAGTTGGAGTGTGCAATGCAGGCAGAGGTGCTGCAAATGTCTTTGCACTAGTGGGACTAGACAAATGTCCAATAGCCACGTTTAGGATGCCACTAGGTACACTGAGTGTTTGCTAGTATAATGGCTTAGTTATAATGAGTTGGAGTGTGCAATGCAGGCAGAGGTGCTGCAAATGTCTTTGCACTAGTGGGACTAGACAAATGTCCAATAACCACGTTTAGGATGCCACTAGGTACACTGAGTGTTTGCTAGTATACTGGCTTAGTTATAATGAGTTGGAGTGTGCAATGCAGGCAGAGGTGCTGCAAATGTCTTTGCACTAGTGGGACTAGACAAATGTCCAATAGCCACGTTTAGGATGCCACTAGGTACACTGAGTGTTTGCTAGTATAATGGCTTAGTTATAATGAGTTGGAGTGTGCAATGCAGGCAGAGGTGCTGCAAATGTCTTTGCACTAGTGGGACTAGACAAATGTCCAATAGCCACGTTTAGGATGCCACTAGGTACACTGAGTGTTTGCTAGTATAATGGCTTAGTTATAATGAGTTGGAGTGTGCAATGCAGGCAGAGGTGCTGCAAATGTCTTTGCACTAGTGGGACTATAGCAAAGTCCAATTGCCACGTTTAGGATGCCACTAGGTACACTGAGTGTTTGCTAGTATAATGGCTTAGTTATAATGAGTTGGAGTGTGCAATGCAGGCAGAGGTGCTGCAAATGTCTTTGCACTAGTGGGACTACAGCAAAGTCCAATAGCCACGTTTAGGATGCTACTAGGTACACTGAGTGTTTGCTAGTATAATAGCTTAGTTAGAATGAGTTGGAGTGTGCAATGCAGGCAGAGGTGCTGCAAATGTCTTTGCACTAGTGGGACTAGACAAATGTCCAATAGCCACGTTTAGGATGCCACTAGGTACACTGAGTGTTTGCTAGTATAATGGCTTAGTTATAATGAGTTGGAGTGTGCAATGCAGGCAGAGGTGCTGCAAATGTCTTTGCACTAGTGGGACTTTCGCAAAGTCCAATAGCCACGTTTAGGATGCCACTAGGTACACTGAGTGTTTGCTAGTATAATGGCTTAGGTATAATGAGTTGGAGTGTGCAATGCAGGCAGAGGTGCTGCAAATGTCTTTGCACTAGTGGGACTAGACAAATGTCCAATAGCCACGTTTAGGATGCCACTAGGTACACTTAGTGTTTGCTAGTATAATGGCTTAGTTATAATGAGTTGGAGTGTGCAATGCAGGCAGAGGTGCTGCAAATGTCTTTGCACTAGTGGGACTAGACAAATGTCCAATAGCCACGTTTAGGATGCCACTAGGTACACTGAGTGTTTGCTAGTATAATGGCTTAGTTATAATGAGTTGGAGTGTGCAATGCAGGCAGAGGTGCTGCAAATCTCTTTGCACTAGTGGGACTAGACAAATGTCCAATAGCCACGTTTAAGGGTGCTTCACACACAGCGAGCTCGCTGCCGAGATCGCTGCTGAGTCACGCTTTTTGTGACGCAGCAGTGACCTCATTAGCGATCTCGCTGTGTGTGACACTGAGCAGCGATCTGGCCCCTGCTGCGAGATCGCTGCTCGTTACACACAGCCCTGGTTCGTTTTCTTCAAAGCCGCTCTCCCGCTGTGACACACAGATCGCTGTGTGTGACAGCGAGAGAGCGACAAATGAAGCGAGCAGGGAGCAGGAGCCGGCATCTGACAGCTGAGGTAAGCTGTATCCAAGATAAACATCGGGTAACCAAGGTGGTTACCCGATATTTACCTTAGTTACGAGCCTCTGCAGCTCTCACGCTGCCTGTGCTGCCGGCTCCGGCTCTCTGCACATGTAGCTGCTGTACACATCGGGTTAATTAACCCGATGTGTACAGCAGCTAGGAGAGCAAGGAGCCAGCGCTAAGCAGTGTGCGCGGCTCCCTGCTCTCTGCACATGTAGCTGCATTACACATCGGGTTAATTAACCCGATGTGTACTGTAGCTATGGTAGGAGAGCAAGGAGCCAGCGCTCAGTGTGCGCGGCTCCCTGCTCCCTGCACACACAGCTGCGCGCTGGTAACTAATGTAAACATCGGGTAACCATACCCGATGTTTACCTTAGTTACCAGTCTCCGCAGCTTCCAGACGGCAGCTCCGTGCAAGCGCAGCATCGCTTGCACGTCGCTGCTGGCTGGGGGCTGTTCACTGGTCGCTGGTGAGATCTGCCTGTTTGACAGCTCACCAGCGACCATGTAGCGATGCAGCAGCGATCCTGACCAGGTCAGATCGCTGGTCGGATCGCTGCTGCATCGCTAAGTGTGAAGGTACCCTTAGGATGCCACTAGGTACACTGAGTGTTTGCTAGTATAATGGCTTAGTTATAATGAGTTGGAGTGTGCAATGCAGGCAGAGGTGCTGCAAATGTCTTTGCACTAGTGGGACTATAGCAAAGTCCAATTGCCACGTTTAGGATGCCACTAGGTACACTGAGTGTTTGCTAGTATAATGGCTTAGTTATAATGAGTTGGAGTGTGCAATGCAGGCAGAGGTGCTGCAACTGTCTTTGCACTAGTGGGACTAGACAAATGTCCAATAGCCACGTTTAGGATGCCACTAGGTACACTGAGTGTTTGCTAGTATAATGGCTTAGTTATAATGAGTTGGAGTGTGCAATGCAGGCAGAGGTGCTGCAAATGTCTTTGCACTAGTGGGACTATAGCAAAGTCCAATAGCCACGTTTAGGATGCCACTAGGTACACTGAGTGTTTGCTAGTATAATGGCTTAGTTATAATGAGTTGGAGTGTGCAATGCAGGCAGAGGTGCTGCAAATGTCTTTGCACTAGTGGGACTATAGCAAAGTCCAATAGCCACGTTTAGGATGCCACTAGGTACACTGAGTGTTTGCTAGTATAATGGCTTAGTTATAATGAGTTGGAGTGTGCAATGCAGGCAGAGGTGCTGCAAATGTCTTTGCACTAGTGGGACTATAGCAAAGTCCAATAGCCACGTTTAGGATGCCACTAGGTACACTGAGTGTTTGCTAGTATAATGGCTTAGTTATAATGAGTTGGAGTGTGCAATGCAGGCAGAGCTGCTGCAAATGTCTTTGCACTAGTGTGACTAGACAAATGTCCAATAGCCACGTTTAGGATGCCACTAGGTACACTGAGTGTTTGCTAGTATAATGGCTTAGTTATAATGAGTTGGAGTGTGCAATGCAGGCAGAGGTGCTGCAAATGTCTTTGCACTAGTGGGACTATAGCAAAGTCCAATTGCCACTTTTAGGATGCCACTAGGTACACTGAGTGTTTGCTAGTATAATGGCTTAGTTATAATGAGTTGGAGTGTGCAATTCAGGCAGAGGTGCTGCAAATGTCTTTGCACTAGTGGGACTAGACAAATGTCCAATAGCCACGTTTAGGATGCCACTAGGTACACTGAGTGTTTGCTAGTATAATGGCTTAGTTATAATGAGTTGGAGTGTGCAATGCAGGCAGAGGTGCTGCAAATGTCTTTGCACTAGTGGGACTATAGCAAAGTCCAATAGCCACGTTTAGGATGCCACTAGGTACACTGAGTGTTTGCTAGTATAATGGCTTAGTTATAATGAGTTGGAGTGTGCAATGCAGGCAGAGGTGCTGCAAATGTCTTTGCACTAGTGGGACTAGACAAATGTCCAATAGCCACGTTTAGGATGCCACTAGGTACACTGAGTGTTTGCTAGTATAATGGCTTAGTTATAATGAGTTGGAGTGTGCAATGCAGGCAGAGGTGCTGCAAATGTCTTTGCACTAGTGGGACTAGACAAATGTCCAATAGCCACGTTTAGGATGCCACTAGGTACACTGAGTGTTTGCTAGTATAATGGCTTAGTTATAATGAGTTGGAGTGTGCAATGCAGGCAGAGGTGCTGCAAATGTCTTTGCACTAGTGGGACTATAGCAAAGTCCAATTGCCACGTTTAGGATGCCACTAGGTACACTGAGTGTTTGCTAGTATAATGGCTTAGTTATAATGAGTTGGAGTGTGCAATGCAGGCAGAGGTGCTGCAAATGTCTTTGCACTAGTGTGACTAGACAAATGTCCAATAGCCACGTTTAGGATGCCACTAGGTACACTGAGTGTTTGCTAGTATAATGGCTTAGTTATAATGAGTTGGAGTGTGCAATGCAGGCAGAGGTGCTGCAAATGTCTTTGCACTAGTGGGACTATAGCAAAGTCCAATTGCCACTTTTAGGATGCCACTAGGTACACTGAGTGTTTGCTAGTATAATGGCTTAGTTATAATGAGTTGGAGTGTGCAATTCAGGCAGAGGTGCTGCAAATGTCTTTGCACTAGTGGGACTAGACAAATGTCCAATAGCCACGTTTAGGATGCCACTAGGTACACTGAGTGTTTGCTAGTATAATGGCTTAGTTATAATGAGTTGGAGTGTGCAATGCAGGCAGAGGTGCTGCAAATGTCTTTGCACTAGTGGGACTATAGCAAAGTCCAATAGCCACGTTTAGGATGCCACTAGGTACACTGAGTGTTTGCTAGTATAATGGCTTAGTTATAATGAGTTGGAGTGTGCAATGCAGGCAGAGGTGCTGCAAATGTCTTTGCACTAGTGGGACTAGACAAATGTCCAATAGCCACGTTTAGGATGCCACTAGGTACACTGAGTGTTTGCTAGTATAATGGCTTAGTTATAATGAGTTGGAGTGTGCAATGCAGGCAGAGGTGCTGCAAATGTCTTTGCACTAGTGGGACTAGACAAATGTCCAATAGCCACGTTTAGGATGCCACTAGGTACACTGAGTGTTTGCTAGTATAATGGCTTAGTTATAATGAGTTGGAGTGTGCAATGCAGGCAGAGGTGCTGCAAATGTCTTTGCACTAGTGGGACTATAGCAAAGTCCAATTGCCACGTTTAGGATGCCACTAGGTACACTGAGTGTTTGCTAGTATAATGGCTTAGTTATAATGAGTTGGAGTGTGCAATGCAGGCAGAGGTGCTGCAAATGTCTTTTCACTAGTGGGACTATAGCAAAGTCCAATAGCCACGTTTAGGATGCCACTAGGTACACTGAGTGTTTGCTAGTATAATGGCTTAGTTATAATGAGTTGGAGTGTGCAATGCAGGCAGAGGTGCTGCAAATGTCTTTGCACTAGTGGGACTAGACAAATGTCCAATAGCCACGTTTAGGATGCCACTAGGTACACTGAGTGTTTGCTAGTATAATGGCTTAGTTATAATGAGTTGGAGTGTGCAATGCAGGCAGAGGTGCTGCAAATGTCTTTGCACTAGTGGGACTAGACAAATGTCCAATAGCCACGTTTAGGATGCCACTAGGTACACTGAGTGTTTGCTAGTATAATGGCTTAGTTATAATGAGTTCATAGTATCATAGTATCATAGTATCATAGTTTTTAAGGTTGAAGGGAGACTCTAAGTCCATCTAGTTCAACCCGTAGCCTAACATGTTGATCCAGAGGAAGGCAAAAAACCCAATGTGGCAAACAAGTTCCAATGGGGAAAAAATTTCCTTCCTGACTCCACATCCGGCAATCAGACTAGCTCCCTGGATCAATACCCTGTCATAAAATCTAATATACATAACTGGTTATATTAAATTTTTCAAGAAAGGCATCCAGGCTCTGCTTAAATGTTAGTAGTGAATCACTCATTACAACATCATGTGGCAGAGAGTTCCATAGTCTCACTGCTCGTACAGTAAAGAATCCTCGTCTGTGATTATGATTAAACCTTCTTTCCTCAAGACGTAGCGGATGCCCCCGTGTTCCAGTCGCAGGCCTAGGTGTAAATAGATCTTTGGAAAGGTCTCTGTACTGTCCCCTCATATATTTATACATTGTGATTAGATCTCCCCTAAGCCTTCGTTTTTCCAGACTAAATAACCCCAAGTTTAATAACCTGTCTTCGTATTGCAGCCCCCCCATTCCTCTAATAATCTTGGTCGCTCTTCTTTGCACCCTCTCCAGTTCAGCTATGTCCTTCTTATATATCGGTGACCAGAATTGTACACAGTATTCTAAGTGCGGTCGCACTAGTGACTTGTACAGAGGTAGAACTATATTTTTTTCATGAACACTTATACCTCTTTTAATACATCCCATTATTTTATTAGCCCTGGCAGCAGCTGCCTGACACTGTCCACTAAAGTGAAGTTTACCATCCACCCATACACCCAAGTCTTTTTCTGTGTCTGTTTTACCCAGTGTTCTACAATTAAGTACATAATCATAAATGTTATTTCCTCTACCCAAGTGCATGACCTTACATTTATCTACATTAAACTTCAATTGCCACTTCTCAGCACAATCCTCCAATTTACATAAATCTCCCTGTAATATAAAATTATCCTCCTCTGTATTGATTACCCTGCAGAGTTTAGTATCATCTGCAAATATTGAAATTCTACTCCGCATGCCCCCAACAAGGTCATTTATAAATATGTTGAAAAGAAGCGAGCCCAATACTGACCCCTGTGGTACCCCACTATGAACTGAGACCCAGTCCGAGTACGTACCATTAATAACCACCCTTTGTTTCCTATCACTGAGCCAGTTTTTAACCCAGTTACACATATTTTCCCCTATCCCCATTATTCTCATTTTATGTACCAACCTTTTGTGTGGCACCGTATCAAAAGCTTTTGAAAAGTCCATATACACAACATCCACTGCATTTCCCTGGTCCAGGCTTGAACTTACCTCTTCATAGAAGCTGATCAAATTAGTTTGACAGGATCGATCCCTCATAAACCCATGTTGATACTCTGTCATAAGGTTATTTTTCTTGAGATACTCCAGTATAGCATCTCTCAAGAAACCCTCAAGGATTTTACCAACCGTAGAGGTTAAACTTACCGGCCTATAATTTCCCGGCTCAGTTTTTGTCCCCTTTTTGAATATTGGCACCACATTTGCTATGCGCCAGTCCTGCGGTACCGACCCTGTTATTAAGGAATCTGAGAAGATTAAAAATAATGGTCTATCTATCACAGAACTCAATTCCTGTAGTACTCTGGGGTGTATGCCATCCGGGCCCGGAGATTTGTCAACCTTAGTGATTTCGAGGCGGCGGCGTACTTCCTGCTGGGTTAAGCAGGTAATATTCAAGGGTGAATTTATGGCATCACTGGTCATGTCATCTGCCATGGCATTTTCTTGTATAAAAACCGTAGAAAAAAAGTCATTCAGCAGGTTGGCTTTACCCTCATCCCCTTCCACCATTTCACCAAGACTATTTTTAAGGGGGCCAACACTATCGCTTTTCAGTTTTTTACTGTTTATGTAGTTAAAGAATATTTTAGGAGTGTTGGAGTGTGTGAGTGAGTTGGAGTGTGCAATGCAGGCAGAGGTGCTGCAAATGTCTTTGCACTAGTGGGACTAGACAAATGTCCAATAGCCACGTTTAGGATGCCACTAGGTACACTGAGTGTTTGCTAGTATAATGGCTTAGTTATAATGAGTTGGAGTGTGCAATGCAGGCAGAGGTGCTGCAAATGTATTTGCACTAGTGGGACTATAGCAAAGTCCAATTGCCACGTTTAGGATGCCACTAGGTACACTGAGTGTTTGCTAGTATAATGGCTTAGTTATAATGAGTTGGAGTGTGCAATGCAGGCAGAGGTGCTGCAAATGTCTTTGCATTAGTGGGACTAGACAAATGTCCAATAGCCACGTTTAGGATGCCACTAGGTACACTGAGTGTTTGCTAGTATAATGGCTTAGTTATAATGAGTTGGAGTGTGCAGAGGACAGGAGGGTACAGTGCCAGGATTGTGGGGCTCTGGGTAGAGGAAAGGAAGCCTGCCTTTCTATTCCCTCCTAATAGGGAAATGCAGGGAGGAAATCCCTGACCTTTGCTACACAGACGCTGTCTCTGTTTTCAGGACCTGTCACCTATGGCTCTGACCCTGCCGGTTTGAGCCCTTAAAAGGACTGATAGAAAGTGCTCTCCCTAAGCTGTCCAGCGCTGTGTATGGAGCGCATACAGCTGTATCAGCGATAGGACAAAGGACGGAGCTGCGACAGTGATGTCTGACACCAAAGACGCAGAAGAGATAATGGCGTCCTGGAGGAAAATGTCCGGTTTTATAATGCAGGGACATGTGACATGGACATCCTATCACACATGCCGTTGCTTCTCTGGCTAAAAGTCCACTTAGCTGTGTGTGTGTCTGGGATTGGCTGACATGCTGGCCCGCCCCACAAGACGCGCGCGCTTAGGGAAGGAAGACAAGGAAAAAAAAAAAAAAAATGGCGATCGCCATTATACAAACAGCAGTGATCTGAAGGCGCTGTTCACGCACACTATACACTGAAATGTCATAATAGTGTGAGTCACAGAGTGACTTATACTATTACAGCGGAAAGCCAGCTAGGAATTAGCTGTTTTTTTGCTGCTAGAACCGTTCTCGAACATTTCTAGAACTATCGAGCTTTTGCAAAAAGCTCGAGTTCTAGTTCGATCTAGAACAGGCCCCAAAATCACTCGAGCCTAGAACTGGAGAACCTCGAACTGCGAACCGCGCTCAACTCTACTCATGTGGTCTTTTTTTATACTAGATTTCTCTTCCCCTTCTATTCATTCTCCCTTTGATGACAGGTGCGTGTTCAGAAATCCTGCTCCTGCACATTCCACTTGCCGTCTCTCCTCTGCAGCGTTCCACTTTTCTTCAGGCACTATTTTAAATTTTGATGTGCAGAGGACAAAACACTGCTAACAGCCAGCAAAGGCGCTGAACACAGTGAAATCCTAGGTGCATTGCCCCCTGGGAAGTATGCAAATCAAAAAATGTCCGTGGAGCCTCTGTTAGGAGTCTCGACACAGAAAATAGCCAGATATCCCTCCGGGAAGGACCTAGCCAAGAAGTGGCTCTTTTTAAGGAGACCACCATAACCACCATATTAAGTGGTTCTTTTAGTCAATATCCAACTCTTTGACGAGTTTAAAGACTCAAAAGCTAAAAAGGTTGACAGATTCCATTAAAAGTTCAGTGTGAACGTGTGTGCTGAAACTCAAAATCCAAGATGTCATCATTCCTCTATGTTGGCACCACAAACTGTACTATGAACTGGCTGCATTTTGTGTCAATGCAACCAGTGTTTAGTATATGGAACAACATCAATACAAAAAGCAGGTGTCATCTTTGAAATAGAGGAGACAAAGTCAGCATGCATTTAACAAAGGTGGTGTCCATCTTTGAACCTGTAAATAAACATGTAGGCAGACAGTACTTAGTATGGGGTCAAGCAAAAGCAATGAAAGCGCAGGTTCTATCAAAGATTTTGAGCAGATGCAGCCAGTACTTGGCACTAGGAGCAGTCTATCTTGGACTCTGAGGTCCAGAACAGTACCATTAGTCCTACAACCCAGGAACGTGCCCTTAGCCCTACAACCTAGGCACAACTCCCTTAGCCCTACAACTCAGGTGCAGCGTCCTTAGCCCTACAAACAGTGACAGCGCAATTTGAGCTATTAATCAGGGACAGTGTTCTTAACCATATTAAGCAAAGACAGTGCACTTAGCCCTACTACCCAGGGACAGCGTTTTTAGCCCTACTACCCAGAGACAGCTTCAGTATAGCCCTACTACCCAGGGGCAGCTGTTGTATAGCCTTAGTGTTTAGGAACAGCGATCGTATAGCCATTCTACCACTATCCAGGGAAGCTCTTTTATAGTCAGGACCTTTAGAAGCGCATTCTTGCACGAAACAGCCATAGTCCAGGCCCGCATCTAGCCACCTGCATGTTTTAATATTTTGAAGAAATTAAAGGACTTTTAAATGTAGTTGTGACACCCTGGCCTATCAGGTCGTCACAGGGTATTGTGCAATCTGCCCTTCTACACAGTATCCACCCTCCTTGGTTACAGATCCTGGTCCTTTGGTGTTGCTAACAGCTTAACCAATCAAAATACTAGGAACACTTCCCACTTTAACCTACCAGACACACCATTGGGGGGCCTGAAGGAAATAGGGCCGCCCACATGGGGGGTTGGTGAGGGGAGAGTGAGGAAAGTGACAGTTGAGCAGTTGAGTTTGGGGAGATGAGCAGTGGAGAGTTAGAGGAGAGGAGGTGAAGTGACTCACTTGGAGGGAGAGGTCACGGAGGAGAGCTCCTGTGTACTAGGTGGCAGACGTTGGTCTGGTCCTGGTAGGAGCTGGAATCGCAGTCACAGGGGACAGTATCAAGGGGCACGGACTGCCGAGGAGGGCAGCTGGCGGCCTTCAGCTATCACCGGGCAGGGGAAAGGGCACGACAGGGTATGTGGACCCCAGGCCGGAAAGTAGCTTCACGCGTTTCGATAATTTACCCGACGGGGGTGAAGACTGCAAGTGTCATCCCCAACCCGCTCCAAAATCGGGGTACTAGCCCACCGATGGGATAGGACTTTCCCACTATAGTCCAAAGATATCCTACGCGTGTACCCTGAGAGCAAGCTCACTCCGTTAGCCATACGGGTGAGCGGGACCCGAAGAGTTTTATACCCACGGGTCCAACAGAGACGAAGGTGCCAAGGACAGAGCCACAGGCTAACAGCAACACTAAGGGCACAGATCCAAGCGTGCTCCCCACAAATCTGCAGCGGAACTCAGAATTCTGGTTTACAAGCTGTCAGTGTAGTTATTCCAGGACTGAGTACATTGAAAACCCCTGTTCCTATCCCCAACAGCACCCAAATACCATCCCATCATCAACGGGGCCCAGGACACAAACCCCCTACCCACAGAGGGGTTAAACATCAGGCTGCCACACTATCATCACCGGGCTCCCCAACGGCAGCAGTGGTCCCTCACATTACCACGCACCGTGGGTGGCGTCACAAACTTTCCAAAACCCCCCTGTACATATCCCCCCTCTTCTAATCGAGTGGCCACGTGACTCCCGGGTTCGGAGACCCCTCGAGCCACCGCGGATCCGGATCTAAGCTACAGCGGCAGCCCAGCTGCTGTCACGGGGGCGGTGCATATTGGTGAGAGCCACCTTTTTCATTCTTCTCTTTTGGACAGCTCTCATACAGTTCTACAACCAAGGGACAGCTCTCGTATAGCCCTACTACCCAGGGACAGCTCTCATATAGCCCTACTACCAGAGGTCAGCTATCTTAGAGTCCTGCTACCCAATTACAGCTGTTGTATAGCCCTACTACCTAGAATGAGCTCTCAAATAGCCCTACTGCACATGGACAGTTGCCGTATAACACTGCTATCCAGTGATAGCTGTCGTATAGCCCTACTACCCAGGGACAGCTGTCATATAGCCCTACTACCCAAGGACAGCTCTTGTATAGCCCAACTACCTAGAGGTAGCTCTCGTATAGCCACTGGCCAGTTTTTGCATTGCAGTCCATGCTTGTACCATGTTGCATGGAGATCTGCATGAGCCCTTACAATTACAAGTGACCCTTTGAAGGTAATCGTAATGCTGATGTGGCCCTTAGTGAAAATGAGCTTGACACTCCTGTTTTAGGTTATATTGCTTTAAGTAAAAACTCTAAAATATATTATTTTACTGTGGTTCTAGTTTCACACTGTAACTTTTATAAGCAGGCTTAAAGTTCCCAAGCAACCATGGTTCAAAGAATTTCTCTCCTGTTTCATTAAACCAGTTTCTTATAAGATTTTATGCCTTTTCTTTGCTGAAAGGCAAACTTAATAATGTATAGTGAAATGCCTTCGTCTATGGTTATGTTCTGACCAGTGCATGCTCATTTATGTTGAATATCTATATGTCTTTCAGAAAAATATTTAAATCCCTAGAAGAAAAAATAAAGCCGTAGTCATTAACTGCTTAGCTTTCAATGCCCAAATGCCTCTGTATGATAAAAACCTCTTTGGTTGTATTACTAGCAATTATGCTTGATAAACCAGAAACACTAATAAACCATCTCATTACCCAATCTGAATTCTGTATGATACATGCCCAATGGAGGAACTACTGAGCTCTCTATATGAGTAGTGGTCATATACATTTATTGCTACTGTAAGTAACTGGAAAACTTGGCATGAGATTTTTTCTAGATGAAGAAATGCCACAGAATTTCTAAAGGGTTACTGACGATTTCTGTAGTTTAACTGTGAGGATGATAAATGATCTTTGGTCTGAAATTCACTGTAAGGGTACCTTCACACTTAGCGATGCAGCAGCGATCCGACCAGCGATCTGACCTGGTCAGGATCGCTGCTGCATCGCTACATGGTCGCTGGTGAGCTGTCAAACAGGCAGATCTCACCAGCGACCAGTGAACAGCCCCCAGCCAGCAGCGACGTGCAAGCGACGCTGCGCTTGCACGGAGCTGCCGTCTGGAAGCTGCGGAGACTGGTAACTAAGGTAAACATCGGGTATGGTTACCCGATGTTTACATTAGTTACCAGCGCACAGCTGTGTGTGCAGGGAGCAGGGAGCCGCGCACACTGAGCGCTGGCTCCTTGCTCTCCTACCATAGCTACAGTACACATCGGGTTAATTAACCCGATGTGTAATGCAGCTACATGTGCAGAGAGCAGGGAGCCGCGCACACTGCTTAGCGCTGGCTCCTTGCTCTCCTAGCTGCTGTACACATCGGGTTAATTAACCCGATGTGTACAGCAGCTACATGTGCAGAGAGCCGGAGCCGGCAGCACAGGCAGCGTGAGAGCTGCAGATGCTGGTAACTAAGGTAAATATCGGGTAACCACCTTGGTTACCCGATGTTTATCTTGGATACAGCTTACCTCAGCTGTCAGACGCCGGCTCCTGCTCCTGCTCGCTTCATTTGTCGCTCTCTTGCTGTCACACACAGCGATCTGTGTGTCACAGCAGGAGAGCGGCTTTGAAGAAAACGAACCAGGGCTGTGTGTAACGAGCAGCGATCTCGCAGCAGGGGCCAGATCGCTGCTCAGTGTCACACACAGCGAGATCGCTAATGAGGTCACTGCTGCGTCACAAAAAGCGTGACTCAGCAGCGATCTCGGCAGCGAGCTCGCTGTGTGTGAAGCACCCCTAAGGAATAGTTTATCTATCGGCAATGGATAACAAAATCAGACTACTAGCTGTTACTTAATAACTTTTAATGTGTAATTATGTGTGTCTGAGCCACAGATGTAGCACATGGTTTTTAGCCTTTTGCACACTACACACATATGTAAAAGATGGTCACCTCCTCATACTGTTTATACCATTTTCCTGATTGTAAAAGATGTGTTTTTTACTAAGCATATTGTAGGTGTTAAGTATTAAAATGTATATGATAATATGCACTGCTGTTAGAAAAATGTAGGCCTCAAGGAATCACAGACAGGTCTGTGCAGCGGCCGGTGCTATCTAGTGGTTGGGCAGGAGCAGCAGTAGGTTAGATGTTAGATAAGATACGGTTGAGCTTGGTGGAGGAATGACAGGTAGAAAGTGGATTGGCTATTGGTACAGCCCTCTTTGGGTGACAGTTCTGAATAGGGTTCAAGTAAGAGAAAACATGTCAAGGCCAGATAGGAAACTCTGAGGTAACCTTGAGAGGTCAGGGCCTACGGCTCACTCTGGCGGGATCAGGGAAGTTGTATGACCAGTCAGCAACCAGTGCTCAGAAGCAGGCACGGTGAGAAAAAGAAGGAGAACAGAGACACAGACCTGACAGCTTAATTACGAAATCCAAGATAGCAGGGATAGGTCGAAAGAGAACCTCAAAGTAACAGCAGAAGAATGATAAGTCAAGACCATGTCTGTCATAGTAGTGTGAAGAATAAACTTTTCAAGTTTGTTTCGCTAAGAGAACTCTGGTGTGGCATGTTTTACTACTCCATCTTTGACAGGGACCCGCAGTGGAGTGAGGGACACTGGCCTGAAGAAACAAATAAATGATGCACACCGTGCCCGAAGTCACACACGGACATGGGGGCAAAAAGTAATAGATATACTATTAGAAGTTACTGTCTGATCCCACAGAGTTCATAAAAAAGATTGTTTATTGTTTATTATGTGTAGCAACTGTAGCATCTTTCTAGATGTTCCCAAAAATAAAGAAAAATCTTTAGAATCGACCAGGGAGATTAATTATGGCTGGGATAGGAAGTCTGTGCAAAAAGGTGCATACAGTGAAAAGCAAAAGAATAAAAATATTTTGAACTTTTGACTTTCAGGCTCATTATCTCAACATCAACCACAGCTTTGAGCACGAAAGTACCTTCATTTTATAGAAAATCATCTGAGTAAATCTCCTTTGGCTTTTAACACTGCCTGAATTCTTCTGGGCATGCTATAGATAAGATTCGAGCAAGTCTCGACCGAAATCTGATCCCAGGTCTGTTCTACAGGGTCCTAAAGTTAATGCATAGTGATCATGTGGCACCCCAGTGGTTCTGGGAGCCACAGTGGCAATGTTCTCATCACTGGGGGAAATGCCATGCTTGAAAGCAGTGGGAAAATCTTTGCCAGGTACGCTAACATCCAATACCACTTCCTCCTCCGGCCAGTAGGGGGAGTTCATAACCTGTGTTGAAGGAAGCCTCTCTGCACATACTGACCTGGAGAAGGGATTAGGGAGTAACAGGAAGGGAGATCTCAAAACAGTAGTACAAAGCAAAGAGAACGGTCGCTCTCTGAGAGCTGCTGCCCAGCTCTCCAGGACCGAGCACATAGAGTGGGACACCGGCATCCCAGACTACTGGGTGCTAACGGTCCAGTAGTAATGCTGGAGGGCAGAAGAATTCACCACTTTTGGCCCACCTAAAATCCGGAGGCGAAGTGGCAAGAAAGAGCCCGGAGTCACTGTTACAGAGTGGGCCCCAGTATTGGCTCACACTACCCGTCAGATGGAAGACTTAACACACTTAGAAAAAGGGACACTGTGCAGCATCAGGCCACAGCGATCTACAAGGAGGCTTATAACCACCGGGCAGAGAGAAATCCCCCTGCTTCTTCCAGGCTGACCAGGCCACCAACTCCTGGACTTCACTGGATACCAGTAAAAGGTAAAAGGAGATTCCAACCTGTGTCGTCCAGTTCTTACCGTCGTCCTCAGCCTTGCACCCCCAACGTATTACTTCGTTCCACTGTCATCATATCCCTGGGGCCTAGCTTCACCTGTGGGAAGCAAATCTACCCTAGCTGCAGTGACATCTGCCCCAGAGGACAGCGACAGCAGCGGCGGCTGTTACCTGGCCACATACCGCAGGTGGTGCCCCGATCATCTAAAGACTTTCCTAACTACCACCCTCCACAATCTTTTCTGTATGCCTTGCGGTAACGGAACCAGGCCAGTGTACCCCGTGACATCGCAGAGGATCTGCATCCACGGCCCAGCAACGAGTAGGTTAAAACACCTGCCCCTTGGGGTACTATAATCAGCTGACTTGGGAATGTATCCAGCTTTTTTTTAACTCTACCTACAAGTGTTCGATTAGTCTGTTCCCAGTCTGGGGACTGGGGGGGCAATCCAGCACCTCTACTTCATTGTTATTGAACCATTTCTTCAACAATTTCAACATGTGCTTCAGGTCATTGTCCTGTTATAACACTAGGTTGTCCTTTTCCATAGTACTCGAGTGTCCGAAGTAACTCATCTTGTAGAATACTCACATATAGCTCAGTATTGTGACTACCATTGATCCTGGTCAAGTATCCAACACCTTTGGCTGTGAAACACCAACATATCGTCAGGCTTCCTCCACTGAACTTGATTGTGTCGCGGGCGGTGGGGCGCTGCGCTCGCTAACGCTCGGGTCCGGCGCTGCTGCTGCTGCTCTGTGGCTCGAGCGGTGGGCCGGATCCGGGGACTCGAGCGGCGCTCTTCGCCCGTGAGTGAACAGGGGGTGGTTTGTTTGGGGATTTAGTCCGTGACGCCACCCACGGGTTGTGGTGAAGGTGGGCACCACTGCTGTTGGTGACGGGGATCCCGGGAGCGATGGTAGGGAGCAGCTGGGATGTTGTTTTCCCTCTCCGTGGGTAGGGGTTGGTGGTCCCGGGGCCTGGTGGTGTGATAGGGAGGCAGGGTCGGTGAGGTGCAGGGTTGCAGGGACAGCGCGGCGCGGTGCGGTGCCGGATGGCACGGGTGTACTCACTCAGCAAAAGATGCACAAAGTCTCCGGTAAACCAAATGGCTGGATGGATGGGTCCCGCAGCCGGCTGCAGTGTCTCTCCCCGGACAGGTTTCATAGTTTCATAGTTTCATAGTTTTTAAGGTTGAAGGGAGACTCTAAGTCTATCTAGTTCAACCTGTAGCCTAACATGTTGATCCAGAGGAAGGCAAAAAAACCCCAATGTGTCAAATAAGCTCCAATGGGGAAAAAAATTCCTTCCTGACTCCACATACGGCAATCAGACTAGTTCCCTGGATCAACACCCTGTCATAAAATCTAATATACATAACTGGTAATATTATATTTATATTTTATTTTTATATTTTGATGATGGCTGTCTCTCCCTGCACCTTTGTGTACTGAGTTGACTCCAATGGCTTCCCAACGGTAATCCGCTCCCCGGTGTATAGATACCGGAGGAGCCCGTTTTGCCTGCAGGCGCTGGCCCTTGGATTGCTAGCCGGTGGCGGTGGCTGTGTATCCTCATGGTGTGAGCGGTTGCCTTCAATCAGGACTTGGTTGTTAGGGAACCCCGGGGGTTCCTGTCACATTCGGATTTGACTATTGACGGCGGCTCCAAGCCTGGTCAGGAACCGATGGCCCTGCCTGACTGCTTAGCTTCACTCCATTGCCCGGTCCGGTACCGGTGGGCCACCGCCCAGCCCTGGTCCTTACAGCTCTGCGGAGTTCCACCAACTCCTGCAGACGGCCACCATCGTCTGCCAACCTTGCTGTCAGTGCCTGGGCTCCTACCCAGACACCTGCAGTACGTGACCTCTCACTGTCACCTCCTGAACTCATCTACTGCCTTTCCCGCCTCCAGGCCTGTGAACTCCTCGGTGGGTGGGGCCAACCACCTGCCTCCGCCCCACCTGGTGTGGACATCAGGCCCTGGAGGGAGGCAACAAGGGTTTTGTGTCTGACTAATGTAACTCTCTGGGGGTGGGGATGTGTGTGTATTTTGTCTGTGGCTACCTGGCTAGTCCAGGGTGCCACATTCCCCCTTGGTAAAATGCAGACCGTCCGCGGGCTGCCCGTCCATCACCGGTTTTATTTTTCAAACTGTAAAAATATAAATAACATGGTAAAACGGTAATGCATAAAACATAAGCATACTTTAGGTCTTCTTAAACGTTACAACACACATCAACATGTTTAATAACGGACAGACGGATGTCTTCCGCTCTCCCACCCAAGCAGCCTAGCCCTGATGCTGCTCCTAAGAAGTGGGCAGCACCCCTTTGCCCCAGTCCAGGTTCAGGCTGCCCCAGCGGTAACGGTTATGGTAACTCGCACCCGACTGTCACTTCAGGGACCCCACGTCCAAGGGGGACCCCTGACCCCCGGAGGATCGCTACTGGTTATGGTAGTGGCGGGCCTGGGCCATCCCTTTCCTCCAGGCCCATCCTCCAAATCAGCCTCTCCAGAGGCGGCAATGGTATCCATCCCACAACATTATTTACAGACCCACAAGTCCGTGGGTGGCCTGCTAGTTCTCGGCCATGTTCATGAGGAGATTCTCATGTGGGTATGGGGATGAACTTAACAACAGGGCAACTCCAGTCCAAACGGGGACAGTTCTCTTCTCGGACGGTAATCTGGTGATTTTTTCGGAGTGATTCATTTTCATTTAACGGAAAGAACAAAGGGCTGAGGGTCCCAACAGGGACAACAGGGTTCAACGGTGAACTGCTCAAACTATTGCTCCCTTTCGTACTCCTCACCCGGCTCCAAGTGAAGAACCATGGGTTCCAGCCCCTCCAGCGCACGGCAGGCGCGATGGGAAATGGCTGCCCGGCATCCATTATTTCCACTCCGAGGGCTGTAAGTGGTCTTCATGTCATAGAAGCCGAAGATTTCCTCCTCCTCCGAGACAGGCTCCGTGTCAGCCCCCGAGCCACTGTCATCTGACTCCAGGGGGCTAATGGTGGGACCCGGCAGGACAGCAACGGTTTCTAGCTGAGCCCAGACTTGTGGTTCTTCAGTGGCAAGTGATCCGTCATCGGTAGGTGTACGGAGGCCCGCCATCGGTTCTTCTAAGTCAACCGCTCCAGCTATTGGTTGGCTGGCGTCCTCACGGGCATCCTGGCCCCGGCGGGGCAGCACGGACTCCGCCACCTCCATCAGGGGCGGTGGCCTGAGTGGAGTCGTACGGGCGGCCAGCACGGGCGATGGAGCGGGCTCTGCTGGGACCAGAGGTAGACCGGGTCCTTCAGCCGCAGCGGCCGGTCCCTCGGGGACATAAGGGCGTGGGTCACTCACCAGCTCCTCTAGCATGGCGTCTATTTCATGCGCCCGCACGACCGCAGCCAACTCCTCCATCTCAGCGGTCCAGCGATCCAGCAGGTCCCGTACCTGGGCCCGGTTACGAAAGCACAGCAGCATCACTTGGGTTTTCAGCCACGCCACCGTCCCGGGGGCAGGCTCCGGAGACTCGGGCCTCTTAGGTGGTGCGGACATGTTGCAAGCTGCTTCCAGGAACCCGTTATGTCTTGCAGAGTCCTGGCGTCCTGGCTTTTTATGGCCTCGGCTTAAATGAGGCAGGCTTTCACCCGCCCCCCCCCTTGGTTCTCTTTAGCACTTCCGCTTGTTGGGGGCGGGGCTTTGCTTTTGTGCCTTCCCTGCTCGGGGAAGACACTCGAGGCGGGAAATCTTCGCGCCAAAGATGGTGGCGCTTCAAATTTTTCGGCCGGTCACCACCGGCGGAGACTGCAAGGCGCACTTCTACTGGTAAGTAGATGGGTAGGATCCTGTTCGTGATGCCAAGTTGTCGCGGGCAGCGGGGCGCTGCGCTCGCTAACGCTCGGGTCCGGCGCTGCTGCTGCTGCTCGGTGGCTCGAGCGGTGGGCCGGATCCGGGGACTCGAGCGACGCTCCTCGCCCGTGAGTGAAAAGGGGGTGGTTTGTTTGGGGATTTAGTCCGTGACGCCACCCACGGGTTGTGGTGAAAGTGGGCACCACCGCTGCTGGTGAAGGGGATCCCGGGAGCGATGGTAGGGAACAGCTGGGATGTTGTTTTCCCCCTCCGTGGGTAGGGGTTGGTGGTCCCGGGGTCCGGGGGTATGATGGGGAGGCATGGTCGGTGAGGTGCAGGGTTGCAGGGACAGCGCGGTGCGGTGCCGGATGGCACGGGTGTACTCATTCAGCAAAAGATGCACAAAGTCTCCGGTAAACCAAACGGCTGGATGGACAGGTCCCGCAGCTGGCTGCAGTGTCTCTCCCTGGACAGGTGATGGTGGCTGTCTCTCCCTGCATCTTTGTGTACTGAGTTGACTCCAATGGCTTCCCAACGGTAGTCCGCTCCCCAGTGTATAGATACCGGAGGAGCCTGTTTTGCCCGCAGGCGCTGGCCCTTGGATTTTTAGCCGGTGGTGGTGGCTGTGTATCCTTACGGTGTGAGCGGTTGCCTTCAATCAGGACTTGGTTGTTACGGAACCCCAGGGGTTCCTGTCACATTCGGATATGACTATTGACGGCGGCTCCAAGCCTGGTCGGGGTTCGATGGCCCTGCCTATGTGCTTAGCTTCACTCCGTTCCCCGATTCGGTACCGGCGGGCCACCACCCAGCCCCAGTCCTTACAGCTCTGCGGAGTTCCACCAACTCCTGCAGACGGCCACCACCATCTGCCAACCTTGCTGTCAGTGCCTGGGCTCCTACCCAGACACCTGCAGTACGTGACCTCTCACTGTCACCTCCTGAACTCATCTACTGCCTTTCCTGCCTCCAGGCCTGTGAACTCCTCGGTGGGTGGGGCCAACCGCCTGGCTCCGCCCCACCTGGTGTGGACATCAGGCCCTGGAGGGAGGCAACAAGGGTTTTGTGTCTGACTAATGTAACTGTGTGTGTGTTTTGTCTGTGGCTACCTGGCTAGTCCAGGGCGCCACAATTGTTTCTTCAATTTCTCATTCTCTTAGACCCTTTTTCCTTGGTTTCTTACAGACCCATTTGCACCCATCGGAGCCTAGTCTATTGACGATCGTCTCTTCACTTCAAATCACCTTGTGTTCATCTTAGCAGCATGATGCAGGTGTGCAGAAATTACAAGGAGTAAGAAATGTATTAATAGTATTATATGTCTGCTGGCAAATGCAAGAAGTCTTGCAAACAAAATGAATGAGTGGGTGACTTATATCATTCACGGATTACAACGTGGTGAGCATTACAGAAACCTGACTGGACAAAAACCATGATTGGTTGACAAACATAGAGGGTTATGTACCGCCCCGTGCTCAGCAGCCGAGCCGCTCGGATCCGGACCTTCAGTGGGTGGCTCGAGGGTCTCTGGACTCGGGGGTCTCGCGGTCACTTCAACTGAAAGGGCGGTTGTGGTTTGGGGACGTAGATGTACGGCCGGAGCCGTGTTAAGTTCATGACGCCACCCATGGGATGTGGTGAAGGTGGACACCACCGTTGCAGTTACGGGGCACCGGGGGGAGATGTTCGGCAGCAAGTTGTTAACCCCTCTGTGGGCAGGTATGGTGGCCCAGGGACCAGTTGGGGATGTTTGGCGGTGCAGGGAGATGGGCGACTGGAGGGTGCTGTTGTATGCACTATTAGTAAACACACGAGTCTCTGGTAAACCAAGGTGATGGTGGTCGGAGCCCACAGCCGGCTGCAGTCTGGTCCCCCACCCGGCTGGTGGTCTCTGTCTTTCTCCCGCACCTGTGTTGGATGGTGGACTGCCTGTGCTTGCAACTTCAGGAGTCCGCTCCCGACTTGTGGTCGCCTAAGGAGTCCTTTGCCCGCATACGCTGGCCCGTGGGATCTCTGAGCCGTGGCTGTGGCTGCTTATCCCCCTCGTTAGGCTGTTGCCTTCAGTCAGGACTTTGGGTGGGACAGAACCTCTAGTCCTGGCTGCAATCAGTTAATTAGCTAGCCCCCAGTAGCTTCTGGACCTAGCTTCAGGGTCTGAGTACCCCCCTTTGTGCTCCGGTTTCCGAGTCGGTTCACCGGGTCGGTACCGGCGGGCTACAACCCTGTCCTGGTCCACCTCGGTTCCACTGAGCCCTCTTCCCGGCACCTGCAGACGGAGACCGACGTCTGACTCCTAGCCAAAGGTACCAGGGCTCCTACCCTGGCACCTGCTCAAATTGGTTTTTCTCCTCTGCTGGAGCTGCACACAGCTCCAGCCCACACACCTCTCCAA
This sequence comes from Anomaloglossus baeobatrachus, assembly GCF_048569485.1. Classification (NCBI taxonomy): domain Eukaryota; kingdom Metazoa; phylum Chordata; class Amphibia; order Anura; family Aromobatidae; genus Anomaloglossus; species Anomaloglossus baeobatrachus. The sequence goes on along the minus strand of NC_134363.1, from coordinate 79,606,944 downwards.
CTTGAACTCTCAACCTGTACTGTTTACTTTCCCGCCCCAGGCTCTCTGAACTCCGCAGTGGGCGTCTTTCAACCGCCTGGTTCTGCCCCCTGGTGTGTCCATCAAGCCCTGAGGGGGGTGACTAGGGTTTAAATGGTTGGCTGTGTGTTACCTATGAGGGACAGGTGTAATGCAGGGCCCTATTTGTGAATACCTGGCCCGCCAGGGCAGACCCTCAGCCTGATCGGCCGATCCCTCGGGGACATAGGGGCGTGGGTCGCTTACCTGCTCCTCCAAGGTGCCCTCCACTTCGCGTGCTCGCACAGCCGCAGCCAGCTCCTCTATCTCGGCTATCCACCGCTCCATCAGGAATCGTGCCTGGGCCTGTATCCGGCGACACATCTGAGTGGTCCGGGCTTCCACCCACACCGCTGTTCCGGGTGCGGGCTCCGGTGCTCCGGGCTTGTCGGACGGGTCAGCCATGTCGCTCTCTCGGGGTCCAGGAACCAGAAGGGTGGCAGGGTCCTGGAGTACCTGCCCTTTATCTGCTCGGTCACATGTCGCAGAATCTTCACCTGCCCCCCCTTGGTCTTTTCGCGCACTCCACTAGCCGTCCGGTAAGTTTCGTTTTGCGACTTCCGGCTTTTCTTACGGCTGTGTTCCCAGGGGGCTGGGCTTCAGCTTTGCGCCCTTTCTCGGGGAAGGAGACCTTGGGTGGGAATTTTCGAGCCCACAAGAACGCGACAAGATGGCGGATTCTGAAAATTTCGCAACGGATCACCGCTGGCTTCAATACAAGGCGCACTTCCACAAGGTAAGTGGATGGGTAAGAATCCTGTTCGTGATGCCAGAAATTGAGGTGTACCGCCCCGTGCTCGGCAGCCGAGCTGCTCGGATCCGGACCTTCAGTGGGTGGCTCGAGGGTCTCCGGACCCGGGGGTCTCGCGGTCACTTCAACTGAAAGGGGGGTTGTGGTTTGGGGACATAGATGTACGGCCGGAGTCGTGTTAAGTTCGTGACGCCACCCACGGGATGTGGTGAAGGTGGACACCACCGCTGCAGTTACAGGGCACCTGGGGGAGATGTTCGGCAGCAAGTTGTTAACCCCTCCGTGGGCAGGGATGGTGGCCCCGGGACCCGTTGGGGGTATTTGGCGGTGCAGGGAGATGGGCGACCGGAGGGTGCTGTTGTACTCACTATTAGTAAACACACGAGTCTCTGGTAAACCAAGGTGATGGTGGTCGGTGCCCGCAGCTGGCTTCACTCTGGTTCCCCACCCGGCTGGTGGTCTCTGTCTTTCTCCCGCACCTGTGTTGGATGGTGGACTGCCTGTGCTTGTAACTTCAGGAGTCCGTTCCCGGCTTGTGGTCGCCTAAGGAGTCCTTTGCCCGCAGACACTAGCCCGTGGGATCTCTGAGCTGTGGTGGTGGCTGCTTATCCCCCTCGTTGGGCTGTTGCCTTCAGTCGGGACTTTGGGTGGGACAGGACCTCTAGTCCTTGCCGCAATCAGTTAATTAGCTAGCCCCCAGTAGCTTCTGGACCTAGCTTCAGGGTCTGAGTACCCCCCTCTGTGCTCCGGTTTCCGAGTCAGTTCCCCGGGTCGGTACCGGCGGGCTAAAACCCTGTGCCGGTCCACCTCGGTTCCACCGAGCCGTCTTCCCGGCTCCTGCAGACGGAGACTGCCGTCTGCCTCCTAGCCAAAGGTACCAGGGCTCCTACCCTGGCACCTTCTCAAATTGTTTTTTCTGTTCTCCTGGAGCTGCACACAGCTCCAGCCCACACACCTCTCCAACTTGAACTTTCAACCTGTACTGTTTACTTTCCCGCCCCAGGCTCTCTGAACTCCTCGGTGGGCGTCTTCCAACCACCTGGTTCCGCCCCCTTGTGTGTCCATCAAGCCTTGAGGGGGGTGACTAGGGTTTAAATGGTTGGCTGTGTGTTACCTAGCAGGGACAGGTGTAATGCAGAGCCCTATTTGTGACTACCTGGCCCAGCCAAGGCGTCACAGTTACATTACATTCAGAAAGGATAGGAAAGACAAAAAAGGTATAAGGGTGTGCATATTTGTTAAATCTAACTTAAAACCTGTGCACAATGAGAGGAGCTGTGGCAATGTAGAGTCAGTATGGATAAATGTACACTGGGAGGGCAATAATGGAAAGCTGCTAACTGGAGTTTGCTATAACCCTCCTAAAATAGCAGAACAGGAAGTGGATGAAATTCTGCAGCAAATTGAAAGGGCAGCAAATAATAACTGGGCACTTATTATGGGTGATTTCAACTATCCAGACATTCAGTGGAACATTGAACCTTCTGGCTTTGTTTAAAGCTGCAAGTTTTTATTTACAATTCAAGACAATTAAGTCTCTCAGTTGGTATATGAACCAACCAGGGACGATAATTTGCTGAATTGGGTCCTATCAAATATACCAGGTAAAATTTCAGATCTACAGGTCTGGGAGCACTTGGGCAGCAGTGACCATAATATGGTAAGTTTCAATGTAATATTCAATTGAACATTTTAAAAGGCAAATGCTAAAACCTGAAATTTTAAGAAATCTAATTTTAACAAATTAAGGGAGAACTTAACCATGTAGATTGGGACCACGTTATGGTAACTGGGGATACTGCACATAAAAGCGGCAAGTTTAAGGATATACTACTAAATTCTTGTGGAAAATTTATATCCTCTGGTAATAAAATGTCCAGAAATAAAAAGAAATCACTATGGATAAATAAGACAGTACAAAGTATAATAAAACAAAAATAAAGGGCATTTGAAACCTTGACAGCTGGGAATACAGAAATAGCTATTTAGGAACAAAAAGATGTCAATAGGAAATGTAAAAAAAGAAATGAAGCTAGCAAAATAAGCTACTGAAAAAAAAAATCAACAATGACATTGAAATAAATCACAAAAGAATTATAAATACATCAATGCCAAAAGAAAAACAAAGGATGGTAATTGACCCTTAAAATAACAGGATAATTATAGAGGACAAAGGAAAGGCTGAGATATTAAACAAGGCACTTTTCATCCATGTCTGCCAAGGACTGACTGTTCCAGGGATCATTCAACAAGTCAAAAATCAAAGTTCCCCCTGATATAACTAATTTAAGACAAGAAGAAGTACGACTGCATCTGAGTAAATTAAACATTCAGAGATCCCTCAGGCCAAATGGCATTCATTCAAAGATATTGAGGGAATTAAGCTCAGTAAGTGACAGACTACTGTATCTCATCTTTTTTTGACTCTCTTGTAACCAGAAAATCAATATCATCCGAAGAACCATAGTCATAAGAGACAAATTTAAGAAGGAAAACTCCTAAATAGTTAATATCCAAAAGCCAAAAAACACAGAGTTAATATTCATGAAAAGATAATACCAATTAATTTTATTTAGACGAAACATAAAAAACACACAAAGTTACAATATGTAAAAGGGAGAGATTGGTATGCAGAACCAATGGTGGATCACTAGTGATGAGCAAGTGTAATCATTACTATTCACTACTTGCACGGATAGTATGGTATTCGGGTTACTCGTTTCATTGTGAGTTTTTGTGTATTCACCTCTTGATATTCGTATGCCCCGCCCAGCAGGTTTGGCACCTGATTTGCAGATACTAAATCAATTCTCTGCCGACTTGGGGTCAGCAGGGAATTAATCCCTAGTAAAAATAATCTATGGTGACCAGAATCTGGTGCAAAGAGGTAGTAGCAAGCACTTCATACTCAATGATCACGGGAGCGGCTGTCACACTGCTCCCGTGGCTTCTCATTCTTCTTCTCGGGCCGCTCATTAGCCTCATTACATATGCACTTCTTCCCTGATCACTGGCGTCTGTGATTGTTTGAAGTCAGACTAGTTCCCACGCTGAGTGACAGTGTGTCTGAAGCTTCCAAACACAGGCAGCAGTGGGCAGGTATAGATCGCTGATCATGCGGCTCACTTCAGTCACAACGTGGATGTCACAGTGGGTAGTCATGTGCTATGGCGCTCGTTGTGATCTTCAGATGTAGCAGTGGTGGAAGCGTTGTGGGACCTCATGTGGATTATGTCAGACTTGCAGGATGTTTTTGGGGTTAATAAAGTAATTAAAGAGGGTGCTTGTCTTTTATGTCAAATAAAGAATTTTTTGGGTATTTGTGTATATTTACTTTCGCTTACAGAATAGTGATGGGGGGATGAGACTCATAGATGCCTGCCTTACTAATCTAAGACTAAGTTGCAGATGTGGTCTGCCATTAACTCCTTATTACCCCAATTGTCACTGCACCAGGGCAACAGGAAGAGCTAGGTCCGGCGCCATAATATATCTAACGGATATGTAATTTCCAGGGTGGCTGCGGGCTGCTATTGTGAGGCTGGAAAGGGCCAAATAACCATGCGTTTCCCACCCTAATAATATCAGCCCCCAGTTGTCTGCTGTACCTTGGCTGTTTTTTGAAAATGGTGTGAACCTAGATTAGTGATGGCAGTCGTCTATGATACCCCGCCCCATCATTAATCTGTAAGTGAAAGTAAAAAATCACAAACCCCCAAAAATCATTTATTTGGAATAAAATGCAAAAAACACCCTCCTTTACAACTTTATTAACCCTCAAACCCCTCTGCAGCTCCAAAGTAATCCACATGAAGTCCCACAGTGATTCAGCTCTGCTACATCCCTGTCCTGTCACAGCGAACATCATAGAGCATGACTGCCAGCTGTGAGTACAGACAGAGCTGCACAATCAGAATGAACTCGGGTGAACCCCTGACATCACAGCTGCGGGCCCCGCAGTGCGGCGTGTGTTGCGGCAGTGACGTCACGGGTTCACTGCTGTGAGATTCAGGCTACTACTGAAGTGAGCCGCGCAATCAACGGTGACATTTCTCAAGTGAATCCTCCACCTGCGGCTCACTTCAGTCGCAGCATGATTTGCGGTCACAGGTGGACGACTCCATCTGCGACCACAAATCACCCAAGTGACGACACCACTGATCAGATTGCCTGGCTCACTTCAGTTACTCGGGTGATTTGCTGTCAAGGGTGAAGGACCTCAGCTGTGGCCGTGGCTAACCTGATTGATGTCACTGACTCACTTCAGTTGCTGCATGGAGCTCACAGCGGGTAGTCATGTTCTATAGTGCTCGCTGTGAGTGTCAGATGTAGCAGTGCTGGAAGCATCATGGGACCTTTTGTGGATTATGTAGGACCTGCAGGAGTTTTATTGGGGTTAATAAAGTAGTGAAAAGGGTCTTTTTTTGTCTTTTATTTAAAATAAAGGTTTTTTTGGGTTTGTGTTTATTTACTTTTACTTACAAATTAATAATGAGGGGTGTCTCATAGACCCCTGCCATGACTAATCTAGGACTTAGCGACAGCTACCTCATTACCCCAATTGCCACCACACCAGGGTAATCGAGAAGAGCTGGGTAAAGTGCCAGGACTGTCACATCTAATGCTGGCTGCTGACTGATATTTTTAGGCTGGGGAGAGCCTAATATTCATAGGCCTCCAGAGTCTGAGAATACCAGCCCCAGCTGTGGGGCTTTAACTTGGATGGATATCAAAATTGGGGGAACAGCATGCTTTTTTTTTTAAATTATTTATTTATTTATTTTACTGTATGATATAGAGCCACCCATCAGCATCTGTGATTGGTTCCAGTCAGACAGCTGTCACTTAGCGTGGGGGCGAGTATGACTGCAACCAATTACAGATGCCGGTGGTCGGGAGAAGCAGTGTACGAGCCTAATGAGTGGCTACGGAAGAAGAATGAGAGGCAGTCGGAGCAGTGTGACAGCCGTTGCGCATCGGCTATCGGTGACTAAGAAGCGCTTGGAAAGAGAGAGAGACAGAGAGAGAGAGAGAGATAGTGACGTAATACTGTGACATCCTTATTCCCAGAAACCATATGTTAGTCAGAAATGCATATTCTTCAGGCTCTCCCCATTCAGTTTCATCACTTTCGAATCCATTTCAGCCTTTTCCTCTGGCATCCAGACCTTTTTGTTGGGTTCAGCAGAAAATTACTTGCATTTCCCATTGACTTGCATTGTACCCACTATTCGGAACAAATACGCAAGTATTACACAGTACTCATTACGAGTATAACGATTGTGAATATTTTGGTACTCCCTCATCTCTATGGATCACAAATACCCAAGGTTAGGGCATATATGCATGGATCACTTAAATATTTTTTTCATATATATATATATATATTGCACTTTGCCCAATTTAACATATGCAGATTATTAGACATGTAATAAGTATGCAAAAATAGCAATTTTCAGTGCAAATAGATTTAAAAAAATGCAAACAACTGTCGTAAGGATGTATCTGATGTTGTATTACTCCCAAAATCATTCATAGATTGTGTCTACAGTAGAGGGACCATATAATACGTAATCAACAATCCGAATGATGGACCAAAATTATATACGGTATATATATTGAATGTAGCCCAATATGACGTGCCGACTATAAACACATAGTAGATATGATAGAAGCTAGATTTTCAATTTAAAGCAAAACATAATACTACCTAGCTAGCCTTGGTATAGCTCAGGCGGTAAATGCACTACTCAGATAGACATTTAAGGAACAAGAGAAGCAGAGTAGTTTGTGCAAATATGAACTATTTTATTTAGAAAATCACACACAGACATAACACTATTATGCTGGGAACTGGTTAACAATGAGAAGTTATAAACAGTCATAATCAGAAGACCCTATTTACTTAAAGTGCAAGTGTAAGGAGGGTATACAGTGCCTACAAGTAGTATTCAACCCCCTGCAGATTTAGCAGGTTTACACATTCGGAATTAACTTGGCATTGTGGCATTTGGACTGTAGATCAGCCTGGAAGTGTGAAATGCACTGCAGCAAAAAAGAATGTTATTTCTTTTTTTTTTTTTTTTTTAAATTGTGAAAAGTTTATTCAGAGGGTCATTTATTATTCAACCCCTCAAACCACCAGAATTCTGTTTGGTTCCCCTAAAGTATTAAGAAGTATTTCAGGCACAAAGAACAATGAGCTTCACATGTTTGGATTAATTATCTCTTTTCCCAGCCTTTTCTGACTAATTAAGACCCTCCCCAAACTTGTGAACAGCACTCATACTTGGTCAACATGGGAAAGACAAAGGTGCATTCCAAGGCCATCAGAGACAAGATCGTGGAGGGTCACAAGGCTGGCAAGGGGTACAAAACCCTTTCCAAGGAGTTGGGCCTACCTGTCTCCACTGTTGGGAGCATCATCCGGAAGTGGAAGGCTTATGGAACTACTGTTAGCCTTCCACGGCCTGGACAGCCTTTGAAAGTTTCCACCCGTGCCGAGGCCAGGCTTGTCCGAAGAGTCAAGGCTAACCCAAGGAAAACAAGGAAGGAGCTCCGGGAAGATATCATGGCAGTGGGGACATTGGTTTCAGTCAATACCATAAGTAACGTACTCCACCGCAATGGTCTCCGTTCCAGACGAGCCCGTAAGGTAACTTTACTTTCAAAGCGTCATGTCAAGGCTTGTCTACAGTTTGCTCATGATCACTTGGAGGACTCTGAGACAGACTGGTTCAAGGTTCTCTGGTCTGATGAGACCAAGATCGAGATCTTTGGTGCCAACCACACACGTGACGTTTGGAGACTGGAGGCACTGCAAACGACCCCAAGAATACCATCCCTACAGTCAAGCATGGTGGTGGCAGCATCATTCTGTGGGGCTGTTTCTCAGCCAAGGGGCCTGGCCATCTGGTCCGCATCAATGGGAAGATGGATAGCACGGCCTACCTGGAGATTTTGGCCAAGAACCTCCGCTCCTCCATCAAGGATCTTAAGATGGGTCGTCATTTCATCTTCCAACAAGACAACGACCCAAAGCACACAGCCAAGAAAACCAAGGCTTGGTTCAAGAGGGAAAAAATCAAGGTGTTGCAGTGGCCTAGTCAGTCTCCTGACCTTAACCCAATTGAAAACTTGTGGAAGGAGCTCAAGATTAAAGTCCACATGAGACACCCAAAGAACCTAGATAACTTGGAGAAGATCTGCATGGAGGAGTGGCCCAAGATAACTCCAGAGACCTGTGCCGGCCTGATCAGGTCTTATAAAAGACTATTAGCTGTAATTGCAAACAAGGGTTATTCCACAAAATATTAAACCTAGGGGTTGAATAATAATTGACCCACACTTTTATGTTGAAAATTTATTAAAATTTAACTGAGCAACATAACTTGTTGGTTTGTAAGATTTATACATCTGTTAATAAATCCTGCTCTTGTTTGAAGTTTGCAGGCTCTAACTTATTTGCATCTTATCATACCTGCTAAATCTGCAGGGGGTTGAATACTACTTGTAGGCACTGTAGATCAGTATTGTTCCTTTGCCATCAGAGACCCCCCCGCAAAACAGAAGTACCAGAGGACTACCGAAGCACGTTTCGCAAAAGGTGTTCACACTTCTTCAGGGAAGTCTGGGTCCCTTTTCTCTTTTGTACTTACAGAGTAATCTAATGAGGAGACCTTGTTCCTATTTATAATTCACCATCCCACCTTCCCACTCTCCTGTGGTTGGTTTTATATACGTTTTTCACTATATGTCTGTCTGTGATTTTCAAAATAAAATTGTTCATATTTGCACAAACTATTCTACTTCTCTTGTTCTTTAGAAATTAAAAGAACAGCAGTATTCACTGAAAACACAAAAAGTCAAAATATGTAGGAACTGCAATTAAGATGGGGCTGATTTAACTGTCTATGTCAAAGTATTTAGAGAATGTGCCCACAAAATTATATGTGGTGTAATAGAAGTGGAAATAATAACAACTAAATATGTATGATGCCACAGTCTCTACACATGTGGTCAAAATCTTTGGTACCCCTCCTTAATAAAAGAAAAACCCACAATGGTCACAGAAATTACTTGAATCTGACAAAAGTAATAAGAAATAAAAAATCTATGAAAATGAACAAATGAAAGTCAGACATTGCTTTTCAACCATGCTTCCATAGAATTTAAAAAAAAATAAAACTCATAAAACAGGCCTGGACAGAAATGATGGTACTCTTGAAAATAATGTGACAAAAGGGTTAAATCAAGGTGTGTCCACTAATTAGCATCACAGGTGACTACAATCTTGTAATCAGTCAGTGAGCCTGTATATAGGGTTACAGATACTCACTGTGCTGTTTGGTGACATGGTGTGAACCACACTCAACATGGACCAGAGGAAGTGAAGAAAAGAGTTGTCTCAGGAGATTAAAAAAAAATTATAGACAAGCATCTTAAAGGTAAAGGTTATAGGACCATCTCCAAGCAACTTGATATTCCTGTGATTACAATTGCACTTATTATTTAGAAATGTATGATCTGAAGAACAGTAGCCAACCTCCCTGGACGTTGCCGCAGGAGGAAAATTGATGACAAAGCAAAGGGATGTATAATATGACTGGTAACAAAAGAGCCCAGAAAAACTTCTAGAGAGATTAAAAGTGAACATTCAACCTGAAGGAACATCAGTGCCAGATCGAACCATCCGTCGTTGTTTGAGCCAAAGTGTATGTTATAGGAGACAACCAAAGAGGACACCATTGTTGAAGGAAATCATAAAAAAGCTAGACTGGAATTTGCCAAACTACATGTTGACAAGCCACAAAGCTTCTGAGATAATGTCCTATGGACAGATGAAACAAAAATAGAACTTTTTGGCAAGGCACATCAGCTTTATGTTCACAGATGGAAAAATGAAGCATATCAAGAAAAGAACACTGTCTCTAATGTGAAACATGAAGGAGGCTCTGTTATGTTCTGGGGCTACTTTGCTGCATCTGGTACAGGGTGTCTTGAATCTGTGGAGAGTACAATGAAATCATAAGACTATCAAGGGATTCGTGAGAAAAATTTGCTGCCCAGTGTCACACAGCTTGGCTTCAGTCGCAGGTCATAGGTTTTGCAAAAGGATAATGACCCAAAAAACACAGCTAAAAACACCCAAGAATAGCTAAGAGGAAAACAGTGGACTATTTTGAAGTGGCCTTCTTTGTTCCCTGATCTAAATCCTATTGAGCATCTTTGGAAATAGCTTAAACATGGCGTCTGTAAAAGGCTATCTTCAAACACCAGACAACTGGAGCAGTTTCCTCTTGAGGAATGGTCCAAAGTACCTGTCGAGAGGTGCAGAAGTGTCATTGACAGTTACAGGAATTGTTTGATTGCAGTGATTGCCTCAAGATAAAATATTAAGTTAAGGGTACCATCATTTCTGTCAGGCCTATTTCATGAGTTTTTCTTTTTTTTTAAATTCTGTGGAAGCATGGTTGAAAAGCAATGTCTGACTTTCATTTCTTCATTTTCATAGATTTTTTTTATTTACTATTACTTTTGTCAGATTCAAGTTATTTCTGTGACCATTGTGGGTTTTTTCTTTCATTAAATGAGGAGTACCAACAATTTTGACCACGTGTGTATAAATGCGTTATGAGTTATATAGATAAAAGAAAAAGGTTTTGGTACCGTGTTAGCCAGTTGAAAAATGATTGCTTGCTCTCCGTGAGAGAAACAAAATTAAAATTTTGTAGTTGTGATACCTTTTAATGGCTAACTAAAATAAAATATGATGTTATAAAGCAAGCTTTCGAGACATCTCAGGTCTCTTCCTCAGGCATGGTATGACAAAATATCTGAAGAATCTCAAGCACCAGCCAAGTTCCTTCTAAACACAGCAGCATGAAGCAAAACTGCCAGAGGGACACAGGTACAGTCAGCTGTGTTATTAATTTGTCATCCCACAAACCCACTAATCTAGAACTCATTGTGCTTTCCAGAGGTCTCACATTTTGTTCTACAAAACCTCTAGACAAAACAGAGCTTTGTAGTAACATGGAACAATACTTTAGGAGACTGAGACTGAAGGAATTCTTTGATGCTAAAGAAAACTTGAAGACTCTAAACAGGCAAACACAAATCAAAACAGAGAACAAGAAAACGTCTGACTGGACACCTCCTCCTGGCCGCAACACCATTTTGGACCAGTATATTGACTCATTTAGATATTCAGTACAGTCCACGATATTGGACAAAAAAGCAAAAGAAACATCTAATTCTTCAGATATTTTGTCATACCATGCCTGAGGAAGAGACCTGAGATGTCTCGAAAGCTTGCTTTATAACATCATATTTTATTTTAGTTAGCCATTAAAAGGTATCACAACTACAAAATTTTAATTTTGTTTCTCTCACGTAGAGCAATCAATGAGTTATATAGATGGACAGCATATAATCAAACTACAAGAAGTGCACAGCCTGCAATAAATTCAAGAGCCACAAGAAGGCTCATATGCACATAGAGTAGACTACCGTAATTAGATTGAATAGACATGATTCAGCTCACCCATGTCTACCCATCCTGGAATGTGCGATACCAGGGACTCCGATGCACATTTTGTGTTGGGCTTCCTCAGGGGGCCACAAGGAACTGTGTATGCCTGGCTATAAATAGCCATTACACATGTGAAGCAATCAAGGTAATGGACGCAGTTCATTCATGTGGTGCCGCGATCAGCAGTCTGTGCACATAACATCCAGTCTCACAAGGATGTGGTGGGTCAAGGAAAGTTCCCTGGTGATGTCACCAAGTCCTACACACACCATCAATAGAGCCCTTTGGTGATGAGCCAACCTGAGCAGATACCGGCATGCATGCATAGGGAGCGGACACCATGATAGAAAATTACATCTCAGACAATTTAACATACATACAAAGAAATGCATACTAGGTAAGTATGAATAAGTGACTGCAGTTGTGCTCAAAAGTTTACATACCCCTGCAGATTTTTTTTTATATTTTAGGCCTTTTTTCAGAGAATATGATTGATAACACCAAAAGTTTTTTTTTCACTCATGGTTAGTGGTTGGGTGAAGCCATTTATTGTCAAACTACCATGTTTTCTCTTTTTAAATCATAATGACAACCAAAAACATCCAAATGACCCTGATTAAAAGAACACATACCCCAGTTCTTAATACCGTGTATTGCCCCCCTCGAACATCAATGACAGCTTGAATTCTTTTGTGGTAGTTGTGGATGAGCCTCTTTACTTTCTCAGATGGTAAAGCTGCCTATTCTTCTTGGCAAAAAGTCTTCAGTTCATGTAAATTCCTGGGCTTTCTTGCATGAACAGTGCACTTGAGTTCTCCCCAGAGTGTCTCAATCATATTAAGGTCAGGAGACTGAGATGGCCACTCCAGAACCTTCAGTTTATTCTGCTATAGCCAATAACGGGTAGACTTGGCCTTGTGTTTTGGATCGTTGTCATGTTGGAACGTCCAAGTACGTCCCATGCGCAGCTTCCGGGCTGAGTGCAGATTTGCTTCAAGTATTTGTTGATAACGTGCTGCATTCATCTTTCCTTCAACTTTGATCAAGTTTCCTGTGAATTTGTAGATCACACATCCCCACATCATCAGTGATCCACCTCCGTGCGTGCTTTACAGAAGGAATGGTGTTCCTTTCATCTTAGGCCTTTTGGGCACCTCTCCAAATGTAACGTTTATGGTTGTAGCCAAAAAGTTCAATTTTGGTCTCATCACTCTAAATTACCTTGTTCCAGAAGTTTGAAGGCTTGTCTCTGTGCTGTTGGCATATTGGGCAAGAATCTTTGTGGCATTTCCATAGTAATGGCTTTCTTCTGGCAACTCGACCATGGAGCGCATTTTTCTTCAAGTGCCACCTTATTGTGCATCTTGAAATAGCATCACCACTAGTTTTCAGTGAGTCTTGTATTTCAGCCTGTGTTATTTGTGGGTTTTTCTTTGCATCCCGAACAATTTTCCCTGCACTTGTGGCCGAAATTGTTGTTGGTCTACCTGCTCATGGTTTGGTCTTTACAGAGCCCCTGATTTTCCATTTATTAATCACAGTTTTAACACTGCTGACTGGCATTATCAATTTCTTGGATATCTTTTTGCATCCCTTTCCTGTTTCCCTATATACAATGCAACTATCTTTTCCTGTAGACCCGTTGACAATTCTTTTGCTTTCCCTATGACCGACAATCCAAAAATGTCAGTGGCTGGATGAAAGATACAAGAGTCTGTCTGGATCCCTGAAACTCACTCAGCTTTTATGCACACACTGATTAAAAGGAAACAGGTCACAGTTGAGGATGTTACCTTTATTAGCCATTCAAACCCATTTGTGTCAACTTCTGTGCATGCTATAAGGTCAAAATCCCCAGGGTATGTGAACTTTTGATGAGGGTCATTTGGATGTTTTTGGTTGTCATTATGATTTAAAAAGAGAAAACACAGTAGTTTGATAATAAATGGCTTCACCCAACCACTAACCAGGAGTGGAAGAAAAGTTTTTGTGTTGTCATTAGGGATGGGCGACCACGCTCGCTGGTACTCGGTGCTCGCCCGAGCATCTCAGTACTTGAAATACTCAGCGAGCGCTGTGTACCGGCGAGATGATCGAGCACATGCTCGGCTCCCCCTCCCTGCATTTTGGCGCTCTTTACAGAGTCAACCCACATGCAGGGATTGGCTGCTACACACTATAATGCCACAGCCATGTTGATTGTGGCATTACAGTGATTGGTTGGTCGCACAGCATCATCAAATCCATATAAGACCTGACGGCGCTGTGCTCGTCGCTCTGATCCACAGTCAGCTAGTGTAGGGAGAGGTGCTGCTGATCTAGGGACAGATTTATTGTGTGTTTTAGGTAGTGTAGGTAAGACCTCAGGAGTGGACATGGATGTACAACATATGTACCATCCTCCAAAACTTTGAGGACTCCACCAACATGGTGAGTGGTGATTACGCCACTAGGTTCACCATCCCGCTTCTCTGTTTTCTGAAGCACTCTGCTCAAAATCAAAGAGGATGCATTGCAGGCGGAGCATGATGAGATGGAGCAAGGAATCAAGGAGGGTTATTACACACAGCCCAGCCTCAGCTCATCCCAACGTGGATTGGGGGACAATGAGGAGGAGGAGGAAGAACAGGAGCTAGTTTCATGCGCAATAGACAGTACTATCTGCACAACTGTCATACCGTCTGTTCAGCATGGATGGCCAGAGGACAGAGAGGAGTAGGAGGAGGGAGAAAAGGAGGTGAGCATGGTCAGTCGTGCTCTTGGTGAGGACACGCATGGCTGAGTTTATGTTATGCTGCCTGTCCTGTGACCCTCGTGTTCTCAAAATTTTGGGTGACACTCATTACTGCTTGGTGACACTTTTAGACCCAAGCTACAAGGAGAACTTTATATCTGTTACTCTCGAGGCGGAGAGGTCTATAAAAATGAGGCAGTACCAGAAGGCCCTTGTTGCAGAATTATCAAAAAAATTCCCATCTGAAAACGCTGGTGGCAGAGGTCACAGTTCAGTGGACAACCAAGGAGTACAGGCAAGAGAGACACACCTATAATCCAGCAGAGGCAGGGGAACACTGTCAAAGTTCTGGGAGAGTTTTCTCAGCCCCTCCCATGACACAGGCCCTGAAGCGCAGGGTACTCTCACATGGAGTGCAAAGTTTGGAAAGATGAACAAGGGCTGGATTGGGCCAGACTTCTCAACACCAACAAATGATAGCAGCGTAATATAAACTCATATGTTCCTGTTCACCCCCACACATGGGTATACACTTCCTGATTTGGGCTATTTGCTCTAGTCCTCCTCATTCTTCTCATCCTCCACCACCATATCACCAGGGTGACCATGGTCCATGATGCAACACCTACATAATATTTTGAAAGGATGTTTGTGATGCCCATAAGAAAAAAACCTATACAGTATATTCATGTATACCCCCCAAGGGTAAATGTTTTGTCAGTCCACACTTAGTGCATGGGCATTACAAATATAAGAGACCCGCTCCTTTGTAATGGGAATGTTGTTTTTATGAGGCCCTCCTCCACGTCTCTTCCAAGGGACATTGGAGTGCCTCCCAATTTTTGGCAGCCCTGCATAGAGCACCACTATTGCACTGTTGGAGACCCACTTCATAATAATGGAAACATTATTTTAAGAGGCCCTCCTCCACGTCTCTTCGAAGGGGCATTGGAGTGCCTCCCAATTTTTGGCAGGCCTGCATAGGGCAACACTATGGGACACCCACTTCCTAATGATGGGAACTTATTTTATGAGACCTTCCCCCATGTCTCTTCCTAGGGGCATTGGAGTGCCTCATGTGGCACCCTGGACAAGCCAGGATGTCACAGATACAGCAACAACACACCCCACACCCCGGTTAGGAACATCAGAGTCACACATAAATCCTTGTTGCCTCCCTCCAGGGGCTGATGTCCACACCAGGTGGGGAGGAGCCAGGCAGTTGGCTCCACCTACCGATCAGTTCACAGTCCTGGAGGCGGGAAAAGGAAGGCAGAACAGTTTGAGAGTTGAGGGAAGTGGTAGTTGAGGAGACTGGCCGTGTCCGGGTACGTGGCCTGGGTACAAATAGCAAGGTTGGCAGACGGTGGTGACCGTCTGCAGGCGAGGCCGATTGACGCACAACCGTAAGGACCGGGGACGGGCGGTGGCCCGCTGGTACCGAACCGGGGAACGAAGAGAAGCCAGCATCATTCGGCAGGGCCTACGGACCCCGACCAGGCTTGGAGTCGCCGTTAAACCGGTCAAATCCGTCAGCGACGGGAACCTCCGGGGTTTCCCAGCAGCAAAGACCCGACTGAAGGCAACCGCTCAACCGTGAAGGGAAATACAGCTACCTTCACAGCTAGAGTTCCCAGGGCCAGAGCCTGCGGGCAAAAGGGGCTCCTCTGGCAACTAAACCTTTGGGGAGCCGGTCACCGGTGGGAAGCCATCGGGGCCGAAACACATCAAAGGTGCAGGGAGAGACAGTCACCGCCAACCTACCGGGAGTGACCACTGCAGCCGTCTGTGGGACCCGTCCATCCAGCCGTTTGTTTTACCAGAGACTCCGTGTACGTTACTGGCTGAGTGAGTACCACCGTGCCGTCTGGCACTGCGTTGCCCCCGCGACCCTGCACCTCCTCAACTCCTGCCATCCACCCTCCAGTCGCTATCACCGGGCCACGGGACTACCAAACCCCCTACCCACGGAGGGGAGAGAAACACCTCAGCTGCTCCCTGTCATCGCTCCCGGGATCCCCGTCCAGAGCAGCGGTGGTGTCCCATTATCACCACAAACCGTGGGTGGCGTCACGGACTGACTTTCCAAACCCAGAAGTCATCCCCTTTCACTCACGGGCGAGGAGCGCCGCTCGAGTCCTCGGATCCGGCTCACCGCTCCTGCCAACGAGCAGCAACGCCGGACCCGAGCGTAGTGAGGGCAGCGCCCTCCCCACCCGCGAAAACTTGGCGTCACGAACAGGATCTTACCGTTCTACCGCCTGGTAGAAGTGCGCCTTGTGTCCCGCCGGAGGTGTCCGGCCGAAAATTTTCAGAAGCCGCCATCTTGCGCGCGAAAAGTTCCCCGCTCGAGCGCCTTCCCGAGCAGTTGAGGCGCGAAAGCCGAAGCTCCGCCCCTGAAGAGGTGGTGCCGGAAAGAAACCAAGGGGGGATGGAAACAAGATGTCTGCGCCCGACGGAGCCACTGGAGGAGCGGTGGACATAGCCGCAGAAGTGCCTTTATATGGAAATGGGCCCGGCCGTGCTCTGGCCGCAGGAGCGGGAGGAGCCGCGGCCCCGCCCTTGCACAGGTGATGCCGTTCTCCTTGCCCTATGTGCCCAGAGCTACCTGGCTGCCGCAGTACGACGGGAAATCTGATACCTTGCAGGTCTTCCGAAAGAAGCTTAGCCCGCTCCTAGAACTGTATCCCCTGACTGATAAGCAGCGTGCAGCGGTGGTGCTGGGGCAGCTAACCAGCGCAGCTGAGCAGGAGACGGAGACCTGGGCCAAGGGGGACCGGTCCTCCGTGGCCACTATCTTCGAAAAGCTACAGATTGCCTTTGAGACTCGCACCGGAGCTGAGCTGCGAATGCAGTTTTACCAATGCCGACAGCGACCTACCGACAGTATCAGAGACTATGCCCTGTGTCTGCAAACTTCTCTCCGGACGCTGAAACGGGTGGATACCATCAATGATGCTGATAGTAACAAAATGCTGGTGGAGCAGTTCGTGCAGGGAATGAGATCCCCGGAGGACCGCAAACAGCTTCGGCTGTGGGCCTTAGAGCACCCGGATATGGACTTTGCCATGTTGAAAGAACGGGCCATTAAAGCTCTGCAGCCCCTGGCGTACGATGTCCCTGGAGTGGCCCCGTGGCCAGCTGAAACGGCTCCCATCATGGTAGCCCGTTCTCCCCCAGCTCCCGCAGCGCCTGCAACTTCTGGCGGAATGATGGAGGAACTGGCTGCCCAAGTCCGTCACATGGATGGAGACCTCGCCAAAATCCTCGCCGCACTCCAGCCTCCAACGAGACCCAGGCCTCCGGGGGGGTTACAGCTCACCGACCGCCCAGATGACGTCCCCTGGATGCAGCGGAGGAGGGCTAATGATCCACGATATGGACCTCCAATCTGTTACAGGTGCAGCAAGCCTGGCCACTACTCCCGACGGTGTCTGTTAAACGAGCAACCCCTGGGGCCAAGGGCCAATCCTCAGGAGTAGAACCCAGTGGCCCCCCCGACTGGCGGGACCGGTTCATCGGGGCCCGCCCCATCATCCCTCTGGCCGTGGACGGCGTACCGCTGATGGCGCTCCTGGACACTGGATCTCAGGTAACCACGATGCCATATACACTGTATCAACGGTATTGGGGGGATGATGAACTTGCCCCTCCAGACGGCAGCATGACATTGATCGCCGCTGATGGCCTCCCCTTGACCCAATTGGGGTACAAGCGATTGGCTATGACTGTGGGGCGGACCGAGCTGCAGCACCAAGGAATGATCGTGATAATGAATGACCCCAGCGATCATGATCCGAAGGTAGTGCTAGGAACGAATGTAATGGAGCATTGCATGAGTGAGTTGCTGACCCTACTACAGCAGCTGGCCGCCACCGCAGCAGGAGGCCGACAGAGGGCTGTGCAGCGCGAGATTCGGGCCTTGATGTATCGGCAGCAAGTAAACTCTGCGGGGAGAGAGATTGGGGGAGTGAGAGTGATGGATGTGGCCCCTTTAATTGTGCCTCCCCGGAGCGAAATGATGATTTGGTGTAGGGCAGCGGTAGGTCCCCAGGGACGTGATTACCCAGCCATGGTAGAGCCCATGTCTTCCGAACACTGGCCCACTGTAATGGCCGCCCGGGGAGTGGTAGACGTTAAGAAGGGGAGAGTGCCCGTGAGGGTGTTAAACCGTGGGGAGGAGGTTAGGCTCCCCCGGTACGCTACCCTTGCCAAGCTGCTTATCCTGGACCCCCACGCCATCCAAGAGGCTGTGTCCCTGACCTCCCCGCCTGCCGCCAGTCACCACACATCCCCTGAACGGTTAGAGGAGTGGTGTCGAGAGTTGCACGTAGGCACTGATGATACCCCCACACATCACAGAGATGGGGTATACCGGGTAGTGCAGGAATATGAGCAAGTTTTCAGCAAACACCCGCTGGATTTTGGGCAGATTAGAGGGGTCCAACACTACATCCCCACCGGCAAACACCCCCCCATTAAGGAGAGGTATAGACCTATCCCGCCGCACACTATCAATGCGCCAAAGACATGTTGAAGAACATGAAAGAGGCGGGGGTTATTCGGGATAGCTGCAGTCCCTGGGCAGCTCCGCTGGTACTGGTCAAGAAAAAGCATGGCACCATGAGAATGTGTGTGGATTACCGGAAGATCAACCAGATAACGCATAAAGATGCCTATCCTCTGCCCCGGATTGAAGAATCTCTAGCCGCGCTGAGAACCGCTAACTACTTCTCTACCCTTGACCTAACCAGCGGGTACTGGCAGGTGGCCGTGGCGCCCGAAGACCATGAGAAGACCGTCTTCGCTACTCCCATGGGACTCTGTGAATTCAACAGCATGCCGTTTGGGCTGTGCAACGCCCCTGGAACCTTCCAATGGCTAATGGAATGCTGTCTGGGACATCTGAATTTTGAGACCGTCTTGTTGTACCTGGACGATGTAATTGTGTACTCACAGACGTATGAAGCCCACCTGGAGCACCTAGCTGAGGTGTTCGCGTCCCTTGCCAAGTATGGGATGAAATTGAAACCCTCCAAATGTCACCTGTTGAAGCCCAAAGTGCAGTATCTCGGACATGTGGTGGACGCGGAAGGCGTCGCCCCAGATCCAGAGAAGATCACTGCCATACAAGACTGACCGACACCGACCACGGTGAGGGAGGTGTGAAAGTTCCTGGGGCTGGTGGGCTACTACCGCCACTTCATTAAGTGGCTATAGGTATATGGTGTGCACACAGCAATAAATCAGGGGGGTTTGAGGTGCTAGTGAGTGGACCAGGGTCCAGACTATAGTATACAAATTCAAACACTGCAATCTCATTCAAGATAAGGTAGAAAAAGAATACCAACAAATTCGTTTTTTAAAAGTCAAAAGATTTTTTTTTTGTGTTTTATTTGTGAACAAATTCAAGTGGAGGGGGACGTTTCGACCTAAACGTAGGCCTTCTTCACGCCACTTTACACTGAAAGAGTGGTAGAACAAATGTAATCACTATTTACAATATAATACATTTTCACTTATTTATAGACAATATACCTATATACATAGTAGAGAAAGTTCCATGTCGGGATTGAGTCTTTGCAAAAGACAGTACAATATATATCAACAGTTACCCATAGGATATTGGGTTCTATATGAAGTGCAACAGCCTCAGTATGAAAAAAGTGAACAGCATACCTCCATGAAAGAAGAGAATTAATTCTTTAAGTTGAATACTGCAAGTGTAGATAAAGAAGAGGAAACCCCGGATATAGCCTTTTAATATGGTAGTCACAGAGAGCAAGTCCTGTGAACAAAGCGTATGTAGATGAGTGGGTAGTAGGTATAAGTACACCTGTTTGCATTCCTATAGTATGGAAATGGGCAAGTGTATTACATTACCTGGATGGTATTAATATAAAGTCTCACAGTGTGAGTATTCTGAAAGGGTTTGTAAGGGGCAGCCGTACAGGACTTGTGATTCCTTGGCATAAACCTCCAATCCCTTAGTATGAAATAAAGAATAATTATCAATTCCTCAGGAGAGTCTGCCAACAAGCATGTAAGTCTTTTGAACGCCTACCTCATGAAATTTTTTATAATCAAATCAGCAAGTGTGAGGATGATATGCAGGTCTGTCCCAGATATATCATAATTCGTGGTGGTCCCAGAGTATATGTCCTATAGATCAAGGAATATATATGACTAGCCATCATATGTTGGAAATATGGTAAATGTATGTAGGAAATACGCTCAATTACCTTATTGGACTTCACATGGAGTTTTTTAATATAGATTTTCCTATGTGATGAGTCAAATCCTGTGACTTGTAGTCCCTTTAGGGAAAAGAAAGCCATGGACCCCATAGGGGGGAGGGGCGACATGACCAGAGGGAAGGGAGGGAGTGAGGGAGGGAGTGAAGGGTTAATAAAGTTATAATGAGGGGCATTATGGGAAGATATAGGGGATTGGTGGAAAAGGATCCCTGTAGGGGAGGGGGGGGAGTATCAAAGTGATGAGGGGGGTCTTACCTCCCCTTTTGGACTCTGGACGGCGACAGATTGGAGACCCAGGACCAGGACACCAGCATGGCGGACCTCCAGGAGCTGAATAGGCTGATCAGAGCGGCGATGGCGGTGCACGGGGCCCAGGCAGTGCAGTCCCACATCAGGGCTGCCTGGGTTTCCCCGTCGGCACCTGCCCCTCGCTCCCCCCTCTAGCCGCGGGCGGCGTTCGAGGCCCCCGCTCAGGTACTCTCTGGGCGCAGGGGGGGCAAGGAGGCCCAGCGAGAGCCCCCCTCGGGACCCTCCGCGGCGGTGCGTGCGGCAGCAGCTCCCAGCGTCTGCCCCGGCCGCCGGGAGGAATCTCCGGCGAGGCCGCGGCGGCCGAGAAAGGGGCGTGGCCAGCCCGGGCCCTTCTTCCGATGTCAGGCCTCGGGCTGGAGTGCAGAGCCCAGCGGCGTCTCCCGGCCGGGAGCGAGCCCGGCGATGGAATAAGGCCAGCGGTGGCCTGGATGGAGGCGGGCCTACTTCCGGTCCCAGGCCTCGGGCTAGATTTGGCAGGCCAGCGGCAGCCCGGGAACCGGGCCGTGCCCAGCGAGAACCGGAGGCACGGAGAGGGGGCGTGTCCAGCCTGGGGCCTGCTCTGGATACCGGGCCCCCGGCAGTGGGGCACGTCCCGGCGGCTGCTTCTGGACAGGAGCGTGCCCGGCTTATGATGGAGGCCAGCAGTACTCCCCGAGGACGGTGGGGGGGCCAGGCGCAGGCAGCCAGCAGGGTGACCGGTGTGGGCAGGCGCCACCCGGATACTTGTACGGCTGCGGAGGGCAGGAGGGACGGCGGGAGCCCCGCAGGGACCGCCAGGTCCCTCAGGTCATCAGCACTGCGCCCGGCGGCCGCGGTCTCCCTCGGGCGGGGGAGGACCCAGCGGGAGGTCTCGGTCGGAGGCCCAGGAGGGCAGGAACCGGAGGTGGGGAGCCCCCTGAGCTCGGGGATAGGCTCCTCCAGGAAGAGGGCTCGGTCGGTGGTGGCCCAGGGGACAGGACGGTCTTGTGGGCTGTCGCCGCACAGAAAGCAGAGGACGCCCACCGCCAGTGCCCACGCGGCTGCCCAGGAGGGTGGCTGTGGTGGAGGAGACGCATCGGCTGCATCCTCTGGAGCTGGGACGGTGGAGGACGGCTACAGTGAGGAAGAAGAAGGAGCCCTCAGGTCGGGGGATTAATTAGAGGAGCCGATGGCGGACAACGTCGCAGTATCGAATTCCATCTCCACGTCACGGTCGGGTAAGCTAGCCGTGGATTCGGCATTGCTTGCGGCGCGGGGTGCTGGTGCTGGGGAGGTGGCTGCGGGCACGGCAGCGCCAGAGGGGTCAGCTTTGCTTAGCCAGTTGCTGGGGCTTTTGCAGGGTTTAGCGCGAGCGCCGGCGGCGGCCTGGACGGGGTCGGCGGTGGACGGCGCAGCGGCGGCTAGCGGCGAGAAGGCGCCGGTGGGGGCGGGTGTAGGTAGCGCAGTAGTGGAGCCTACAGGTGATAAAGCGGGAGAAAAGGAGAAGGAAAAGGAGGATGAGGTGGTGCGGCTGGATGATAGGGCTAAGAGCGAGGTGTATGTGTGCTTTGAGGGACCGCTAGGGGCGCACCTCAAAAAAGAGGTGAGGGAAAAAATTTGGAAAGGGGAGTATGTGGAGATATTTTCCTTACTACCCCTGGAAAAATTTATCCTAGACAAGGTAAAGCCGAGCGATTCCAAGAAGGAAAAAGAGGAGGAAGAAAAACGCCGTTATAGGCTCATTCCTCATTCCTTTTCCAATTGGTTGCAGGCGTTCGCAATTTTGGCTAGCGTGGTAGGGGAAAAGGAGCCGGAGCACTGCTCGGCTCTATTCGGCTATATGGATGCAATCGGGGAGGCGTATCGCACGTACGGGGGCTTGGCATGGCTGCGGTATGATGAGCAGTTTAGGCAGCGGAAGGCGTTGCGGCCCAGCATGCGGTGGGATCATAAGGACATTTCCTTATGGATGCGCTTAATGGCGGCCCCGAGCCAGCCCTTTCGTGGCGGTGCCGGGGGAACGGGAGCCGGGCCCTCGGGGATCCAGAAAAAGGGATTGTGCTGGCAATTTAACGAAGGTCAGTGCAAATTTGGTGCAGCGTGTAGGTTCAAGCATGAGTGCTCCGGCTGCGGGGGGGGACATAGTTTGTCCAAATGTTTTAAGAAAGGGAGAGGCAAGGCCGGGGACGGGTCTGGTAAAAGGGAGGACGCCGGTGAAATTAGAGGCGATGGCGCCGTTTTTAAGTAGGTATCCGGACGGGGCAGCGGCGTCGCTTTTGCGGTTTGGTTTTTTGTACGGTTTTCGGATTCCGTCGGCGGTTGAGGCATGGCCTCCGGTTTGTCGTAACTTACGGTCGGCAAGGGACCACCCTATGGTTGTGGGTGAGAAGTTGGGTAAAGAGGTTGAGCTGGGCAGGATGGGGGGCCCATTTGAGAGCCCTCTGTGCAGTAATTTGGTGGTGTCCCCGCTGGGGGTGGTGCCAAAGAAGGAGCCGAATAAATTTCGGCTCATTCATCATCTTTCATTTCCGGAGGGGTCGTCTGTGAATGACGGCATTGCGCCGGAATTGTCGGCGGTGTACTACGTCTCGTTCGACAAAGCGCTGGACTTGGTACGGGCGGCAGGACGCGGTGCATTGATGGCAAAGGCGGATGTAGAATCGGCGTTTCGTTTGTTGCCGGTGCATCCGGAGAGTCAGCACCTTCTGGGTTGCTGGTGGAACAGGAAGTTTTATGTTGATCGTTGTTTGCCCATGGGCTGTTCGATTTCTTTTTCATATTTTGAGGCTTTTAGCTTCTTTGTTGAGTGGGTGGTGCGGGACGTGTCCGGCTTGTCATCCATTATTCATTATTTGGATGATTTTCTGTGTGTTGGTCCGGCGGGTTCCATGGTTTGCGCTGGTTTGTTGTAGTGGTGGATCGTTTCGGGATCCCTTTGGCGCAGGAAAAAACGGAGGGGCCGGCGCCGGTTATGCGGTTCCTGGGGATTGAAATCGACTCACTGGCCATGGAATGTAGGTTGCCAAAGGACAAATTGTGGATTTGCGGAGTGCGGTTGCAGCAATGCTGGCAGCAAAAAAAGTGCGGCTTAAGGTGGTACAGTCTTTGCTTGGAAAGCTGAATTTTGCCAAACCAAAAGAAAAATCCCTATTTAAAATACCAAATCTTTATTCAGTCAACTTACTAAAAAACTGTCAATGCAGTCACATATACTAGCCACAAAAATACACAGGTGGAAGAAAGGTGAGAGGGACCAGTGCGCCGACCATATCAATATCCAATGGTGTTTTCAAGATAATAGTTTGGCAGGGGTAGGGGTCACCTAATGCTGACCCTATACTTATCCCCTACCTACCAGCGGAGTGTTAAACACCCTAACTTACTCGGTGACCCCGCTCCTCGGCGGCTGTCCCTTACTGACCCTCCACTCCACATAAACTATCACCATCACCATACACCGTGTGTATATATATTGTGCAGGTCATGTACTTGTCTGATAACTGCTCTCTACAGTCCGAAAAAGTTTTTTTAAAAAGTTTTTTTAAAAAATACCAACTATAGAGGTGTAAGAGAAAAATATCTCATACTTGTGCTAATGCACATATATTTAAAGTTGCAGTACCATAATAACTGTACATTCCATTATAAAATATAATATATATAAATAGTACTTATCCCATCACAAAAGAGGGTCCCATCTCATCTCAACGCGTTTCTCCCTCAGAGTATCTGGGGGTTCATCAGGAGATGTTCAAATATTCAAAGGATGTTCAAATGTTGAATCCTCGTGCCGGTCACACAGCGGAGATCCGGGTGATATCGTGACTAATAGCGTCACTTCGGACCATACAATCAGGGTCCAGTCTCATTGGTGGTGTCAGGGATAATGCCACACCATTCCATAGTCCACCTGTTCTTAAATAAACTCCATTACCCCATATCACCCCGCCTCCAGGAAGCTTACCGTCCCATTGTTTTTCAATCTCGCGCCAAATCGCGTATAGATACTTCCGGTGGTGATCTCCGACGTCACACAGGAAGTAAGTATGGCCCACAATGCCCTGGGTCCCCAGTGTAATCTCACGCTAGATCGCGTGCGGGGGACTTCCGGCCGTAATCTCGTCTGACGTCACACCGGAAGTCATTACGGCCCACAACACACTGGGTCCCTGACGTCAAACCGGAAGTGAGCATCAAATGGAGCGCAAATGCGTTCCACTCATGGAGCCTCCCCCCGGAGTCAGAGATCACCTCCGGAAACGGGATCATCCGTTATCACTGGGTAAACCCAGACAATGCCACGCTTACAGTCCTGAGAGTCGGACGTCAGCCAGGAGGTCTCACATTAAGGAGCGCACGCTGCGCTCCACCTGAGAGACCTCCCCTAAAGCCTATGCCACCCGGAGAGGGGTCGTTACAAAAGGGCCTAAGGAGCCTAAACGGGCCAATATTAGATAATATTTTAGATAATAGTTATGTTTAACACATGATGTTTACATAAGCTCGTCCAATCAGGACAATCAGCATAAGGACATTCCTGCCCATCCCAAAAATAAACCATCCTATATTTATGTGTGTGAAAGAGGATATCCCAAAGACCACCAAATTTTGGGGAGTACCCACAGATCATATAAAGCTCGTGAAATTGAGTTGTTCATTTATCCCATCAGGGCTCATACTACGCAGCAGATAGATCCATCTGGTTTCCCTTTGAAGAATTAGCCTGTTCCAGTCCCCCAATCTTTCATGTTTCTGAACTGTCTCTATAGCCTTAAAGAGAACACTTTTTGTGTCTCCATTATGGTATTGGACCACATGGCGGGCTAGCGCAGTGTCCCTCTTGTGTAAAATGTCCCCCAAATGTTCCCCTATCCTTACTCTAAACTCTCTCTTGGTTTTACCTATATAATTCTTGGGACATTGACACGTGCACATATACATCACGCCCATGGTCTTACAGTTCGCAAAGTCTCTATTAGTGAATGTTCTCCCTGTCACAGCACTTGTGAACGTTTTTGAGGGATCAAGGAACCTACAGAAGCTGCATGAGCCACACCTAAAGGTTCCAATAGGTCTCCTGTCTAGCCATGTCCCCACAGGCTTGGGTAATTCAAAATGGCTATGGACTACATGGTCTCTTATTGACCTCCCTTTTCTGAAGGTAACCGAAGGTTTAGTTGTTAAGGTATCAGTCAGATCCGGATCTGCCCGCAAGATGTTCCAATGTCGCCTCAGTATATCCATTATTCTGTCTGCCTGGTCGTCATATGTCCCGATTAGTCTGGTTAGACCGTCCATCTCACTTTTTTGACGGGATACAATCAATTCTGTCCTATTTCTCCCTTTAGCAAAGTTGTAAGCCTTATTCACTACCCCCATTGGATATCCTCTATCCGTAAACCTGCGTCTAAGATTGTTAGATTGTACCTGAAAGTCTCCCAAACTTGAACAGTTCCTTCGGAGTCGAAGGAACTGTCCCTTTGGGATCCCTCTCTTTAAGTTCATTGGGTGACAGCTTTCCCACCGTAATAAACTATTAGTGGCCGTGGGCTTTCTATAGATAGTTGTATCCAAATAGCCATCTCGATTTTTCTTAATATATAGATCCAAAAAAGGGATCCTATCACCCCCAATCTCAAAGGTAAATCTCAGATTAAGATTATTTACATTAAGGTGTTCCACAAAAGACCTAAAGGAGTGTTGGTCACCAGACCACAGGACGAGGATGTCATCAATATATCTCCCCCAGAATAAAATTCTGGGGGTCCAGATGACATCCTCGTCCCTAAATACAACTGTGTCCTCCCACCAACCCAGGAGCAAATTAGCATATGTGGGAGCACAAGGGCTCCCCATTGCTGTGCCCCTGAGTTGGTGGTACATCTTTTTGTTGAAGAGGAAGTAGTTGTGTCCAAGGACAAACTTTAATAGTTTTACAATCAGAATATTATGAAGCCCAAGATGGCTCCCCCTGCTTTTTAGAAAATACTCTACCGCCTCAATCCCCCTCTCATGAGGAATACTGCTGTATAAGGCTTCTACATCTATTGATGTTAAGATGGTGCCCTGATCCACATGGACTCCTTCCAATTTCCCAATTAGATCAGCAGTATCCCTAATATATGAGGGCAATGATGTCACAAAAGGGCGCAGGAATTTGTCCAGATACACACTCACATTCTGACACAGTGCCTCTATACCAGAGACTATTGGACGACCTTTCAAAGGTGTAATACTTTTATGTATCTTTGGAAGTGAATAGAATGTTGCTATTCTTGGGCATTTCAGATACATAAAGTCTAATTCATTTTTTGAAAGAGCATGTTGTCTAATGCATATGTCAAAATCTCCTACAGTTCACTGGCATAGTCTCTAGTGGGATCCCCCTTCAGTATTTCATATGTCTCAGAGTCATGGAGAATAGAGCAACACATATCTTTATATTTATCCACATCAAGAATGACTGTGTTCCCTCCTTTATCGGAGGGCTTAATAACAATGTTCTTGTTCCTTTCCAGGGCTAATAATGCCTCCCTTTCCACTGGCCCCAAATTGGCCTCACAGCCTCCTTTTTTTGGGTTTATTTTACTGATCTCTGCTGATACTAATTTGGCAAATATATCTATGTTGCTGTATTCTCCAGGTGGAGGTAATCGCAAGCTTTTAGGTCTCAGTTCTGAAAAGGGACCCTCCCCAATTTCACGGTCGCTCTCCTCCGCAAGTCCGGCCAAAACCCTAACATCGCCAAGGGATTCCAGAGGAATACCAAGTTGTTGGCATCTTATTCTGTCGTTTGTTATAAAGTGTTTTTTCCACTTGAGCTTTCTGAGAAATAAATTAATATCTTTGATCCATAAAAAAGGATCGCACCGTGTGGTAGGGACAAATGTAAGACCCGCAGCCAACACCCTCTCCTCATCACTAGATAGAGTGTATGAGGACAGGTTGATAATCCGCTGCCTATCTTCCTCAGATCCTGTTCCTAATGTTTTTTCTAATGTTTTTTCTGTACTCCCACCAACCATGTACGCAGCTGGTATGACATTCCATACATTCCCTCTAAAAAAGGGGCCAGAGTAGAAGAAGAGGCTGAGGATAAGGATGTAGTGGAAGGTTCCCCTGAAGATGTTCCAATCTGTGGGAATCTTTGGTTCCCCCTTCTTTCCTCCCATTTTTTATTATTATATTTATGCCTCCTAAATTGGCCCCTTCCTCTATTGCCCCTTGGGCCACCTTCTCTTTGCCGATACTCAGTATCGGAGGTATCTGCGTCTGAGGAGGATGGGTCACCCGTATGTTCGTACGGCTCCAAGGCAGGATAGGCCTTATTGTCTTTAAAGTCAGCCAAATCGCGTACGTAATGCCTATGTTTCCTTTCCTTGAGCTCCTGTTGGTATTTTTCTACCGTTGATTTTAGTGTAGTTTCCTTACTAGTGAAATCAGGATCTGATTTATATTCACGGGCCTTCTCAATTTGGGCCTCAAGTTTTTTGATGATTCCTCTAGGGTAAGTTTCTCTTCCTCCAAAAGAATCACCATAAAGCGAATTGATGACGCTATTGACTCTTTACGCCACTTCTCTAGCAGTACTTGAGTCCTTGACCTCGGTGCAGGTGTAAGTGGTATCCTCAAACCTCTTGGGACAATACCACTTTTTATATAGTGCTCTAGTGATTTCACCTCCCACCACGATTTTAAGTGGTCTTTATAACATGACAACAGATCTGTAAAGATATTCCTAATACTAGATTTGGCCAATGTCTTGCTTAGTTCAGAGGTCTCAGAAAACAAAGAATTATACCACAAACAGTAGAAAAAGGATTCCAATATTATGCCAAACCAAAAGAAAAATCCCTATTTAAAATACCAAATCTTTATTCAGTCAACTTACTAAAAAACTGTCAATGCAGTCACATATACTAGCCACAAAAATACACACATTATTCTGGGGGAGATATATTGATGACATCCTCGTCCTGTGGTCTGGTGACCAACACTCCTTTAGGTCTTTTGTGGAACACCTTAATGTAAATAATCTTAATCTGAGATTTACCTTTGAGATTGGGGGTGATAGGATCCCTTTTTTGGATCTATATATTAAGAAAAATCGAGATGGCTATTTGGATACAACTATCTATAGAAAGCCCACGGCCACTAATAGTTTATTACGGTGGGAAAGCTGTCACCCAACGAACTTAAAGAGAGGGATCCCAAAGGGACAGTTCCTTCGACTCCGAGTTCAAGTTTGGGAGACTTTCAGGTACAATCTAACAATCTTAGACGCAGGTTTACGGATGGAGGATATCCAATGGGGGTAGTGAATAAGGCTTACAACTTTGCTAAAGGGAGAAATAGGACAGAATTGATTGTATCCCGTCAAAAAAGTGAGATGGACGGTCTAACCAGACTAATCGGGACATATGACGACCAGGCAGACAGAATAATGGATATACTGAGGCGACATTGGAACATCTTGCGGGCAGATCCGGATCTGACTGATACCTTAACAACTAAACCTTCGGTTACCTTCAGAAAAGGGAGGTCAATAAGAGACCATGTAGTCCATAGCCATTTTGAATTACCCAAGCCTGTGGGGACATGGCTAGACAGGAGACCTATTGGAACCTTTAGGTGTGGCTCATGCAGCTTCTGTAGGTTCCTTGATCCCTCAAAAACGTTCACAAGTGCTGTGACAGGGAGAACATTCACTAATAGAGACTTGCGAACTGTAAGACCATGGGCGTGGTGTATATGTGCACGTGTCAATGTCCCAAGAATTATATAGGTAAAACCAAGAGAGAGTTTAGAGTAAGGATAGGGGAACATTTGGGGGACATTTTACACAAGAGGGACACTGCGCTAGCCCGCCATGTGGTCCAATACCATAATGGAGACACAAAAAGTGTTCTCTTTAAGGCTATAGAGACAGTTCAGAAACATGAAAGATTGGGGGACTGGAACAGGCTAATTCTTCAAAGGGAAACCAGATGGATCTATCTGCTGCGTAGTATGAGCCCTGATGGGATAAATGAACAACTCAATTTCACGAGCTTTATATGATCTGTGGGTACTCCCCAAAATTTGGTGGTCTTTGGGATATCCTCTTTCACACACATAAATATAGGATGGTTTATTTTTGGGATGGGCAGGAATGTCCTTATGCTGATTGTCCTGATTGGACGAGCTTATGTAAACATCATGTGTTAAACATAACTATTATCTAAATTATTATCTAATATTGGCCCGTTTAGGCTCCTTAGGCCCTTATGTAATGACCCCTCTCCGGATGGCATAGGCTTTAGGGGAAGTCTCTCAGGTGGAGCGCAGCGTGCGCTCCTTAATGTGAGACCTCCTGGCTGACGTCCGACTCTCAGGACTGTAGGCGTGGCATTGTCTGGGTTCACCCAGTGATAACGGATGATCCCGTTTCCGGAGGTGATCTCTGACTCCGGGGGAAGGCTCCATGAGTGGAACGCATTTGCGCTCCATTTGATGCTCACTTCCGGATTGACGTCAGGGACCCAGTGTGTTGTGGGCCGTAATGACTTCCGGTGTGACGTCAGACGAGATTACGGCTGGAAGTCCCCTGCACGCGATCTAGCGTGAGATTACACTGGGGACCCAGGGCATTGTGGGCCATACTTACTTCCTGTGTGACATCGGAGATCACCACTGGAAGTATCTATACGCGATTTGGCACGAGATTGAAAAACAATGGGACGGTAAGCTTCCTGGAGGCGGGGTGATATGGGGTAATGGAGTTTATTTAAGAACAGGTGGACTATGGAATGGTGTGGCATTATCCCTGACACCACCAATGAGACTGGACCCTGATTGTATGGTCCGAAGTGACGCTATTAGTCACGATATCACCCGGATCTCCACTGTGTGACCGGCACGAGGATTCAACATTTGAACATCCTTTGAATATTTGAACATCTCCTGATGAACCCCCAGATACTCTGAGGGAGAAACGCGTTGAGATGAGATGGGACCCTCTTTTGTGATGGGATAAGTACTATTTATATATATTATATTTTATAATGGAATGTACAGTTATTATGGTACTGCAACTTTAAATATATGTGCATTAGCACAAGTATGAGATATTTTTCTCTTATACCTCTATAGTTGGTATTTTTTAAAAAAACTTTTTCGGACTGTAGAGAGCAGTTATCAGACAAGTACATGACCTGCACAATATATATACACACGGTGTATGGTGATGGTGATAGTTTATGTGGAGTGGAGGGTCAGTAAGGGACAGCCGCCGAGGAGCGGGGGCACCGAGTAAGTTAGGGTGTTTAACACTCCGCTGGTAGGTAGGGGATAAGTATAGGGTCAGCATTAGGTGACCCCTACCCCTGCCAAACTATTATCTTGAAAACACCATTGGATATTGATATGGTCGGCGCACTGGTCCCTCTCACCTTTCTTCCACCTGTGTATTTTTGTGGCTAGTATATGTGACTGCATTGACAGTTTTTTAGTAAGTTGACTGAATAAAGATTTGGTATTTTAAATAGGGATTTTTCTTTTGGTTTGGCATAATATTGGAATCCTTTTTCTACTGTTTGTGGTATAAAGCTGAATTTTGCATGCAGGATTATGCCGATGGGGCGTGTTTTCGCCAGGAGGTTGGCGACAGCTACGGCAGGCGTACGATCCTCGGCGCATTTTGTGCGGGTCACGCGGGAGATCAAGGAAGATTTGTTGGTTTGGGACGTCTTCTTGCGGCATTTTAACGGCCGCACTTTGTGGTTGAAGAAGGTGGTGCCCAATGATGCTCTAGAACTGTATACGGATGCGGCCGGGTCGGCAAGTTTCGGCGCCATTTTTCAGGGTCATTGGTGTGTGGGAAGGTGGCCCGAGGATTGGCGACAGGGTGGCCTGGTAAAAAATCTGGCCCTGCTCGAGTTGTTTCCAATCGTGGTGGCGGTGGAGTTGTGGGGGTCGCAATTTTCGGGACGTTTAAGTGTGCTTTCATTGCGATAATCAGGCAGTTGTACATGCAATAAACAGCTTGTCAGCGAAATCTGGACCGGTAGTGGCATATCTGCGGCATTTGGTGCTCAAGTTTTTGCTGTGGAATATTCATGTGGTTGCAAAACATGTGCCGGGGGTTGATAACGGGGTGGCTGACGCTTTATCTCGTTTTCAGTTCCACAGGTTTCGGGAGTTACTGCCGGGGGCAGACGAGATCGGAGCGGTGTGCCCAGAATAGTTGTGGAGCCTGGTGAGGCAGTGATTGCGGGTTTGATTAGGAATTCGGTGACCGAGGTGACTTGGTGCCGTTATGCTAAAGTGTGGGTTGAGTGGCAGGCAGTGCTGGATGAGATGTTTGGTAACGGGCGAGTGGATTATTTATTGGCGCTCTTGGCATTGGTGAGTGAGGATGTTAGGGCTGGGAGGTCAGCGTCGGCTGTGGCGCTTAGGGTGGCGGCCGTGGCCTTTTGGTTAAAGGTTAGGGGTGAGCAGGACGTTTCACGGGACTTTCGGGTAAGGCAGGCATTGAAAGGTTTTCGGAAATGGGTGAAGGTGCGGGACGCTAGGCGGCCCATTTCGTTGGACTTGTTACGGCGTTTGGTGGATGGTTTGCAGGGAATTTGTGTCTCAGCGTATGAGACGGTGTTGTTTGAAACTGCTTTTTTGTTAGCTTTTTTTCGGGGCTTTTCGGATAGGAGAATTGGTGAGCCCGTCAAGGGTTAGTGGGGGTAGTTTACTATTCGAGGATGTGTCGGTAGTGGGACAGAGAGTGGAGTGTCGGCTTCGGCGGTCCAAGACGGACCAGATGGGTCGAGGCAGGTTAGTAGTGTTGTATGCGGTGCAAGGGGATGGCTTGTGCCCGGTGCAGGTGGTGAGTAAGTTTTGTGGTCTGCGGGGCGGTCTTCCGGGCCCGCTGCTACGTCACGAAGACGGGGCTTGGTTGTCTCGTTACCAGTTTGTGGCAGTGCTGAGGAGTTGCCTGCACTGGGCGGGTGAGCGCCCAGAGGATTACGGGTCCCATTCGTTCAGGATTGGGGCGGCTACCGAGGCTTCTCGTTGGGGCCTTGGAGATGACATGGTGAGACGGATTGGTCGGTGGGAGTCCTCTCGTTTTCGTGGTTATGTGCGCCCACAGTTATTATCTTGTTGAGGGCTCTGGTTAGAGTTTTGTTTGTTCTGCCATTGGGTTTTTGTTGTTCTTTGTTGCAATATGGAAGGCTGGTGTTGTTTGTTAAAATTGTTTCCTTTATTGTAGGAGTGTGTCTGATCTGGATCCTGGGGCACTCTTTCGTTTTCTGGGGGGCCCGTCGGGCCGACGCTCGCCCGAATGGTCGGCAGTTGGGTGTGGACAGATCGCTGGCATCGGACAAGTGGATTGGAGTGCGTGGCATGGAATGGAGCAGGGTCGTGCCAGAATTTGAATATTATTGCAGGATGGACAGACCTCCGAACGTGTTGGTTTTACACGTGGGGGGGAATGACCTGGGTTCGCGGGCATCCCGCGATCTGATTAAGGACATTAAGATCGACCTACTGTGTTTATGGGCAAGGTATCCGGGCTTGATAGTCGTGTGGTCGGATATTGTGGCCAGATTATGGTGGAGGGGGGCTCGGTCGGTTGAGAAGATTAATCGCGCCCGGGCACAAGTGAACAGGGTGGTTGCGCGTTTCGTGCGGAGAGACAGCGGTGTGGTGGTGAGGCATGTGGACCTGGAATCGCCGAAGTGGCAGTTTCGGAGGAGTGATGGGGTTCATCTTAATGACATTGGTTCTGATTTATGGGCCCTGGGTTTGCGGGATGGTGTGGAGCAAGCCTTGGGTGTGTGGAGGGTCCAGGCCACGTAAGGTGTCACGTGTCCTGTCCTGTGGCGGGGGTAGGTCTGGTCCAGAAGCGGATGTAAAGGATTGGTAGCTGGACCGAGAGGCACTGTCTTGGTATGGTGTCTCTGGGTTCCGGGAAATTGCAGGCACGGGGTTCTGCAAAGTTTGGGGGGTATTAATCCATGGGGTGATTAATACCTCATCTCTGGGTCGGAGTGTTGCGGCCAGGGATATTGGTGTATGAAAGGGTTTCTGGACCGGGCCGACATAGGGTTTCATGTACCGTTTATTATTATTATGTGTTACCTATTATTGTGTGTTTGGGGTCGCCCATTGGACGGCGCCCCCTTTGTGTTAGTATGTTAATAATAGGTAATAAAGGCTGCTGTGGCCAATTTGTTTAACCAAGTCGCATGCAGTCGGTGTGTTATTTTTAGGTTAAGTTTGGGGGGTATAGTAACCATCACGACCGGAGAATCCTTCCTCAGTGGTCAAGAAAGCCATGGACCCCATAGGGGGGAGGGGCGACATGACCAGAGGGAAGGGAGGGAGTGAGGGGTTAATAAAGTTATAATGAGGGGCATTATGGGAAGATATAGGGGATTGGTGGAGAAAGGATCCCTGTAGGGGAAGGGGGGGAGTATAAAAGTGATGAGGGGGGGTCTTACCTCCCCTTTTGGACTCTGGACGACGACAGATTCCCGCCCACCCTCCCTTTTTGTGTTTGTGAGTTTGTTTTAACTATGTTCAAAAAAAAAAAAGAAAGAAATTATCATGAAAGGGATGTATGTTTTGTCGCAGCAGCGGGGGTAGGTCTGGTCCAGAAGCGGTTGTAAGGGATTGGTAGCTGGACCGAGAGGCACTGTCTTGGTATGGTGTCTCTGGGTTCCGGGAAATTGCAGGCACGGGGTTCTGCAACGTTTGGGGGGTATTAATCCGTGGGGTGATTAATACCTCATCTCTGGGTTGGAGTGTTGCGGCCAGGGATATTGGTGTAGGAAAGGGTTTCTGGACCGGGCCTACATAGGGTTTCATGTACCGTTTATTATTATTATGTGTTACGGCGCCCCCTTTGTGTTAGTATGTTAATAATAGGTAATAAAGGCTGCTGTGGCCAATTTGTTTAACCAAGTCGCATGCAGTCGGTGTGTTATTTTTAGGTTAAGTTTGGGGGGTATAGTAACCATCACGACCGGAGAATCCTTCCTCAGTGGTCATGTGAATTAATTACAAATTTGTAACCATGTGTGGACATATCAATATGACATATGGTATCATTACCTTAGGACAGTGGTGATTATTTAAAACCACGTGCTGCAAAGAATTGCTGACAGGAGATTTGCTAACATCTGAAAGTGAGTGTTAGTAGCAGGGGTTAGTACACTTCAGTTAGGTTGGAGATAGAGTCTCCAGGAACGGTACATATTACCTGTATAGTCCTCATTCAGTGAGTGCATAAAAAGAAGGGGGGTTGAGGGTCCCTCTATAGGATAAGGAAATTAGTGCATAGTTAGTTGATTATGCAAAATGCGGTGTATAGCTGGGCTTGCAGGCTATTTAACTCTGCAGTCCGGAAATAGCGTTAGACGCCCGCACATGCGCAGTAGCGATCTGCGCTTGTATTAGGGCATAAAAGGTACCATTAGGTATGTAGTAGAAGCGCCCGCGCATGCGCAGTACGCAAAGTTGTATACTTTAAAGTCTAATAGCGCTGGGAAGACGTATGTTGTGTTTCTGAGTGATTTGTCTGTATGGCTGTTGCTAAAAGAGCGGTTAGGGGAGCGAAACTGGGAATATGTAGGAAAGTAGAATCATAAGGAGAGTTGTAAGGAGAAACAGAAATAAAGAGTTAGAAAGTATATGGCAAGATTGTGGATATATAATAGCAGATACTGCATATGCACAAAACAGGAATATAACAATTAGGGATACAATATTGGGATATCTGATCCATATACAAGTTATTTAGAGTAATACATTCCAACATTTAGTGAGTCATATGTAAATATTTTGTAAAAAAAATTTAAATTTTTTAAAAAAAAAAAAGCATAATGAAGATATGACCTAAAAAGAAAGTTTGATTAATTCATATAAAGCAAGGGTCCCAATATGCTATACAGTGCATAAACATCACTATATTAACCCCTTCACGACCGCGGGCAGTAAAATTACGTCCTATTTTAACGTGACTTAACGACCAGGGACGTAATTTTACTGCCTAAACTTCATTTGATTGCCGTGGCCATAGCAACGGCTTTCAAATGATGTCCCCTGCTGTTTCTTACAGCAGGGGACCTTTGCTTCACCCCAGGGGGGGTGGCATCGCCACCCCCCATCGACGATCGATGTGATTGGCTGTTCAAATCTGAACCGCCAACCACATCTTTCGCACTGATTTCGGTAAAAATAATACCGGAAATAGTGCGATACTGTGAGCTACAGCTACAGCAGATCATAGGTGGATCTCAAACATGCCGCCCCCAGCCCCTGCAGCACTGATTGGAGCGATCGTGCTATGACGCGCAATCGCTCCAATCAGTGTGCAGTGGGGCGGTTTGATTTGCTGGTGGCCGCCCTCCCCAAGCCTGTGCTAGTCTGGGGACCCTCCTCCAACATGTCTGCAGCGTGCAGCACTGGCTGGTACTAGTGGTACCACACCACCGCTGCTGCTGCCGCTGCTGTCGCGTCACGGAGCAGGAGCAAGAGCGGTGAGCTCACCTTGCAGCCTCTGCGCGCTCTTGTGATTGCTCCTGCGCGCTCCCGTAATGCCCCTGCCCGTGCCCCCCTGTGATCTCCCCCCCCCGACATCTTGATCTGCCCCCCCGACATCCCGATCTGCCCCCCACCATCCCAATCTGCTGGCCTCCCCCGTGATCTCTATTCTGCAGCCCCTCCGGTATCTACCTCCTCCTCTGCTCTCCTTGCAGCCCCTGCGCGCTCTTGTGATTGCTCCTGCGCGCTCCCGTAATGGCCCCTGCCCGTGCCCCCCTGTGATCTGCCCCCCGACATCCCGATCTGCCCCCCCGACATCCCGATTTTCCCCCCACATCCCGATCTGCCCTCCGACATCCCGATCTGCCCCCCCCGACATCCCGATCTGCCCCCAGACATCCCGATTTGCCCCCAGACATCCCGATCTGCCCCCAGACATCCCGATCTGCCCCCAGACAACCCGATCTGCCCCCCGACATCCCAATCTGCCCCCCGACATCCCAATCTGCCGGCCTCCCCCGTGATCTCTATTCTGCAGCTCCTCCGGTATCTCCCTCCTCTGCTCTCCCCTCTGCTCTCCCCCTCCCCCTCTGCTGTCCCCCTCTGCTGTCCCCGTCCCCCTCTGCTGTCCCTGTCCCCCTCTGCTGTCCCCGTCCCCCTCTGCTGTCCCCCCGACGTCCTCTTACCTGTCTTCACCGGCCGATCACATCTGCCTCCATCGCTGGGTCCTTCTTCCTGGGTCTTCTGCTGAGCTGTCCAACTTCCTGCCTGCTGGCTGCTGCTGTAAAGCTGTTCCTTGCCTTCTGTTCCTCCTGCTAATCCTCTGGGTACTGTGAGTATAACTTTTTTTTTTCTTTTTTTTCCTCTATCCCCTGTCCATTTTTACACCTCATGCATCCCGCGCTGATCAGGGATGCAGATAACGTATCTGCATCCGTGGTCAGTTTTCGGCGGGACTTTTTTTCCCGTATTCCCGACGCTTTTTGTATCGCATCTGTCCTTGCGTCCCGCCGAGCGCTGATCAGGGATGCACATAACGGATCGGCATCCCTGCTCAATTTTTGGCGTGACAAAAAGCATCGGGGATATGGAAAAAAATGTCACGCCAAAAATTGAGCAGGGATGCCGATCCGTTATATGCATCCCTGATCAGCGCTCGGCGGGACGCACGGACTGATGTAATACAAAAAGCGTCGGAGATACGGAAAAAAAAGTATCGCATCTGTCCGTGCGTCCCGCTGAGCGCGGATCAACATCCCTGCTCAATTTTTGGCGTGACTTTATTTTTCCGTATCCCCAGCGCTTTTTGTATCTCATCCGACCGTGCCTCCTGCAGCGGCCGATCAGTGCACTGCGTCTGTGCGTTTGAAAATTCAAATGGCGCTCCTTGTCTTCTGAGCCCCGCCATGCGCCCAAACAATTGATTTCCACCACATATGAGGTATCTGCGTACTCGGGAAAAATTGCACCATACGTTTTATGGTGCATTTTTTCCTGATACCGTTGTAAAAAGAAAAAAAAAAAGCTACCTTGTTGCTGCAAAAATTTAAAAAAAAAATTTAAAAAAAATAAATAATTTTCACGGTTCAACGTTATCAACTTTCAGTGGAGCCCCTGGGGGTACAAGGGGCTCACTAAACATCTAGATAATTCCTTGAGGGGTCTAGTTCCAAAATGGGGTAATTTGTGGGGGAGCTCCACTGTTTAGGCACCATGGGGGGGGGTCTAAAAACGTGACATGGCGTCCGCTAATGATTCCAATCAATTTTGCCGTCAAATGGTGCCCTTCTCTTCTGAGCCACGCCATGCGCCCAACAATTACTTTCCACCACATGTGAGGTATCTGCGTACTCAGGAGAAAATGGACAATACGTTTTATGGTGCATTTTTTCCTGATACCCTTGTGAAAAAAAAAGCTACCTAGTTGAAGCAACAGTTTTGTGGTAAAAAATTTTTTTTTTCTTTTCACGGCTCAACGTTATAAACTTCTGTGAAGCCCCCAGGTGTTCAAAGTGCTCACCAAACATCTAGAAAAATGATTTGAAGGCTCTAGTTTAAAAAATGGGGTCACTTGTGGGGGAGCTCCATTGTTTAGGCACCTCAGGGGGTCTTCAAACCTGACATGGCGTCCGCTAATGAGTGCAGCTAATTTTGCATTCAAATGGCGCTCCTTCCCTTTCGAGATCTGCCGTGTGCCCAAACATTTGATTTCCACCACATATGAGGTATCTGCATACTCACGAGAAAATGGACAATACATTTTATGTTGCATTTTTTCCCGATACCCTTGTGAAAAAAAAAGCTACCTAGTTGAAGCAACAGTTTTGTGGTAAAAAACATTTTTTTTCTTTTCACGGCTCAACGTTATAAACTTCTGTGAAGCCCCCAGGTGTTCAAAGTGCTCATCAAACATCTAGAAAAAATATTTGAGGGCTCTAGTTTCTAAAATGGGGTCACTTGTGGGGGAGCTCCATTGTTTAGGCACCTCAGGGGGTCTTCAAACCCGACATGGCGTCCGCTAATGAGTGCAGCTAATTTTGTGTTAAAAAATTCAAATGGCGCTCCTTCCCTTCCGAGCTCTGCCGTGCGCCCAAACAATTGATTTTTACCACATATAGGGTATCAGCGTACTCAGGAGAAAATGCACAATAAATTGTAGGGTGCACTTTCTCTTTTCTCCCTTGTAAAAATGAAAATTTTATGGCTAAAGTAACATTTTTGTGTTAAAAAGTAAAATTTTCATTTTTTCCTTCCACATTGCTTTGGTTCCTGTGAAGCACCTAAAGGGTTAATAAACTTCTCGGATGTGGTTTTGAGAAGTGTGAGGGGTGCAGTTTTTAGAATGGGGTCACTTTTGGGTATTTTCTGTCACCTCGGCCTCTCAAAGTCACTTCAAATGTGATGTGGTCCCTAAAAAAAATATTTTGTAAATTTTGTTGGAAAAATTAGAAATTGCTGATGAACTTTGACCCCTTCTAACTTCCTACCGAAAAAAAAATTCTTTCAAAAATTGTGCTGATGTAAAGTTGACAAGTGGGAAATGTTATTTAGTAACTATTTTGTGTGACATATCTCTCAGATTTATGGGCATAAATTTTCAAAGTTTGAAAATTGCGAAATTTTCCAAATTTTCGCACAATTTCCTAAATTTTCACAAATAAACGCAAAAAGTATCGGCCTACATTTACAACTGACATGAAGTACAATATGTCACGAAAAAACAATGTCAGAATCGCCAGGATCCGTTGAAGCGTTCCAGAGTTATAACCTGTCAAAGTGACACTGGTCAGAATTGCAAAAAATGGCCCGGTCATTAGGGTGTTTTAGTGGCCGGGGGTGAAGGGGTTAATAGTGCTATAGAGAGCACCTCAAACCCCCCTCATTTATTGCTGTGTGCACACCATATACCTATAGTCTATATACCTCTCTTGGTGGTTGCACCAGCGTACCCATGTCTTATGATACTTTTGCTTATGATGACACAACCAGTAACAATATATTATCTCTAGTCACTAATTCTACAGAATTTTTAAAGACCCCTATCAGAGAAGTTAGGACTAGAGACTGGGAGAAAGAGAACCATACATTTATCTCTTTGGATCTCGACTGTACTACTCTGGCTGAGTACTATCGACAGAACCGTATCCCTAGGGGCCTTAGATGCAATTTGAAACCCACTCTCTTTTCTAACAACGAGGACTATTGTAAAAAATACCAACAGATTTTGAATAAATGCTCTCTGGATATAATTGTCCTGACAGTTGAATACCTTCAGACAGCCATCAAGGAATCTAAGGATAAAATTTCAACTATAGAAGCTCAACTAGCAGATAGTCTGACCCCTGGGGACCTTGCTGCCTTAAAGAAAAAGACAGAAGATACTCTAAAGCTGGGTTTACACACTGCAACATCGCAAACGACATCGCTGTAACGTCACCGGTTTTGTGACGTTACAGCGACCTCCCCAGCGACATTGCAGTGTGTGAAACCTATCAGCGACCTGGCCCCTGCTGTGAAGTTGTGATCGCTACAAATCGTTCAGGACCATTCCTAGGTCCTTTGTTTCCCGCTGTGCAGCATGGATCGCTAGCAAGTTTCAGTGTGTAAAGGGGACTTTACAGCGACTCCGCGGCTCTGTCTGTGTAGCGTCCTGATTAGCGGTCACCGGTGAAGGATTCACCGGTGACTGCTAATCCCCCGAGTGACTGAAGTGTCCACCCCTCTCTCATACTCACCGATCCCCGATCACCGGCGCTGCATGGCGTTCCCTCTGCTCCAGCGGCTTTTCCTTTTTTGAAAAAGCCGGCCACTCATTAAAAAATCTCCTATTCCCTGCTTTTCCCCGCCCACCGGCAAATATGATTGGTTGCAGTGAGACACGCCCACACGCTGAGTGACAGCTGTGTCACTGCACCCAATCACAGCAGCCGGTGGGCGTGTCTATACTGTGCAGTAAAATAAATAAATAAATAATTAAAAAATCCGGCGTGAGGTCCCCCCCAATTTTAATACCAGCC
Organism: Anomaloglossus baeobatrachus; assembly: GCF_048569485.1. Taxonomy (NCBI): domain Eukaryota; kingdom Metazoa; phylum Chordata; class Amphibia; order Anura; family Aromobatidae; genus Anomaloglossus; species Anomaloglossus baeobatrachus. The sequence continues at coordinate 79,566,308 of NC_134363.1, read as the reverse complement.
AGATAAAGCCATACGGCTAAAGGCTGGTAATCTCAGGATGGGGAGCTCCACGTTATGGGGAGCCCCCCAGCCTAACAATATCAGCCAGCAGCCGCCCAGAATTGCTGCATACATTAGATGCGACAGTTCTGAGACTGTACCCGGCTCTTCCCGATTTGCCCTGGTGCGTTTGCAAATCGGGGTAATAAGGAGTTATTGGCAGCCCATAGCTGCCAATAAGTCCTAGATTAATCATGTCAGGCGTCTCCCCGAGATTCCTTCCATGATTAATCTGTAAATTACAGTTAAAAAACACACACCCGAAAAATCCTTTATTAGAAATAAAAAACACTAACAAATTCCCTCATTACCAATTTATTACCCACAACAAAGCCCTCCTTGTCCGGCGTATTCCACAGTCCTCCAGCGTCGCATCCAGCTCTGCTGCATGCAAGTGACAGGAGCAGCAGAAGACACAGCCGCTCCTGTCACCTCCACGCAGCTAATGAAGAGAGCCGTGTGATCGGCTGAACTGTCACTGAGGTTACCTGGATCCAGCGGTGGATGCAGCGGTGGCCGCGGGTAACCTCAGTGACAGCTCAGCTGATCGCGCTACTCACCGCCGCTCCGGTCAGCTCCACGCAGCAAATGAGGTGAGTAGCGCGATCAGCTGAGCTGTCACTGAGGTTACCCGCGGCCACCGCTGCATCCACCGCTGGATCCAGGTAACCTCAGTGACAGTTCAGCCGATCACACGGCTCTCCTCATTAGCTGCGTGCAGGTGACAGGAGCGGCTGTGTCTTCTGCTGCTCCTGTCACCTGCATGCAGCAGAGCTGGATGCGACGCTGGAGGACCGTGGATTACGCCGGACAAGGAGGGCTTTGTTGTGGGTAATAAATTGGTAATGAGGGAATGTGTTTGTGTTTTTAATTTCTAATAAAGGATTTTTTCGGGTGTGTGTGTGTTTATTTACTGTCACTTACAGATTAATCATGGAAGGAATCTCGGGGAGACGCCTGACATGATTAATCTAGGACTTATTGGCAGCTATTGGCTGCCAATAACTCCTTATTACCCCGATTTGCCAACGCACCAGGGCAAATCGGGAAGAGCCGGGTACAGTCCCAGAACTGTCGCATCTAATTTATGCGGCAATTCTGGGCGGCTGCTGACTGATATTGTTAGGCTGGGGGGCTCCCCATAACGTGGGGCTCCCCATCCTGAGAATACCAGCCTGCAGCCGTATGGCTTTATCTGGCTGGTATTAAAATAGGGGGAACCGCACGCCTGATTTTTTAATTATTTATTTATTTATTTTACTGCACAGTATAGACACGCCCACCGGCTGCTGTGATTGGGTGCAGTGACACAGCTGTCACTCAGCGTGTGGGCGTGTCTCACTGCAACCAATCACATTTGCCGGTGGGCGGGGAAAGCAGGGAATACGAGATTGTTTAATGAGCGGCGGCTTTTTCAAAAAAGGAAAAGCTGCCGGAGCAGTGTGAACGCCGTGCAGCGCCGGGGATCGGGGATCGGTGAGTATGAGAGAGGGGGGGAAATCACCAGCAAATGAGGTGAGTAACGCGATCAGCTGAACTGTCACTGAGGTTACCCGCGGCCACCGCTGCATCCACCGCTGGATCCAGGTAACCTCAGTGACAGCTCAGCCGATCACACGGCTCTCTTCATTAGCTGCGTGCAGGTGACAGGAGCGGCTGTGTCTTCTGCTGCTCCTGTCACCTGCATGCAGCAGAGCTGGATGCGACGCTGGAGGACCGTGGATTACGCCGGACAAGGAGGGCTTTGTTGTGGGTAATAAATTGGTAATGAGGGAATTTGTTAGTGTTTTTTATTTCTAATAAAAGATTTTTCGGGTGTGTGTTTTTAACTGTAATTTACAGATTAATCATGGAAGGTATCTCGGGGTGACGCCTGACATGATTAATCTAGGACTTATTGGCAGCTATGGGCTGCCAATAACTCCTTATTACCCCGATTTGCCAACGCACCAGGGCAAATCGGGAAGAGCCGGGTACAGTCCCAGATCTGTCGCATCTAATGTATGCGGCAATTCTGGGCGTCTGCTGGCTGATATTGTTAGGCTGGGGGGCTCCCCATAACGTGGGGCTCCCCATCCTGAGAATACCAGCCTGCAGCCGTATGGCTTTATCTGGCTGGTATTAAAATAGGGGGGGACCGCACGCCGGATTTTTTAATTATTTATTTACACGGCACACAGAGCCGCGTGGCATTAAATGAAGTCGGGTGAAGTTCACCTGCTTTTTTGACACGTCCCCAACGACCAGCTAGTCGCTCTGCAGTTCCGGATCGCTGTTAGGTCGTTGGCCAGGTCTGCCTGTTTGACAGCTCACCAGAGACTTTGTAGCGATCCCAGCTAGGTTGAGATCGCAGGTTGGATCGCTAGAAAGTCTCAGTGTGTAAACCCAGCATAAAAGAATTTAAAAGGAATCTAGAAGATAAGAAGAGACAGAAGTTCCAAAGGGACACAGATGGCTATCTACATAACAAAGTTTACAGATGGAACGATTGGCAAACCAGCAATACACGACAATGGAGGAGACAACCAACTTACCATTCAGCTTCCTCAGGAAGCGAATCCAGCGGCAGTCATACAAATCCTGCACCTTTTTTAGGACTTGTCAGAAGGAAATCAAACCAACGAGGAGGTCGCGGAGGGGGAGGAGGTGACTGGGGGATGACTCTGAGGTCACAGATAAGGGTCCCAATCTAGTGATTAACATATCTGACTACACCCTGGCACCTAACGAATTATCGGTACTTAACAAAGGGCTCACTTTCTGCCCAACACCTAAATGGGATTCCTTTACCCTAGAAAGTGATATTCAAAAATTCTATAGGACAGTTAGATTGAAAACTTACTTTGGCACCAACCTTTTTGACAACACAGACCCACAACCACCTCCCAAGGAGACTAATATCAGAACACTAGGTTTACGTAACCCCAGTCAATTCATGCCCCCCAAAACACATCATGCAGTTGAGACCTTTATTGCATTAGTCGATCGAGATATTAAGGACAACATCCACAAACATGAATTAGGCTTCTATCCAACACGTAATAACACCAGTACATCTGAGAAACTAGCCATAAATTCACTGAGAAATAATAAGACAATAACCCTAAAACCTGCTGATAAAGGAGGTGCAATTGTGGTTCTTAATACATATGATTACATCCAGGAAATAAGACGCCAACTTAGTGATACCACCACCTATCAGAAAATATCATCTCATCCCGTGTTCAAAATCCAACAAAGGATTCAAAATTTCTTATCTATCCATCAAGATAAAGGTACCATTGACCAAACTACTCGTTCCTTTTTAACCAAATCACATCCTATAACACCGGTTTTCTATGTACTACCCAAAATCCATAAATCACTCATCAATCCCCCAGGCCGACCTATAGTAGCATCGACGGAGTCTATCCTTTCACCATTATCTATTTATCTTGAAAAAGTACTCACCCCCCTAACCAAAAAGACTAGGTCATATATACTGGATACTAACAGTTTTCTTCATAAAATCAGAGAACTTAAAACAATTCCTCCCAACAACCTCCTTTACACATGGGACGTAAGTAGCCTATACACCTCTATTGCACATGAAAAGGGCATTATGGCGACCAGAATAGCATTGGATAGAACTAACCTAGGGCAAGACTCAATAGACTTCACCATGGGTCTTCTTGAAATAGTTCTCAATGAGAACTATTTTCTTTTCAAAGATGACTTTTATATTCAGCGCCACGGGACCGCGATGGGGTCTAACGTAGCTCTGGCGTACGCAAATCTGTTCATGGATTTTTTTGAGAACCATTTCATTTATTTCTACCCTTCCTTTGATGACCTAGCCCTCCTATGGGTTCGCTACATCGATGATGTATTTTGCATTTGGCAGGGGGATATAACAAGCCTCCTGACTTTTGATAACCACATTAATAACGTATGACCTGAAATAAAATTTACACTCAATTACCATTCAGCTGAAATCAACTTCCTTGATACGTGCATAAAAAAAGATATGACTGGAAAACTATCTTCTGACCTATATCGTAAGCCAACCGACCGTAATTGCATGCTATTATATAATAGCTGTCACCCAAAATCTACGAAAAACAGTTTACCTAGGTCACAATTTAAAAGAATCACCAGGATAGTCTCAGATGAAAGTATAAGGGAACAGAGAATAGATGAGATGACACAGAGGTTCCTTGAACGAAATTACCCAGAAACACTGTTGAAAACAGAAAAAGAAAAAGCACTGCTTTCCACTCCCCCAGAGAGGGATAGAATAACACTCGATAGAATACCTTTTGTACATACCCACCATCCGTCTATGCCCAAAATCTACAATATAATCAATCGCCATTGGCCACTGCTCAAGAAAGCATATCCAACAATAGGATCATTTATACTTCCTCCACTCATGTGCAAAAGAAGACCTCAAAATATAAAGGACTCTCTAGTTAGGGCCAATATTGGCAGTGACAAATTGAGCACACAAACATTCTTAGCACCAAAACGCACTGGCACCTTCCCTTGCCTCAACTGCCCGTCCTGTTCGAATGTAATAAAAGGGGGATCATTTTACACATCCCAGATCTGGTAAAAGTTTCCGTATTAAAGAGTACTTTACGTGCGAACGTAATTTCGTGGTGTATATAATCAAATGCCCATGCGGCTTACTTTATGTTGGAGAGACCATTCAACATGTGGGAGACCGAATTGCCAGCCATAAGTCCACCATCAGATGTGGGAAACTATGGCTCCCCATTCCCCACCATTTCCACGAGGCCAAACACAATGTAGCCCAATTGCGATATCAAGTCATTGACAAGGTACATAGGCCTAGACGGGGGGCAACCATATTGAGCTCCGAAAAAAACGGGAAAGCTTCTGGATCTATAAGTTGCAAACTTTAACACCCAAAGGGCTCAATAGAGAGATCGATTGGCCATTGTGATTATAACACTATTTTTCTTTATCAGGGCGCAGGACATCTCCATTCCTATACTAACCTTATCATGATATTCCTTACAGAAAACTTAAGATTCGGCACCATCACCTTTTCTGCTTCCATCATATATGCACTGATAGACGGTAATGTATAAACCAGCACCCTCTCTATAGCACTATTAATATAGTGATGTTTATGCACTGTATAGCATATTGGGACCCTTGCTTTATATGAATTAATCAAACTTTCCTTTTAGGTCATATCTTCATTATGCTTTTTTTTAAAAAAACAAAATATTTACATATGACTCACTAAATGTTGGAATGTATTACTCTAAATAACTTGTATATGGATCAGATATCCCAATATTGTATCCCTAATTGTTATATTCCTGTTTTGTGCATATGCAGTATCTACTATTATATATCCACAATCTTGCCATATACTTTCTAACTCTTTATTTCTGTTTCTCCTTACAACTCTCCTTATGATTCTACTTTCCTACATATTCCCAGTTTCGCTCCCCTAACCGCTCTTTAGCAACAGCCATACAGACAAATCACTCAGAAACACAACATACGTCTTCCCAGCGCTATTAGACTTTAAAGTATACAACTTTGCGTACTGCGCATGCGCGGGCGCTTCTACTACATACCTAATGGTACCTTTTATGCCCTAATACAAGCGCAGATCGCTACTGCGCATGCGCGGGCGTCTAATGCTATTTCCGGACTGCAGAGTTAAATAGCCTGCAAGCCCAGCTATACACCGCATTTTGCCACAGTCTGGGAAGACGGCACACCAGGTATGTCTCTGATCTAACCCTTCCATTCCGGTTTTCTCCCCCTCCTTTTGATAATCAACTAACTATGCACTAATTTCCTTATCCTATAGAGGGACTCTCAACCCCCCTTCTTCTTATGCACTTACTGAATGAGGACTATACAGGTAATATGTACCGTTCCTGGAGACTCTATCTCCAACCTAAATGAAGTGTACTAACCCCTGCTACTAACAATCACTTTCAGATGTTAGCAAATCTCCTGTCAGCAATTCTTTGCAGCACGTCGTTTTAAATAATCACCACTGTCCTAAGGTAATGATACCATATGTCATATTGATATGTCCACACATGGTTACAAATTTGTAATTAATTCACATTTCCCTAAAGGGACTACAAGTCACAGGATTTGACTCATCACATAGGAAAATCTATATTAAAAAACTCCATGTGAAGTCCAATAAGGTAACTGAGCGTATTTCCTACATACATTTACCATATTTCCAACATATGATGGCTAGTCATATATATTCCTTGATCTATAGGACATATACTCTGGGACCACCACGAATTATGATATATCTGGGACAGACCTGCATATCATCCTCACACTTGCTGATTTGATTATAAAAAATTTCATGAGGTAGGCGTTCAAAAGACTTACATGCTTGTTGGCAGACTCTCCTGAGGAATTGATAATTATTCTTTATTTCATACTAAGGGATTGGAGGTTTATGCCAAGGAATCACAAGTCCTGTACGGCTGCCCCTTACAAACCCTTTCAGAATACTCACACTGTGAGACTTTATATTAATACCATCCAGGTAATGTAATACACTTGTCCATTTCCATACTATAGGTATGCAAACAGGTGTACTTATACCTACTACCCACTCATCTACATACGCTTTGTTCACAGGACTTGCTCTCTGTGACTACCATATTAAAAGGCTATATCCGGGGTTTCCTCTTCTTTATCTACACTTGCAGTATTCAACTTAAAGAATTAATTCTCTTCTTTCATGGAGGTATGCTGTTCACTTTTTTCATACTGAGGCTGTTGCCCAATATCCTATGGGTAACTGTTGATATATATTGTACTGTCTTTTGCAAAGACTCAATCCCGACATGGAACTTTCTCTACTATGTATATAGGTATATTGTCTATAAATAAGTGAAAATGTATTATATTGTAAATAGTGATTACATTTGTTCTACCACTCTTTCAGTGTAAAGTGGCGTGAAGAAGGCCTACGTTTAGGTCGAAACGTCCCCCTCCACTTGAATTTGTTCACAAATAAAACACAAAAAAAATCTTTTGACTTTTAAAAAACGAATCTGTTGGTATTCTTTTTCTACCTTATCTTGAATGAGAGTGCAGTGTTTGAATTTGTATGCTTCATTAAGTGGTACACGAAAATGGCTGCCCCCATGCAAGACCTCCTCGTGGGACAGACCAAGGGTGGTAAACCTCCGGGAACCCCGTTGGCATGGGGGGAAAAGCACGAAGAATCCTTCCGCCAGCTGAAGACGGCTTTGACCGGGGAAGAAATCCTAGCGTACCCCGACTACAGCCTCCCGTTCATCCTCTACACCGATGCCAGCAATGTGGGCTTGGGGGCGGTGTTATCCCAGGTCCAAGACGGAAGGGAGAAGGTGATCGCTTATGCTAGCTGAAAACTCCGACCTACGGAAAGGAGAACTACAGCTCTTTCAAGCTCGAGCTCTTAGCACTGGTGTGGGCTATCACGAGCGGTTCCGCCATTACCTAGCAGTAGCCAAGTTCACCGCTTACACAGACAATAACCCATTAACCCATCTGGACACAGCTAAGCTGGGTGCCTTGGAGCAGCGGTGGGTGGCCAGGATAGCCAATTACGACTTCACCATCAAATACCGGGCCGGTCGTACAAATGCTAATGCCGATGCATTCTCCCGGATGCCCCACTGGTCGGAAGAGGGGCCGGATGAGGATGACCTTGAAGAGATCGAGTTGCCTGCGTTTCACCGGCCGCTAGTTGAGAAGTTACGTGTTCATCAGCAACAGGTGAACCTAGACCCGCTGCCCAGTCAGGGGTGGCAAGAAGCTCAGGACCAGGCACCGGCTGTCCACTTGATCAAGACCCTGGTGGAACAGGGCTCTGCTGGGATAGACCCTGCCGCCCCTGCCGAGGCCCAACGCCTGTGGCGGGAACAAACCCGGCTGTACCTACACCAAGGGAAGCTATACTGGGAGTTGATCAACCCGAAGACCCACGAGAAGGTTCGCCAGCTTGTGATTCCCCAGGCTAACATGCCCACTGTCCTACAGGCATACCATGACGGTGCCGAGCACTTCGGGTGGAAGAAGCTGGAAATGCTGTTGAGGGAGCGGTTCTATTGGAATGGGATGCGGGAATCTGTGGAGGCCTGGTGCCGAGAGTGCGGTCCCTGCACACTGAGAAGAAGGGACGAGGCCAGCCAGAAGGCCCCTCTACGCCCAATCATTACGCATCAATCGCTGGAGCTGGTTGCCCTCGACCATGTGAAGCTCACTCCTAGCCGAAGTGGGTATACTTATGCTCTGACCATTGTTGACCACTATTCAAGATTCATGGTGGTTGTCCCAGTCAAGGACCTGACCGGCCGTACCACCGCTAGAGCATTCCAGGCCTATTTCTGTCGGCCGCACGGATACCCAGAGAGGGTGCTTACTGACCGGGGCCCGCCCTTTGAAGCGGAGATATTCCAAGAATTCTGCCAGTTGTACGGTTGCAAGAAAATTCGGACCACGCCTTACCATGCCCAAACCAATGGCATGTGTGAAAAGATGAACCACTTGGTCCTGGGCCTCCTCAAGACGTTACCGCTGGAAGAGCGGAATCTGTGGCCAGAGAAGCTACCTGACCTGGTCGACATGTACAACAATATCCCTTCCAGCTCTACGAAGTGCACACCGGCGTACCTGATGAGAGCTCGGCCCGGTCGACTGCCAGTGGACCTGGAAATGGGGTTGGAGGCCCCAGAAGCACTCCCTTCAACTGCAGGATGGGACGCTCGGCGAACAGCGCAGTACCGACAGGTCCAGGACTATGTGGAAAAAAACTTGTGTCAGAGTCGGAGGCAGCAGGAGCAGTGCTTCAACAAAAAGGCGCCTGCAAATCCCTTTCAGCCTTGGGATGTAGTCTTGAAGCGAAAGCGAAGGACCCATAAGCTGGACGATCAGTGGGAAAAGACCCCGTATGTAATACAACCCACCGATTGGGAGAATGGGAAAGCCTACCAGATCAGCCATGACCAGGGGAAGACTTTGGCCACAGTTTCCCGAGACCACTTGAAGAGGTGCCCACCACCATTGAGGACGGCAACTGAAGCCCTGGCCACCGAACCGGCTGAGGAGAAGGAAAAAGGGGTAATCCACACCATGATGGGCGATTTCCCGGCCGATTGGCCTACACAGAACGGCGCAGTGATTCTTGCAGTGATACTGTTCCTACAACCCGTGGAGGAAAAAGAGATGGAAGTGGCCGTTAATAACCCAGCACCCAGGGATGTGCCTGTATCCAGCTCCCCTATGCCTTTGCCTGCCCCACACAATAGCCGGGGGGAGGAACCAGCTGTGTCCTCTGCCTCACTGCCTACCACCACAGACATTGGGCCACGTAGGTCCACACGTCCCAACCTAGGTCGACCCCCGCTTAGGTACAGGGAGACTACCATTTAGGGGTGTGATCTGTTGAATGTATGAATAAGAGTCTGAATGATGAGAAAAATAATCAGCCGAACTGTTATCTGATTTTCACCGTGATTTAACCGGCCGTTGCCGGCAACTAGTACCCGTTGGGACTTTCTGCACCGTTTGCGTAAGAAACTGCTTACGGACAAGCCCGAGAACTTGCAGGGCAACCACAAACTAGTGGAATGTAAATAAAAATGTTGGCTTATACTGTTACCGCCTCCGGAGAGGCTGGTTTGGAGGATGCGCCTGGAGGAAATGGATGGCCCAGGCCCGCCACTACCGTAACCAGTGGCGATCCTCCGGGGGGTCAGGGGTCCCCCATGGACGTTCGGCCCCTGAAAGAGACCGTACCTGCTCGGGCAATTTGGTTCTGGACTGGGGCAAGGGGTGCTGCCCACTTCTTAGGGGCAGCATCAGGGCCAGGTTGTTTGGGCGGGGGGAGAGCGGAAGCCGTTTGTTTAATAAAATTGACTGCCGTTTAATAACGTTAAAAGTACCGTGCCTCCGTTAAACGTTAAAAGTACCGTTATGGGAAGTTTATACAGTAATGCTTGTGTTTAATGTTTTTATATGTTTTTACTTCTTTACAGTTAACAAAAATAAAACCGGTGATGGACGGGCAGCCCGCGGACGGTCTGCGTTTAACCAAGGGGGAATGTGGCGCCCTGGACAAGCCAGGACGTCACAGATACAGCAAAAACACACCCCACACCCCGGTTAGGAACATCAGAGTCACACACAAATCCTTGTTGCCTCCCTCCAGGGGCTGATGTCCACACCAGGTGGGGAGGAGCCAGGCGGTTGGCTCCACCCACCGAGGAGTTCACAGTCCTGGAGGCGGGAAAAGGAAGGCAGAACAGTTTGAGAGTTGAGGGAAGTGGTAGTGGAGGAGATTGGCCGTGTCCGGGTACATGGCCCGGGCACAAACAGCAAGGTTAGCAGACAGTGGTGACCATCTGCAGGCAAGGCCGATTGACGCACAACCGTAAGGACCGGGGACGGGCGGTGGCCCGCCAGTACCGGACCGGGGAGCGAAGAGAAGCCAGCATCATTCGGCAGGGCCTACGGACCCCGACCAGGCTTGGAGTCGCTGTTAAACCGGTCAAATCCGTCAGCGACGGAAACCTCCGGGGTTTCCCAGCAGCAAAGACCCGACTGAAGGCAACCGCTCAACCGTGAAGGGAAATACAGCTACCACCACAGCTAGAGTTCCTAGGGCCAGAGCCTGCGGGCAAAAGGGGCTCCTCTGGCAACTACACCGCTGGGGATCGGGTCACCGGTGGATAGCCATCGGGACCGAAACACATCAAAGGTGCAGGGAGAGACAGTCACCGCCAACCTACCGGGAGTGACCACTGCAGCCGTCTGTGGGACCCGTCCATCCAGCCATTTGTTTTACCAGAGACTCCGTGTACGTTACTGGCTGAGTGAGTACCACCGTGCCGTCTGGCACTGCGCTGCCCCCGCGACCCTGCACCTCCCCAACTCCTGCCATCCACCCTCCAGTCGCTATCACTGGGCCCCGGGCCTACCAAACCCCCTACCCACGAAGGGGAGAGAATCACCTCAGCTTCTCCCTGTCATGGCTCCCGGGATCCCCGTCCAGAGCAGCGGTGGTGTCCCATTATCACCACAAACTGTGGGTGGCATCACGGACTGACTTCCCAAACCCAGAAATCATCCCCTTTCACTCACGGGCGAGGAGCGCCGCTCGAGTCCCCAGATGCGCCCTCCCCGCCCGCGACACCTCACAATTTTGGCAGCCCTGGCACTCACTGCATATGTACCGCCCCGTGCTCGGCTGCAGCCGAGCAGCTCGGATCCGAGCTCATTGGTGGGTGGCTCGAGCGCCTCCGAACCCGGGGTCACTTTGCTCTGAAAGGGTGGCTACTTAGGGGGGTTGTAGGTAGGTGCACAGCCGGAGCCATGTTTAAGTTTGTGACGCCACCCATGGGTTGTGGTGAAGGTGGACACCACCGCTGCGGTGACTGGTGGTCGGTGCCCGCAGCTGGCTGTGTCTGGTCCCCCACCCGGTTTGACCGGTAGACTGCCTGTGCTTCAGCAACGGGAGTCCGCTCCCCGGCTTTGTATATTCAGGTGGAGCCCGTTTGCCCATAGACGCTGGCCCATGGGATCTCTCTGCCTGTGAGGTGGCTTTCTATCCCCCTCGGTGGGCTGTTGTCTTCAGTCGGGACTTGGGTGGGAAAGGACCTAAGGTCCAGACCACAATCAGTTGATTAACTCAGTCTAGTGGCTTCTGGACCTCGATTCAGGGTCTGAGTACCCCCCTGTGTTCTCCAGTTTCCGAGTCGGTTCCAGGGTACCGGCGGGCCACTACCCTGTCCCGGTCCACCACGGTTCCACCGAGCCGTCTTCCCGGCTCCTGAAGGCTAGGCCACTGTCTGCCTCCTAGCCAAAGGTGCCCGGGCTCCAACCCCGGCACCTGTCAGACTCCTCTCTCAACTCACTCCTCCACTACTACTGACTACTGACTTCTTCCTGCCTCAGGCCCTCTGGACTCCTCAGTGGGCATGGCCAACCACCTGGCTCCGCCCCCCTGGTGTGCCCATCAAGCTCTGCGGGAGGTGACTAGGGTTTAATGTGGTTGGCTGGTGTCACCTAGTGAGGGACTGGTGCTATGCGGGGCGCTATCTGTGACTACCTTGCTAGTCCAGGGCATCACACATATGCAATAACAGTATAGGTGACCAACTGTTTAATAATGGGAGCAACAAAGCATAGCCGGCTGATGGCTCTTTAAGAATAGTACAGGCCGCCTATATAAATATATATACAGTCAGGGCCAGAAATATTTGGACAGTGACACAAGTTTTGTTATTTTAGCTGTTTACAAAAACATGTTCAGAAATACAATTATATATATCATATGGGCTGAAAGTGCACACTCCCAGCTGCAATATGAGAGCTTTCTCATCCAAATCGGAGAAAGGGTTTAGGAATCATAGCTCTGTAATGCATAGCCTCCTCTTTTTCAAGGGACCAAAAGTAATTAAACAAGGGACTCTAAGGGCTGCAATTAACTCTGAAGGCGTCTCCCTCGCTCGTTAACCTGTAATCAATGAAGTAGTTAAAAGGTCTGGGGTTGATTACAGGTGTGTGGTTTTGCATTTGGAAGCTGTTGCTGTGACCAGACAACATGCGGTCTAAGGAACTCTCAATTGAGGTGAAGCAGAACATCCTGAGGCTGAAAAAAAAGAAAAAATCCATCAGAGAGATAGCAGACATGCTTGGAGTAGCAAAATCAACAGTCGGGTACATTCTGAGAAAAAAGGAATTGACTGGTGAGCTTGGGAACTCAAAAAGGCCTGGGCGTCCACGGATGACAACAGTGGTGGATGATCGCCGCATACTTTCTTTGCTGAAAAAGAACCCGTTCACAACATCAACTGAAGTCCAGAACACTCTCAGTGAAGTAGGTGTATCTGTCTCTAAGTCAACAGTAAAGAGAAGACTCCATGAAAGTAAATACAAAGGGTTCACATCTAGATGCAAACCATTCATCAATTACAAAAATAGAGAGGCCAGAGTTAAATTTGCTGAAAAACACCTCATGAAGCCAGCTCAGTTCTGGAAAAGTATTCTATGGACAGATGAGACAAAGATCAACCTGTACCAGAATGATGGGAAGAAAAAAGTTTGGAGAAGAAAGGGAACGGCACATGATCCAAAGCACACCACATCCTCTGTAACACATGGTGGAGGCAATGTGATGGAATGGGCATGCATGGCTTTCAATGGCACTGGGTCACTTGTGTTTATTGATGACATAACAGCAGACAAGAGTAGCCGGATGAATTCTGAAGTGTACCGGGATATACTTTCAGCCCAGATTCAGCCAAATTCCGCAAAGTTGATCGATCGGCGCTTCATAGTACAGATGGACAATGACCCCAAGCATACAGCCAAAGCTACCCAGGAGTTCATGAGTGCAAAAAAGTGGAACATTCTGCAATGGCCAAGTCAATCACCAGATCTTAACCCAATTGAGCATGCATTTCACTTGCTCAAATCCAGACTTAAGACGGAAAGACCCACAAACAAGCAAGACCTGAAGGCTGCAGCTGTAAAGGCCTGGCAAAGCATTAAGAAGGCGGAAACCCAGCGTTTGGTGATGTCCATGGGTTCCAGACTTAAGGCAGTGATTGCCTCCAAAGGATTCGCAACAAAATATTGAAAATAAAAATATTTTGTTTGGGTTTGGTTTATTTGTCCAATTTCTTTTGACCTCCTAAAATGTGGAGTGTTTATAAAGAAATGTGTACAATTCCTACAATTTCTATCAGATATTTTTGTTCAAACCTTCAAATTAAATGTTACAATCTGCACTTGAATTCTGTTGTAGAGGTTTCATTTCAAATCCAATGTGGTGGCATGCAGAGGCCAACTCGCGAAAATTGTGTCACTGTCCAAATATTTCTGGACCTAACTGTATATATATATATATATATATATATATATATACAGTGCTGGCCAAAAGTATTGGCACCCCTGCAATTCTGTCAGAGAATACTCAGTTTCTTCCTGAAAATGATTGCAATCACAAATTCTTTGGTATTATTATCTTCATTTAATTTGTCTTCAATGAAAAAAAAAAATTGTCATAAAGCCAAATTGGATATAATTCCACACCAAACATAAAAAAAGGAGTGGACAAAAGTATTGGCACTGTTTGAAAAATCCTGTGATGCTTCTGTAATTTGTGTAATTACAGCACCTGTAACTTACCTGTGGCACCTAACAGGTGTTGGCAATAACTAAATCACACTTGCAGCCAGTTGACATGGATAAAGTTGACTCAACCTCTGTCCTGTGTCCTTGTGTGTACCACATTGAGCATGGAGAAAATAAAGAAGACCAAAGAACTGTCTGAGGACTTGAGACTCCAAATTGTGAGGAAGCATGAGCAATCTCAAGGCTACAATACCCAGGAAGACCCCACTTTTTAGCCCGAGACATAAAAAAGCCGGGCTGGAGTTTGCCAAAACTTAACTGAGAAAGCCTAAAACGTTTTGATAGAATGTTCTCTGGTCAGATGAGACAAAAGTAGAGCTTTTTAGGAAAAGCCATCAGAATAGAGTTTACAGGAAAAAACAAGAGGCATTTAAAGAAAAGAACATGGTCCCTACAGTCAAACATGGCGGAGGTTCCCTGATGTTTTGGGGTTGCTTTGCTGCCTCTGGCATTGGACTGCTTAACGGTGTGCATGGCATTATGAAGTCTGAAGACTACCAACAAATTTTGCAGCATAATGTAGGGCCCAGTGTGAGAAAGCCGGGTCTCCCTCAGAGGTCATAGGTCTTCCAGCAGGACAATAACCCAAAACACACTTCAAAAAGCACTAGAAAATGGTTTGATAGAATGCACTGGAGACTACTAAAGTGGCCAGCAATGAGTCCAGACCTGAATCCCATAGAACACCTGTGGAGAGATCTCACAATGGCAGTTTGGAGAAGGCACCCTTCACATCTCAGGGACCTGGAGTAGTTTGCCAAAGAAGAATGGTCTAAAATTCCAGCAGAGCATTGTAAGAAACTCATTGATGGTTACCGGAAGCGGTTGTTCATAGTTATTTTGATTAAAGGTTGTGCAACCAAGTATTAGGCTAAGGGTGCCAATACTTTTGTCTGGCCCATTTTTGGAGTTTTGTGTGAAATGATCAATGATTTGATTTTTGTTTCATTCTCTTTTGTGTTTTTTCATTGCAAGCAAAATAAATGAAGATCATAATACCAAAGAATTTGTGATTGCAATCATTTTCAAGAAGAAACTGAGTATTCTCTGACAGAATTGCAGGGGTGCCAATACTTTTGGCCAGCACTGTATAGATATATATACATATATATAGATATATATATGTAGATATATATATATCTATCTACATATCTATATGCATATATATATATATATATATATATATATATATATATATATATATATATATATATATATATATATATATATATATATATATATATATTATTACATTAAAGATTTAAATAAAAAAAAACACATGGAGCTTCGCAGCATTTTTCAGTCCAGCCTGATGAAATCTGAGAGCTGCGAACTGCCACTCTCAGCTGCCTAGTTTTCCCTTGGCTGCCCAAAAAAAAAAATGTGTGAGCTCCGCCCTATTTTTAATTTCCAGCCAAGGTAAAACTAGGCAGCTGAGTGCTGGTATTCTCAGCAGGGTGAGGGCCTAAAGAGTAGCAGCCCGCAGCCACCCCTGAAAATAGTGCATTGATAAGAAGCGCCATTTCCAGGTGCTTTATCAGGCTCTTACAGCGGCCCTGGTGGCGGGTGGTTCGCTGGGTAATAATGAGGTTAGGGCCAGCTGTGTATTATCAGTTATCCTAAAGCCCGCAATTCATGGTGTCACGCCAATATTAGAGAAACACAGAGAAAAATATTTTTATTAGAAATAAAACACAACACAATTAGTGACTCCATCTTTATTGAACTAAAGAACCCCCCTCCGCCGTAGTGCTGGGTCAAGGGTCCCGCAATGTCCAATCTGAATCCAATATCATCTAATCGATTTGCCGGAGGCAAACTGATCAGATGATGTGTCAGGTTCAAGGATCTGAATCCCATGACACATCAGCTAATTATTTAAAAGCCGTTTATACAATCAGCTGATGCATTAGTAGAAAAAAAAACTATACTCACCTGTCTGTAGACTCCCGGGAAACGTCCATTTGGCTCCAGGACCCGCCGGTAAGCAGCTGATGCTGTCATCTGACAGCATCATCTCATCGTTTAAACAGGCTTTTCACTACTAGCCTTAAACGATCCAATGATGCTGTCAGGTGACAGCATCAGCTGATTACCGGGAGGTCTTGGAGCCGATTGGACGCGTCCCAGGAGTCTGAAGAGAGGTGAGTAGGCTTTTTTTTTCTACTGTTCACTATTGATTTCGCTTAACAGCGAATATACAGGCAGAGAGAAGCTACCGCACATACGTTACTAAGCGAAAGTGCATGTCATACATGTCACATGGAAGGAGGAACACAGGATTCTTCCTCCCCCTAATACTCAGACAACATTGCTCACAGCAGTGACCTGGGAGTCAGAAATGCTTACAGGGGTCTTCCCCATGCTGTTCCCATGTCATTTGAGCACTGTTCTTATACATTTGTGACATATTTAGGCTGGAAAAAAGCTCGAGTTTCCCACAGGTTAACATTGGGCTCGGTGGTCGGGTGAAGCAGCCGAGCATTTCAATATGCTCGATCCGAGCATTGAACACCCGAGCAATTTACTGCTCGCTCATCTCTCGTTATCATTCATATTCTCTGAAAAAATAAAGCAAAAAATCCACTGGGGTATGTAAACATTTGAGCAGAACTATATATCACAGTGACTAAAATGGGAAACATGACGTAAATAAGTATTATTAATATGTCTGAAGAAAAAATATATATTGTATATGTGACAGAAAAATACATAAAATAACATACAGAAAATGTGCAAATAAGTATATAAGCACCTTTTCATGGATATTGCCAGGGGTGGGATTCAAATTTTTAACAGGTTCTCTGTAAACCCGGTCCATTTGAAAACCACACCCATTCTGTAACCACACCCAATTTGTCTGCGCTGCAGATGGAGAGGATGGTAGAGAGTGAGCAGCAGATCAGGGGAGGGAGGAAGCGGCTGATGGGGGAGAGCGGTGGCGGATGGAGGGGGGCAGCAGTGGCGGCGGCTGAAAGGGGACAGTGGCGGTGGCGTCAGCGGTGGATCGGGGTCAGTGGCTATAACTTATCGATGGCGCACGCATAGGGATCGCTTTCCTCAGCTTCCACGGATGCAGTGAAGCTGAGGGGAGTGGTCACTGGCCCCAAATCCACGATGATTGGAGAAATCAGTCACAAGGTCGGTCTCTCCAACCAGAGCTTGGCTGCGGGTAAAACAAAGGTCACCCAGCTCCAGCCAATGATCCGTGCTATAGGTGCACTGATCATGGCTTGATTTCAATGTTTCAGCCATTTTCAATGGCTATAACATTACAGTGGCTGTGATTGGCTGAGCGGCGTTCAACAGCCAATCACAGCCTCCGTAGATCCGGGGAGGAGGCACCACCCCTCCTGAGGTCAGACAGAGGTCCCCTCCTCCTTGAATCTTCATTTTTTGTAAACCAATCGCAGTTACCGGGGCCGCGATTTTGCCATGACGTACTGGGTACGTCATGGGTCCTTAAGTACCAGGGAGCCATGACATACCCAGTAAGTCATGGGGCACTAACACAAATGAATAGAGAGAACCAGATCGCTGGAGCCGTTTATTGCCTTTTCTGGGAACAGGCTTCTATTTTAACAACCGGTTCCCCCAAATCAGACAGAACCGACTGAATCAAACCCCTGGATATTGACTCCATGTTTTTTGGCTTTTGGATATTCTCTTGTAACAGGGTTAGTACCTCAGGATTGGAGGATGGCTGACGTGGTACCGATATTAAAGAAAGGTAAGATTGTGGATCCAGGCAACTAATGTCTGGTAAGTCTGACATAAGTTGTCTACAAAGTTTTTGAGGGCATATTAAGAAATGACATGGAACAATATATTGCAGAGAATAATATTATAACTGGCAGCCAGCATGGATTCACAAAAGATAAGTCATGTGTAATCAACATGTTGTGTTTCTATTAGGAAGTTAGTGCAAATCTGGATATTGGTAATGCAGCTTATGTGATTTATTTGAACTTTGCAAAGGCATTTGATACTGTGCCACATTACAATATTATTACCTCGTTATGACCAAGGATGTACTGGCACGTCCTTGGTCGCCTCCCTCTGGTTAATGCTGGCTTTGGCGGTGAGCCCAAGGTAATCCCTGCACACAGGGCCAGCGTCACCATGCGGCACACCCGGGCAAATGCCGGGGCCCCAGAGAGCCGGGGGGGCCCACTCGGCTTCGTCAGTTCTGCTGCCCCTTGGCCGGGGCCCACTCCCTGTCAGTTCTGCTGCCCCCATGCCGAGTTCCGGATACCGCAGTACACGGCAGAAATCTGCAGCGCCATCCCTTTAAGGCGCGCAGACCTCCTGGTTTGAACTTCATCTGTGGGAGGAGCTACCGCCCGGCGTCCTGCTCAGTCCCACAGATGAAGGAGCCAGGAGGCGCTTTGCCAACTCGCGACCCCCAGCACTGCGCTTCTCTCCGGCGCTGTGTGACTGTGGGGCCCCTCTCCTCCGTGACCTGAGCGGTATGTGCCCTCCCCGCCCCCCGATTTATGGGCCCTATGAGCTGTATGGGCTTCTCGCCCCCCGAGATGTATGCCCTGGCCCCGCAGAGCCACGTGTGTGGGCCCCTCTGTATGTATGTATGCAGCAGAGCTGTGTCTGTCTGTCTGTATGCAGCAGAGCTGTGTGTGTCTGTCTGTCTGGGTGGAAGGAATATGATCCAGCAGCACATCCAGATAAATAATTAAAATTCCACTTTTATTTCAGAAAAACCTCCTTGCACTGTCCCCAGCAGAGGAACCAAGGACATTCATTCAGGTGAGCTGAAAAACATCCTTTTTGTTTCATGTGTCTGTCTGTCTGTATACAGCAGAGCTCTGTGTGTCTGTTGTCTGTATGCAGCAGAGCTGTGTGTCTGTCTGTCTGTATGCAGCAGAGCTGTGTGTCTGTATGTATGCAGCAGAGCTGTGTTTGTCTGTCTGTATACAGCAGAGCTGTGTGTGTCTGTATGTATGCAGCAGAGCTGTGTGTGTGTCTGTATGCAGCAGGGCTGTGTGTCTGTGTGTATGTGTCGCGGGCGAGGAGGAGGGTGCCGGCACCTCGCTCACCCCTCTGCTCGGGTCCGGCTGCTGCTGCTCAGTGGTGGCTCGAGCGGTGGGCTGGATCCCGGGGGTTTTCGAGCGGCGCTCCTCGCCCGTGAGTGAAAGGGGGTTGTTGGGTGTGGGGATTGTTTATTGTCCGTGACGCCACCCACGGTTGTGGTGATTTGTAGCACCACCGCTGCTCAATATGGGGATCCCGGGGGTGGTGATGCGGAGCAGCCAGGTGTTGTGTTGCCCCTCCGTGGGTAGGGGTGGGTGATCCCGGGGCCCAGTGATGGTGCGGAAGGTGCAGGGCCTGGTGGGCGCAGGGACGCGGGGGCAGCGCTGTGCCTTGCGGCACTGTGGTACTCACTCAGCCTGAGACGTTGACACAGTTTTATGGTAAACCACACGGCTGGAAAGACGGTTCCCACGGACGGCTGCACTTGCTCTCCCAGTAGGTAACGGTGATGTCCCTTTGTCCTGCACCTAAATATGGTTGTTGGTAGCGATGGATTCCCACTGGTTACCCTACTCCTCGGCCTGGATATGAGCCGGAGGAGCCCCACTTCTCTTGCCCGCAGGCGCTGGCCCTGAGGAACTGGTGCCCTGGCGGTGGCGGTGTTCCTCCTTAATGGTTGGACTTTTGCCTTCAGTCAGGACTTGGTCGTTGGGGGATCGACGTCCCCTTCACTGACGGATTCGGCAAATTATGGCGACTCCTAGCCTTGCCGGGGTCCGAGAGACCCCTGCCCTGGTGCTGACTGTCCTTCGTATACTGCTCCAGACCGCCGGGCCACTACCCGTCCGTGGTCCTTCCAGCAACCTCCGAGCAGTCCCCCTCCAGATGATCACCGCTGTTGCTGACCTTGCTGACACTGTCCTGCACTTAGCTGGACTAACTTCAGGTCTTTCTACGTGCACTTTTGTTCCTTTTCTTCTTTGCTCCACTACCACTTCACTTTCACTTAGCTCCTCTACCACTTCCTTCTACTTTCACTTCCCTCACTCAACTCACTGGTTCTTCCCGCCTCCAGGGCTGTGTACTCCTCGGTGGGCGGAGCCAACCGCCTGGCCCACCTCCTGGTGTGAACATCAGCCCCTGGAGGAAGGCAACAAGGATTTGAGCAGCTTTGGTGTTCCTAACTGGGATGTAGGGTGTGGTGGTGTGATGACCTGTGACCCCTGGCTTGCCCAGGGCGTCACATTCCCCCTTAGCAAAATGCAGACCGTCCGCGGGCTGCCCGTCCAACACCGGTTTTATTTTTCTGTAAACTGTAAAAAGTAAACATATAAATCATAACATCATCCCACAACGGGAGGCACATTTCTTAAACGTTACTAAACGGTTTTACGGGTACGGTTTCCGCTCTCTCCCACCCAAGCAACCTGACCCTGATGCTGCCCCTAAAGCCCAGGCAGCACCCCTTGACCCACAGTCCAGCACAAGTTACCCGAGCGGGATCTGTCCTTCCCCCCCAGAGGGTAGCCACCGGTTCCTGTGGTGGCTGGGCCCCAGCCTGCTCTGCTGAGGGCCCTCCCTCCAACCTGCCTCTCCGGAGGCGGCAACTGCGGAAACGGTAACGGTAAAACAACTTATTTACAAGCCACTAACGTTTGTGGTTGCCCTGCAAGTTCACGGGCTTGTCCATGGAAAGTTCTCCATGCAAAACTTTTTAAACGGTCCCCACGGGGACAACGGTGTAGGCAACTGCCGGTTCAATCACTGTGAATCTGGTTAAACTTCGGTTATTATTTTGCTTATCATTTTCAAAACTTTCAAACACTTTTAAACAAACACAAAGGTGGTCCCAACGGGGACTGTTGCAGCGGGCATCTGCTGCTTAACAGTCCATTCTCACTTGTGGGGCTCTAGTGCCACCTCCACATGGTGCACCGCTCTGGACCCCAATGGTAGCTCGCTGCAGGCAATCTTCTTCCATATTCATGCGGGCATGCACATCCGCTCTACACCCCTCTCGGGCATCGATCTCCCTGCGCAGCTGCTGTTGCTGCCGCTCCCAGCCAGGAGTACTTTCTGTTTGCTCCGGTTCAGCGTGTGCGAGGGACGGACCCAGCCAGAGTCCCTCCGTGTCGGCTACGACCGGCACCTTCAGTAATGAGGGACCCCGCTGTGACATGGCCTCCTCTGCCTCCTGGCAGCTGCATCCTCGCCGTGCCTCCGGTGCATCTTTGCTGACGGGCTCAGCCTTTGGCTTCTTCCTTAGAAGCGGTTCAGGGTGGTCATGAACTTCTGCTGCAGGTCGGTCCGCCGGGGCGGATTGGCAGGGTACCGCTACCGGTGGTGGTGGTAGCGGGCCTAGTGGCGGGGCAGCAGCAGCTAACGCGGGTAGCGGGAGAGGCAGCAGGGTGAACGGGTGTAGGCCGGGCCCCTCAGCCGCAGCGGCCGATCCCTCGGGAATACAGGGACGTGGGTCTCTTACCCGTTCCTCCAAATCTTCCTCCACCTCGCATCTCCGCATAGCAGCCACCACTTCCACCATGTCGGCCTCCCACTCCTCCAGAAGGAGCTGCATGCGGACCTGCAGACGGCTGCTTAGCTGGGCGGTCCGGACTTCCACCCACATCGCCATGCCGGGCGCGGGGACCACGGTGTTGTTGGTCGGACTCAGCATCTTTAGCAGCGGCCTCTTCCAGGAACCAATAAATGGCCGCAGGGTCCTGGCGTCCCTGCTTCCATAGCCGCGCTCACATGCGGCCAGCTGCCATTTCGGCCCCCTTAGCTTCTTTCCGGCCACTCCTCTATTGGGGCGGAGTTTTGGCCTTCGCGCCTCTGCTACTCGAGAAGACGCTCGAGCGGGAACTTTTCGCGCCAAAGATGGCGAATTCTGGAAATTTTCAGCCGGATACCTCCGGCGGTCACAAGGCGCACCTCTACCCAACGGCAGAGCGGTAAGATCCTGTTCGTGACGCCAAGTTGTCGCGGGCGGGGAGGAGGGTGCCGGCACCTCGCTCACCCCTCTGCTCGGGTCCGGCTGCTGCTGCTCAGTGGTGGCTCGAGCGGTGGGCCGGATCCTGGGGGTTTTCGAGCGGCGCTCCTCACCCATGAGTGAAAGGGGGTTGTTGGGTGTGGGGATTGTTTATTGTCCGTGACGCCACCCACGGTTGTGGTGATTTGTAGCACCACCGCTGCTCAATATAGGGATCCCGGGGGTGGTGATGCGGAGCAGCCAGGTGTTGTGTTGCCCCTCCGTGGTTAGGGGTGGGTGATCCCGGGGCCCAGTAATGGTGCGGAAGGTGCAGGGCCTGGTGGGCGCAGGGACGCGGGGGCAGCGCTGTGCCTTGCGGCACTGTGGTACTCACTCAGCCTGAGACGTTGACACAGTTTTACGGTAAACCACACGGCTGGAAAGACGGTTCCCACGGACGGCTGCACTTGCTCTCCCAGTAGGTAACGGTGATGTCCCTTTGTCCTGCACCTAAATACGGTTGTTGGTAGCGATGGATTCCCACCAGTTACCCCAGTCTTCGGCCTGGATATGAGCCGGAGGAGCCCCACTTCTCTTGCCCGCAGGCGCTGGCCCTGAGGAACTGGTGCCCTGGCGGTGGCGGTGTTCCTCCTTAATGGTTGGACTTTTGCCTTCAGTCGGGACTTGGTTGTTGGGGGATCGACGTCCCCTTCACTGACGGATTCGGCAAATTATGGTGACTCCTAGCCTTGCCGGGGTCCGAGAGGCCCCTGCCCTGGTGCTGACTGTCCTTCGTATACTGCTCCAGACCGCCGGGCCACTACCCGTCCGCGGTCCTTCCAGCAACCTCCGAGCAGTCCCCCTCCAGACGATCACCGCTGTTGCTGACCTTGCTGACACTGTCCTGCACTTAGCTGGACTAACTTCAGGTCTTTCTACGTGCACTTTTGTTCCTTTTCTTCTTTGCTCCACTACCACTTCACTTTCACTTAGCTCCTCTACCACTTCCTTCTACTTTCACTTCCCTCACTCAACTCACTGGTTCTTCCCGCCTCCAGGGCTGTGTACTCCTCGGTGGGCGGAGCCAACCGCCTGGCCCACCCCCTGGTGTGAACATCAGCCCCTGGAGGAAGGCAACAAGGATTTGAGCAGCTTTGGTGTTCCTAACTGGGCTTAGCTTGGCGGTCCGGACTTCCACCCACGCCGCCATGCCGGGCGCGGGGACCACGGTGTTGTTGGTCGGACTCAGCATCTTTAGCAGCGGCCTCTTCCAGGAACCAATAAATGGCCGCAGGGTCCTGGCGTCCCTGCTTCCATAGCCGCGCTCACATGCGGCCAGCCGCCATTTCGGCCCTCTTAGCTTCTTTCCGGCCACTCCTCTATTGGGGCGGAGTTTTGGCCTTTGCGCCTCTGCTACTCGAGAAGACGCTCGAGCAGGAACTTTTCGCGCCAAAGATGGCGACTTCTGGAAATTTTCAGCCGGATACCTCCGGCGGTCACAAGGTGCACCTCTACCCAACGGCAGAGCGGTAAGATCCTGTTCGTGACGCCAAGTTGTCGCGGGCGGGGAGGAGGGTGCCGGCACCTCGCTCACCCCTCTGCTTGGGTCCAGCTGCTGCTGCTCAGTGGTGGCTCGAGCGGTGGGCCGGATCCCGGGGGTTTTCGAGCAGCGCTCCTCGCCCGTGAGTGAAAGGGGGTTGTTGGGTGTGGGGATTGTTTATTGTCCGTGACGCCACCCACGGTTGTGGTGATTTGTAGCACCACCGCTGCTCAATATGGGGATCCCGGGGGTGGTGATGCGGAGCAGCCAGGTGTTGTGTTGCCCCTCCATGGTTAGGGGTTGGTGATCCCGGGGCCCAGTGATGGGGTGGAAGGTGCAGGGCCTGGTGGGCGCAGGGACGCGGGGGCAGCGCTGTGCCTTGCGGCACTGTGGTACTCACTCAGCTTGAGACGTTGACACAGTTTTACGGTAAACCACACGGCTGGAAAGACGGTTCCCACGGACGGCTGCACTTGCTCTCCCAGTAGGTAACGGTGATGTCCCTTTGACCTGCACCTAGTGTTTCTCTGTTGGTAGCGATGGGTTCCCACCGGTAACCCGCTCCCCGGCTTGGATATGGGCCGGAGGAGCCCTCTCTTGCCTGCAGACGCTGGCCCTGAGGAACTGGTGCCCTGGCGGTGGCGGTGTTCCTCCTTAATGGTTGGACTTTTGCCTTCAGTCGGGACTTGGTTGTTGGGGGATCGACGTCCCCTTCACTGACGGATTTGGCAAATTATGGCGACTCCTAGCCTTGCCGGGGTCCGAGAGGCCCCTGCCCTGGTGCTGACTGTCCTTCGTATACTGTTCCAGACCGCCGGGCCACTACCCGTCCGCGGTCCTTCCAGCAACCTCCGAGCAGTCCCCCTCCAGACGATCACCGCTGTTGCTGACCTTGCTGACACTGTCCTGCACTTAGCTGGACTAACTTCAAGTCTTTCTACGTGCACTTTTGTTCCTTTTCTTCTTTGCTCCACTACCACTTCACTTTCACTTAGCTCCTCTACCACTTCCTTCTACTTTCACTTCCCTCACTCAACTCACTGGTTCTTCCCGCCTCCAGGGCTGTGTACTCCTCGGTGGGCGGAGCCAACCGCCTGGCCCACCCCCAGGTGTGAACATCAGCCCCTGGAGGAAGGCAACAAGGATTTGAGTAGCTTTGGTGTTCCTAACTGGGATGTAGGGTGTGGTGGTGTGATGACCTGTGACCCCTGGCTTGCCCAGGGCGTCACATATGCAGCAGAGCTGTGTGTGTCTGTGTGTATGCAGCAGAGCTGTGTGTGTCTGTGTGTATGCAGCAAAGCAGTGTGTGTCTATGTATGTAGCAGAGCTGTGTGTGCCTGTATGTATGCAGCAGAGCTGTGTGTGTCTGTCTGTATGTATGCAGCAGAGCTGTGTGTGTGTGTCTGTATGTATGCAGCAGAGCTGTGTGTGTGTGTCTTTGTGCATGCAGCAGAACTGTGTGTGTGTCTGTATGCAGCAGAGCTGTGTGTGTGTCTGTGTGTATGCAGCAGAGCTGTGTGTGTATGCATGTATGATATGTATCAATGTATGTATTTTTGTGAGTTTGTCTTTAAATATGTATATGTACGTATGTGTGTGCATGGGGCCCACTGGGACTCTTCCGCCCAGGGCCCACAAAAACCTGGAGCTGGCCCTGCCTACACATGTCTGCTGATGTGATCAGCAGACATGTGTGGCTAACAGGCGCAGGAGGATAAGAGATCTACCCACTTCTGTTAACCCTTTAGATCGTGCTGTCAAATACTGATAGTGTGATTTAAATAGCTGTGGCGGGGATCACTCCATGACAGATATACATTCCTCATAGGCCTTAAAGGGAGTCTGTCAGTAGGATGAACCCGCTTAGGCTGCCTATATGGGCATGAAGGTCATAGGAAGCTGAATAAAGCAATACTTATCAGCAATTCAATGTCTTATTCCAAAGAAATCCACGTTTTTCTTAATATGTTAATGAGCTACTAAGATCTATAGCTGGGACATACAGTAGATCTCCCTGAGAATCCACCTCCACTGTTTATTTTAAAATGATAAGGAGCATTCAGTGTGAGACATGTAGATCAGCAAAACAGACTGTCAGTAACTACATGTCTCATATTTGTAATGCCTTTCTTAATTTAAAATATGTTTTCAGGGAAATCTATATCCCTGCATTTACCTGCATGAAATAAGTATTTAATCACCTACCAACCAGCAAGAATTCGGTCTCTCACAGACTTATTATTTTCTCTTTAAGAAGCCCTCTTACTCATTACCTGCTCATTACCTGTATTAATTGCACCTAATTGAGCACATTATCTGTATAAAAGACACCTGTCCACACACTCAATCAATCACACTCCAACCTCTTCACCATGTTCAAGACCAAAGAGCTGTCTAAGGACACCAGGGACACAATTGTAGAACTTTACCAGGTTGAGATGGGCTACAGGATACCAGACAAGCAGCTTGGTGAGAAGGCAACAATTGTTGGCGCAATTATAAGAAAGATCTGGAGAAGATCTGCATGGAGAAGTGGGCCAAAATCCCCTCGTCTTTGTGTGCAAACTTGGTCGAGGAAGAAGCAAAAAAGCACGTGATTACATCTAATTCTTTTTGTGAGGTAAATCATTTTTCTGACTTTTTTATTTAAAGTTTTACCTCAAAGAAAGAATAATTTGCAACCTCAAGCTGTAATATCTTTATAATCTTTTGCGTCCTCCCCTGCCCAGGAGATGTGGTATGATCAGACCATATCCCTGTACGTTCAGACACGGCCATTACACAGTACATAGAAGGGACATATACAGTGCTGGCCAAAAGTATTGGCACCCCTGCAATACTGTCAGATAATACTCAGTTTCTTCGTGAAAATGATTGCAATTACAAATTCTTTGGTATTATTACCTTCATTTATTTTGCTTGCAATGAAAAAACACAAAAGAGAATGAAACAAAAATCAAATCATTGATCATTTCACACAAAACTCCAAAAATGGGCCAGACAAAAGTATTGGCACCCTTAGCCTAATACTTGGTTGCACAACCTTTAGCCAAAATAACTGCGAACAACCGCTTCCGGTAACCATCAATGAGTTTCTTACAATGCTCTCCTGGAATTTTAGACCATTCATCTTTGGCAAACTGCTCCAAGTCCCTGAGATTTGAAGGGTGCCTTCTCCAAACTGCCATTTTGAGATCTATCCACAGGTGTTCTATGAGATTCGGGGCTGGACTCATTGCTGGCCACTTTAGTAATCTCCAGTGCTTTCTATCAAACCATTTTCTAGTGCTTTTTGAAGTGTGTTTTGGGTCATGGTTTTTGACCCATGACCTCTGAGGAAGAACCAGCTTTCTCACACTGGGCCCTACATTATGTTGCAAAATTTGTTGGTAGTCTTCAGACTTCATAATGCCATGCACACGGTCAAGCAGTCCAGTGCCAGAGGCAGCAAAGCAACCGCAAAACATCAGGGATCCTCCGCCATGTTTGACTGTAGGGACTGTGTTCTTTTCTTTGAATGCCTCTTTTTTTTCCTGTAAACTCTATGTTGATGGCTTTTCCCAAAAAGCTCTACTTTTGTCTCATCTGACCAGAGAACATTCTTCCAAAACGTTTTAGGCTTTCTCAGGTAAGTTTTGGCAAACTCCAGCCTGGCTTTTTTATGTCTCGGGGTAAGAAATGGGGTCTTCCTGGGTATCCTACCATACAGTCCCTTTTCATTCAGATGCTGACGGATAGTATGGGTTGACACTGTTGTACCCTCGGACTGCAGGGCAGCTTGAACTTGTTTGGATGTTAGTCGAGGTTCTTTATCCACCATCCGCACAATCTTGCGTTGAAATCTCTCGTCAATTTTTCTTTTCCTTCCACATCTAGGGAGGTTAGCCACAGTGCCATGGGCTTTAAACTTCTTGATGACACTGCGCACTGTAGACACAGGAACTTTCAGGTCTTTGGAGATGGACTTGTAGCCTTGAGATTGCTCATGCTTCCTCACAATTTGGATTCTCAAGTCCTCAGACAGTTCTTTGGTCTTCTTTATTTTCTCCATGCTCAATGTGGTACACACAAGGACACAGGACGGAGGTTGAGTCAACTTTAATCCATGTCAACTGGCTGCAAGTGTGATTTAGATATTGCCAACACCTGTTAGGTGCCACAGGTAAGTTACAGGTGCTGTTAATTACACAAATTAGAGAAGCATCACATGATTTTTCAAACAGTGCAAATACTTTTGTCCACCCCTTTTTATGTTTGGTGTGGGATTATATCCAATTTGGCTTTATGACAATTTGTTTTTTTTCATTGAAGACAAATTAAGTGAAGATAATAATACCAAAGAATTTGTGATTGCAATCATTTTCAAGAAGAAACTGAGTATTATCTGACAGAATTGCAGGGGTGCCAATTATTTTGGCCAGCACTGTATATAAGAATAAATCAGAACAGGAACATATTTGTAAACACATCCAATTGTGGAAATTATTATTATTCCAAGATCTATTGATTAAAATAAAATTTGTTTGTGGGAATACTTTTTTAATGGCTGCCTTAGAAATGTTCTGCCAAGTTGAATGCACTTGGGCACACAAATCAGCAAGTTCTGCTGTTGGCAGCTTCCTGTGAAATGTGTGCTTTAAATTTCTAGGCTTTTAGCTCATGAGAGGCATGTTTAAAAATTATGAGGTTGAGGGTCCTATCAAAAAAGGTTGCCTTGTCCTGGTTGATAGGCTCTCATGATTTGGCCAATTGAACATTAAGTACCTTCATTTTATTAGTATCATCTGGTCCCATACCTACTGTCTATATGGAGAAATAGAGAAATGTCAACATCAACGCACCAGAGCAACTTTACCATCATTCTACATTTCATAAAGTAATTGCATAGTCTATCTATATATCTTCTATCAGTTTCTAATACAGAATTAACCCTTTAACATAAACATATCAAAAAATGAATCTTTATTCTAAAATAGATACACATATTTTTTTATTGAATATTAATTTGATACATCCTATTGTAAATAATGAAATAATGCTTGTTTTCCAATGTCGAGATATGTATATAGACTTAATAGTCTGCCTAGGTATTTCTTAATGTTTGAGTTAAATGTGCAGTAGAGACATTCTATTCAACAATGTCTTATCTACCGCTTTAAGAAAAGGAAATGTTAATGTCTTTCATACAGTCTTTGTAAATTTTTTCGAATTCCTCTTCTTGAGCAGGAGTGAAATGATTCTTATGATCTCCAGAAATACCTACAAGAGAAAAAAACAACACTTTGTGAGTCTGTAAGTTTATATAAACTTCTTACAGTGATAGACGTAGCAGGATTCTTTACTGACAATCATTGCTTTTGCTGTCCATATTACACTTGTGAATTCTTTTATCTAACTTGAAGAAAAAACTTAAAAGTAGCCTAAAGTAAATGAATCCAAGCAGACAGCCCTAATGCTTATTTTAGTAAGCAGCATGTGACAAGAAGCAGAAAAGTTTTTCTTAGTATAGCTGTTGGGCACTAGGCATACAGCAATCTACTAGATCGATGACTGTACAGGATTATGGTCTTTTGCCAGCATAATTTAAGGGTGCTTTACACGCTGTGACATCGCTAACGATATATCGTCGGGGTCACGGTGTTTGTGACGCACATCCGGTGTCGTTAGCGACATCGCAGCGTGTGACAGCTAGGAGCGACGATCACTGAAGATTAATGGGGATTAAGACATCGGATTTTATTGTTCTATGCGTTTCGGAGTAGTATAACCCCTTCTTCAGGAACAAAAATCAATAATGTACATTATTGTAATCTGAGGTGTTTCCAGACCTCAAAGCTTAATTAATATAAGTAAATTAAATGTCAAAAAAGATGAAATCTATAATTTTCTATTAGCAAGTACGATGAAACCATGTCCCCAACACATTTGTAGAGACAAATATTGCATGGCCAAACGCTTTAAACAGAATGGAACAGTTCTTGCCTGACCGTCACTTCATTCAAATGAGGATTGGCACCCTAGTTATTTCAGCTATCAGAGACTTATCAGGCTAAATTCACATATCCAACAGCCATCCGTTAAGGTGGCTTTACACACTGCAACATCGCAAACGACATCGCTGTAACGTCACCGGTTTTGTGACGTTATAGCGACCTCCCCAGCGACATTGCAGTGTGTGAAACACATCAGTGACCTGGCCCCTGCTGTGAAGTTGCTGATCGCTACAAATCGTTCAGGACCATTCTTTGGTCCTTTGTTTCCCGCTGTGCAGCATGATCGCTAGAAAGTCTCAGTGTGTAAAGGGGACTTTACAGCGACTTCATTAGCGACTTCCCTTTCAAAAAGCTGCTTTACAACGTCCCCAATGACTAGCTAGGTCGTTCTGCAGGTCCGGATCGCTGTTGCGTCATTGGCAAGGTCTGCCTGTTTGACAGCTCACCAGAGACTTTGTAGCGATCCCGGCCAGGTTGGGATCGCTGGTGGGATCGCTAGAAAGTCTCAGTGTGTAAAGGGGCCTTTAGAGTGGATCTGTTGGGAAACTGTTTGCTGCTGGATTTGTTTTTTTAACATGGGAGTATATGAACAATGGATCTGTTAATGGATTGCTATTTAACCATCCGATGTACTTGCATTTTGTAACTGATCTGTTGTTTTCTTAATGGATCCATTACAAATGGATGATAAATAGCAATCCATTAACAGATCCGTTGTTCATAGACTCCCATGTTAAAAATGAATCCAGCCGACGTCTGTTATTTAACAATGGACAAAAAAGTTGCATAGCTCTTTTGCAAACGGACCTCTAACGGATCATTGGTAACGGATGACTACAGGACATGTGAACCTCGCCTCACCTATCCACACATCACTTTGAGGGTGAGATTAGGTGGATAAATTTTCATAACATTGCTTAGCATGGTAGCTTTGCAATTCTGGTGTCCTGGATTAAAATCCCACCAAGCACAACATCTGGAAGGAGTTTGTATGTTCTCCCCGTGTTTCCGTGGGTTTCCGTCACTTTCTTCCCACACTCCAAAGACATCCTAAGGGCGCTTTTTCACTTGCGTACCGCTTCCAATGCAGGAGCATCGGAAGCAATATGCTAATGATCCTCTGCTGTGGTGTCAGCCGAGGGTCATGCGACTTTGATGTGATCTTGTGTTCGCATCACAGTAGCGGAGAAGAGGGAGGGAGCACTTTCTCCCATCTCCTCCGCTGTCTGTTGCTGCGTATATCGCACTGCAGTCGCATAACATGCGAGTGCAGTGTGATTTTACACACACGTGAGCCGAGACTCGGTGCAAATCGCACCAAGCTGCAATTGCACCTAGAGCCTGATTCATATGGAGAAAAACGGGACAGAGAAAACTGTCTCATTGTTTATCACGAGTGCGAGTGCAATCCGATTTTTTTATCAGATCACACTCACACCAGGAAATCGCAGATGGAAAATCACCCTAATAGGGAATGTAGATTGTGTGCTTCAATGGGGACAGGGATGATCATGTCTGTAAACTTCTGTGGAATATGATGGTGCTATACAAGCAAAGCATAACACTGGGTAACAGACAAAAAAAAATGTTGGTGCCTAAATTATTCGGCTTGATTTTAGGTATTCAGTCCCCTGAATCAACATATGTCATTCATTATTTGTATCAGCTTTTCAATTTTTTGAGATAATGTACCCTTGACAGGGTTTTTAGAATAAAAATAGGAAAGTAAATAAAAAAATGAGCAGTGGGTGAAAAATCAGTAGCCTCTGAGAGAACACATGGTATTATGAGAAAAGAATGGAATTGCAGGACCATTATTGTGAATTGTTTTGCAGTAGGAACAAAGTTGATAAATGGTGGATTTACAATTATATTGTGTAACCAAACAATTCACAGAAAAAACGATGATCAAAAAGGGAGTAACCCGAAAATACAAATCACAGAAAAAATACTCCTAAAATTTTTCGGGGGGGGGGGGTGGGGGGGGGCGGGTGTTCAGAAAAATATAAAATACCCTAAGGGTCTAAAGTACAATAAAAAATGCAGTCTAGTGGACCAGCCAGCGGTATATAACGACAAATGGTGGGAAATGCTTATATTGCTCCACCAGTCAACTTTACAAATGATGATACATCAATTTAACATTCATTGCAGAAACATTTTTAATACACAATTTTTATCATCCAGATCCAATAATTAACCATGCATTGAAAAAGTGACTTATATAAATTGTAAATTTATAGATAGATTTGGCATATATCTCTCAAATACAGAAACTTGAACTATATGTATTATTTGTAGAACAATGTAAAAAAAATATAATTATAGAGTACTGTAGTAGGATAAAGTAAATATACAGTATTCTTTTCATGAAAAAAAAAAAGCATAAACAATTTAGCCCCAAGAAATGTTACCCAACGCGTTTCGCCTCCTTGGGTTCATCAGGGGTATAAATATTACATATGTTCCATAGTGTATCACACGTTGTAATATATCGGATTAGATTCTCATTCCTCAAATAAAGATATTTTTGAGAGATATATGCCAAATCTATCTATAAATTTACAATTTATATAAGTCTCTTTTTCAATGCATGGTTAATTATTGGATCTGGATGATAATAATTGTGTATTAAAAATGTTTCTGCAATGAATGTTAAATAATTGGTGTATCATCATTTGTAAAGTTGACTGGTGGAGCGATATAAGCATTTCCCACCATTTGTCGGGATATACCGCTGGCTGGTCCACTAGACTGCATTTTTTATTGTACTTTAGACCCTTAGGGTATTTTATATTTTTCTGAACACCCCCCCTCACTTCACGTTTTCAATATATTGATATTCAATAAAAGTTTAACGAAAAATTTTAGGAGTATTTTTTCTGTGATTTATATTGTGTAACCAATAAAGCCCTTTTTTATAGTAATCACATGGGACGAGACAGATTTCTCTACTAGGTGGTCTATGGTTCGCTATTCATTTTTCTTTTTACCTGTTTTCTTTTCTCCCAAGGAGCTCTATCACTTTTATCAATTGCCAACTACAACTCAGTCCTCCATTACAAAGTGTGAATATGACAAACACACATCTAAACGCCCACTCTCCTTTCAGTTAGGTCACACTCTCCCTCATTTCTGATCCTGCATTTTAATTAGCCTGCTGTTGTCAAATTCAATGGGACAATTCCCTTTCACTTTGAGGATTCCATGTTTCTCTCTGATACAGACTATGCTGGTCAAAGTGGTATTAATACTGGCAAAGATAATGTTACGTCACCGCCGAAGTCTGCTCCAGTGACTTCTGCTCCGATCGCCAGGCGACACCGTGTTCCTGACGTGGATGGTGCTGGTGATGGGAGAGGAGTCGATGCTAGCGGTGGGCGCAGGCTCCGATCATCCACTGGGCTGGGTTAGCTTGGGATCTGCAGTACCGCTGGCTGACTGTGGGTGGTATGTGTCTTCCAGCTGAAGTTGCCAGCGTTCAGCTACAACCAATGGGAAGACATCATACCCTTTTTATTCCCCCTCCTGTCACATGACCACTGCCAGAGATAGTTCTGATTTTCCTGGCTCCTGTTACGTCCTATTCTGTTTGGTTATTCCTGTGTGCTGACTTCTGCGTGTTTTCTGACTACCCTTCTGCCTGCTGTTTATGTACCTAGCTGCCCGATCCGGATTTGACCTCTGCTACGTTTGCTGACTACGTCATTGCCTGCCGATTCTATCCCTGTTCCG
Organism: Anomaloglossus baeobatrachus; assembly: GCF_048569485.1. Taxonomy (NCBI): domain Eukaryota; kingdom Metazoa; phylum Chordata; class Amphibia; order Anura; family Aromobatidae; genus Anomaloglossus; species Anomaloglossus baeobatrachus. Next base: position 79,532,851 of record NC_134363.1, on the reverse strand, counting down.
CAATTCCTGGTTTGACCCTGCCTGACGACTACTCTCATCGGACTGCAGCCTTCCACAGGTAGTGATCTCCAGTTCCCTGTGTAATTCCAAATCCCTGTAGAGGGGTTAAAGGGTTTCAGGGTTCTAGGGGTCCTGCTTGGTGAGTGACTTCCCTCTAGGCTCCCCTTTACAGCCCATCTAAGTCTGTGGATCCAGGCAGGCGTTATATTATCTCTGGCCCATCTAACTAGGAGAGAGAAAAAAAATAAATAAATAAAAAAATTAAAAAAATGGATTCTCTCCATGCTGTGCTAAATCAGGTGCACACCCTTTTTGGCCTTGTACATAGACTTACACAGCAAATGCAGGATCTCAGGTCTCCTCAGGTCCAAGCCCCTGCTGCAGCACCTATCTCAGCATGTCCTGAGTCCCGTCGACTGCAAGGGAGCAGATCACGTTGTGGAGCCGAACATGGAGTGCCTGGATCAGAGAGGTAATCGCTTTCAAGGCAGCAGCACCACCTGAGCGGACCCCAAGATACCCGCTCAGGTGCCCAGGTACTTTCTGCAGACCCTATGAGGGTAATGTTACCTGACTTATTGTCTCACCAGGGAAAATCTGTACGGCTGCATGCCTTTGTTGATTGTGGCTCTGCTGCTAATTTTATAGACACTATTGTAGCAAAAGAGCTAGGTTTGACTTTGCTAAAGTTAAATGCACCTATTAGAATATCTGCTATTGATAGCACCCCTCTCACTCAGGGTGTGGTTACTTTTGTAACTCCAGAGATCTCCATGCTTGTTGGTGCTCTGCATGTAGAATCAGTGTCATTTTTTGTTCTTGAGAACCTGATGTCAGCAGTGGTATTCGGCATGCCATGTCTGCACAAACATAACCCGGTCATAGACTGGCACCAGGGTGAGATTGTGCGCTGGAGCCCTGAGTGTCAGGAGACATGCATGTCTTTATCTGTGAACCTGACTAGAGCTGAACCTATCTTCATACCCCTCATGCACTCAAGGATTTTGCTGATGTCTTTTCTGTATCTGAATCTGAAAAATTACCTTCGCACAGAGATTATGACTGCCCTATAGATTTAGTCCCCAATTTCCGACTCTCCAAGGGTAAAATGTATAATCTTTCTGGTCCAGAGCGTCAGGCCATGAAAGATTATATAGCAGACAGTCTGCAGAGAGGGTTCATCAGACCATCCAGGTCACCAGTCGGCGCTGGATGCTTTTTCGTTGATAAGAAACATGGTGGCCTCAGACCTTGTACTGACTACCGTGAACTTAATGCTATTACTGTAAAGAATCAGTACCCTCTGCCACTCATCCCTGATCTGTTTAACCAGCTCATGGGAGCCTGGTGGTTCACCAAGCTGGATCTCAGGGGAGCATATAACCTAATCCGCATCAGAGAAGGACATGTGTTCCAGAACTTTGTTAATGACATTTTCAGAGATATCTGTGGTCTATATGTGGTGGTCTATCTGGATGAAATCCTGATTTATTCTCCTGATGCTACGTCACATGTCCAACATGTACGCACTGTACTCCAGAAACTCAGGGAGAACTCCCTATTTGCTAAATATGAGAAATGTGTTTTTTTTTGAGGCAGAGGTTAATTTTCTGGGTTATATATTGTCTGCAGAAGGCTTCCGCATGGATCCCTCTAAGCTTCAACCAATTAAGGAGTGGGTACAACCCAAGTCTCTGAAGGCCTTGCAGCGTTTCCTTGGGTTTGCTAATTATTACAGCAAATTTATTAGAGATTTTTCCAAAATTGCCAAACCCCTCACCGATTTGACTAAAAAGGGGGCTGATGTGGTTAATTGGAAGCCAGAGGCGATCCATGCCTTCTCAAAATTAAAAGAATGTTTCTCCTCAGACCCGATTCTGGTTCAGCCTGACCTTACGCGTCCGTTTATAGTGGAAGTCGATGCATCCGAGGTTGGAGTGGGAGCGGTGCTATCACAAGGTACTCCGTCTCTCACTCAGCTTCGTCCTTGTGCCTTCTTTTCCTGCAAGTTTTCTCCCACAGAGAGAAATTATGACATTGGTAATCGTGAGCTGTTGGCAATTAAATGGGCCTTCGAGGAATAGCGCCACTTCCTCGAAGGCGCCAAACATAAGGTCACAGTCATCACAGACCATAAGAACCTCACTTATCTGGAATCTGCTAAGAGACTCAATCCTAGGCAAGCTAGGTGGGCATTGTTCTTCACCAGATTTGATTTTGTGGTAACATTCCGGCCCGGTACCAAGAACACCAGAGCTGATGCACTTTCCCATAGCTTCTGTCCCTCTCAGTCTGAAAACTCTGAACCAGTGCATATTTTAGCTAAAGGCATTATTATGTCATCTGTTTCCTTAGATTTGATAGAAGAGGTCCATAATACCCAAGACCAAGCTCCTGAAACCACTCCTGTCCATAAACTGTTTGTCGCCCCCTCACTTCGCCTACGAGTACTCCAAGAATCCCACAATTCTGTGCTGGCAGGTCACCCTGGTATCGGCAATACCCTCCGATTACTAATCAGGAATTTTTGGTGGCCAACCGTAGCGAAAGATTATAAGGAATATGTACTGGCTTGTGAAACTTGTGCTCAAACCAAGACACCCCGTAACCGCCCTGCCGGATTTCTCCAGTCCCTAACTACTCCAGTAAGCCCTTGGACACATCTCTCCATGGACTTCATCACTGACCTTCCACCCTCAGAAGGGAAGACCTGTATCTGGGTAGTAGTGGATAGATTCAGCAAACAGTGTCATTTGGTTCCTCTGTCCGGATAACCCAATTCCGAAACGCTTAGCAAGTTGTTTATTAGGCATATTGTGCGGTTACACGGGGTTCCGGAAACTATTGTTTCTGACCGAGGAACACAGTTCGTCTCAAAATTCTGGAGGGCGTTTTGTAAAAAGATCAATATAGAGCTATCTTTTTCATCTGCCTACCACCCAGAGACCAATGGTCAGACCGAACGTTCCAATCAAACCCTTGAACAATATCTCTGGTGTTATGTGTCTGACCGTCAATCTGACTGGGTGGAATATCTGCCGCTAGCTGAGTTCGCTATCAATAATCAGTGTCAGGAATCCATCAAGACTACCCCCTTTTTCTGCAATTTAAGGTTGCATCCACGTTTTGGTTCTTTTTCTTCCGCTGTGGTGGATACTCCTGAGGCTGAATCACCTGTAGACAAATTGAAGGCTATCTGGTCTGAGGTTAAAGAGAACCTGAAGAAGGCAAAGGTTGGTCAAGCCTCCTCTGCTAATAAGAGACTTTCCAAGGGCCCTAGCCTTGGAGTTGGGGACAAGGTATGGTTATCCACACGGAATATTAAACTTAAGGTCCCTTCTGCTAAGCCTGGTCCGAGGTTTATTGGGCCTTATGAGATAATAGAGGTAATTAATCCCACAGCTTTCCACCTGCAACTCCCCCCATCCTTTAAGATATCGAATGTGTTCCATAAGTCCCTCCTCAAGTTATATCGTGTCCCCATTCACCCAGACAGTGACCCTCCTCCTCCTATTTTGGTTGAAGGTACCTTGGAGTATGAGGTACAGAGAACACTTGATTCCTGTATTGTCAGAGGGGCGGTACAGTATTTTGTGCATTGGAGGGGTTACGGCCCTGAGGAGAGGTCATGGTTCCCTGCGAGCGATATTCATGCTAAGTGTCTGGTCCGGCGGTTTCACCTCCAATTTCCTGGGAAGCCGGGTTTTGAGGGTCTGGAGGCCCCTCGTGGAGGGGGGGGGTACTGTTACATCACTGCCGGAGTCTGCTCCAGCGACTTCTGCTCTGATCGCCAGGCGACGCCGTGTTTCTGCCGTGGATGGTGCTGGTGATGGGAGAGGAGCCGATGCTAGCTGTGGGCGCAGGCTCCGATCATTCACTGGGCTGGGTTAGCTTGGGATCTGCAGTACCACTGGCTGACTGTGGGTGGTATGTGTCTTCCAGCTGAAGTTGCCAGCGTTCAGCTACAGCCAATGGGAAGACACCACACCCTTCTTATTCCCCCTTCTGTCCCATGACCACTGCCAGAGATAGTTCTGATTTTCCTGGCTCCTGTTACGTCCTATTCTGTTTGGTTATTCCTGTGTGCTGACTTCTGCGTGTTTTCTGACTACCCTTCTGCCTGCTGTTTATGTACCTCGCTGCCCGATCAAGATTTGACCTCTGCTACGCTTGCTGACTACGTCATTGCCTGCCGATTCTGTCCCTGTTCCGCAATTCCTGGTTTGACCCTGCCTGACTACTACTCTCATCGGACTGCAGCCTTCCACAGGTAGTGATCTCCAGTTCCCTGTGTAATTCCAAATCCCTGTAGAGGGGTTAAAGGGTTTCAGAGTTCTGGGGGTCCTGCTTGGTGAGTGGCTTCCCTCTAGCCTCCCCTTTACAGCCCATCTGAGTCTGTGGATCCAGGCAGGCGTTACAGATAATTGCTGAATGCATTGTGTAGTCCATGTGTCTCAGTAGAACTTAGTAGAATAGCCGCAAGTCTCAGCTACTTACTGACGTCCTTCTTTCATCATGAGTTTAGACTAGAGGTGAGCTAACCTTCATAGGTTTATAGTTTCGGTTTGGATACTGACTACCAACAAACAAAGTTTGGGTTCAAAGTTCGAGTGAGTTAGGAGTGCAAACCGCTCAAGCGAGCAGTGCTGTGCTTGGGTATGAGTGAAGCCATGTGTGAGCTACGTGCAGCACTTTAATGGCTAACATTTGTGGTAAAATCATTGTGATCAGATGCAGTGTGCACACACACACAAAAAAAACTTGATAAACCATGCCCAACCTCCCACAGAAGTGTTCTGCTTATGGCTGGCAGCATGCGGATGGAGCCACAAATTGCCCATTTACTGACTTCCATTGAAGTTCGGATCAAGTCAGGGTCACAAACCGAAACTTATCTAAGGTTCGAATGTACGTGGCGCAGCAAACCTCCAAAGGTTCGCTCATCTCTAGTTAAGACCCTATGTTCCAAAGCTTATAGTAATGATAAATAGTTATATTTTTCAATAGTCTTGCTAGGGCAAGAAAACGCTTTAACCATCCTTCGACAGGCGTTGTGCTACTGTGGGTGTCCATCTCTACAAGCAGCAAAGCTTTCTAGTTATTTTACCATAATAAAATATCTATTAATATACTTATGTAGCAAAGTTACATATGAAATGGTAAAGGAACACTCAAACTTTAGGCAGAGTTAGGGGTACCTTGCACGCTGCGACATCGCAAGCCGATGCTGCGATGCCAAGCGCGATAGTCCCCGCCCCCGTCGCAGCTGCGATATCCTTGTGATAGCTGCCGTAGCGAACATTATCACTACGGCAGCTTCACATGGACTCGCCTGTCCTGGGACGTCGCTCTGGCCGGCGACCCGCCTCCTTATTAAGGGGGCAGGTCGTGCGGCGTCACAGCGATGTCACACGGCAGGCGGCCAATAGGAGCGGAGGGGCGGAGATGAGCGGGATGTAAACATCCCGCCCACCTCCTTCCTTCCGCATATCCTACGGAAGCCGCGGTGACGCCGGTAGGAGATGTTCCTCGCTCCTGCGACTTCACACACAGCGATGTGTGCTGCCAAAGTAGCGAGGAACAACATTGGACCGTCGCGTCAGCGTAATTATGGATTATGACGACGCTGCACCGATGATACGATTGCGACGCTTTTGCGCTCGTTAATCGTATCATCGAACCTTTACACACTACGATGTCGCATGCGATGCCGGAAGTACGTCATTTTCAATTTGACCCCACCGACATCGCACCTGCGATGTCGTAGTGGGCAAAGCCCGCCTTATTGTCATGTCTCCTTTCCTGCACTGCTCTCACTGACCTTGTATACTACGCCATATGCACTGCTCTGTTTTATGTAGCTTCTGTGCTTCATTACAACTCTACTTACTACTATCTTTGGGCATTATTGCCATAAACCAGGGGTGGGGAACCTTTTTTCTGCCGGGGGCCATTTTGAAATTTCTACCAACCTTCGGGGGCCGCACAAAATGATCAACTTAAAAATGTACGTAATATATTTGGTCAAACGATTAACTCACTGTGGTGGCTGGAGCTTCTACTCTTTGGTGCAGCTGTAATATTAGGCGATATTGATCTTGTTGCTTTTCACAACTACTTTTCCAGATTTGAGTTGGCTGGGACTGCTGTATATACATCACAGGGGAGGGTTGGGAGGAACATAGATTACTGGGGAGGCTGGGGGCATAGACATCACTGGGGGGTACAAACATCACTGGGGGATACATACACCATTGATGGGGAGCACAGACATAGCTGGGGGTCATAAACAGTGCTGGGGGGGCTGGGAAGAATATACATCACTAGGGAAGCAGCAGGGCATAGACGTCACTAGGGGTACATACATCACTGGGCAGCACAGACTTCACTGGGGGTATATACACATCACTGGGTTGCACAGACATTGCTGGGGGCCACAAACATTGCTGGGGTTATATACATAGCCGGGGGCAGACAGCCCTGGGGGATGCCGGAGGGACACAGACAGCTCTTGGGGCACAGAGAATGATGGAAAAGCTGGAGGCACAGACAAACCTGGGGGACGCTGGGGGCACAGATGGCACAGAGAAGGATGGGAGAGGCTGCAGGCACAGACAGAACTGGGCGAGGCTCGGGGCACAGAGATCACTGGGGATACTAGGGGGGGTCACAGATCACTGGGGAGGGGCACAGATCACTGGGGAGACTGGGGGGGCATAGATCACTGGGGAGACTGGTAGGGCACAGATCACTGGGGAGACTGGGGGGCACAGATCACTGGGGAGACTGGTGGGGCACAGATCACTGGGGGGGCACAGATAACTGGGGACACTGGGGGGCACAGATCACTGGGGGGGGCACAGATCACTTGGGAGACTGGGGGGGTACAAATCACTGGGGAGACTGGGGGGGCACAGATCACTGGGGAGACTGGGGGGCACAGATCACTGGGGGCACAGATCCCTGGGGAGACTGGGGGGCACAGATCACTGGGAGGGGGTGTCATGGGCGGAGGAGGGGACGCCGCGCTCTCCCACTGCTCGGGTCCGGCTGCCGCTGCTGCCGCGGCCTGCTGCTGCTCGGTGGCTCGAGCGATGGGCCGGATCCCGGGGACTCTAGCGGTGCTCCTCGCTCGTGATTGAAAGGGGTTTGGGTGTGGGGATTGTTTATTGTCCGTGACGCCACCCACAGTTGTGGTGATTATGTGGACACCACCGCTGCTCTGGCTGGGGATCCCGGGAGTGATGGTATGGAGCAGCCAGTTGTTGTGTTGCCCATCCGTGGGTAGGGGTTGGTGATCCCGGGGCCCAGTGATGGAATTGGATGGTGGGCAGGCGGGTAGGGGGCCTGTGGAGGTGCAGGGGCGCAGGGGCAGCGCTGTGCCGCACGGCACGGAGGTACTCACTCAGCCAGTAAACACGACACAGTTCTCGGTAAACAAACGGCTGGTTGGGCGGGTCCCTCGGACGGTTGCAGTTGTTGTTTCTCCCCTCACCCAGTTTGGTGGTGTAAGTCCTTTCTTTCGCCTCCGTGCACACTCCTCCTGCGCTCCGGCTTCCAGCTGGCTCCCCGGTTCAGTACCGGTGGGCCACCGCCCAGCCCCGGCTACCTACGGTTCCACCAGCTGTCTCCCTGGCTCCCTGCAGACGGCCACTACCGTCTGCCGGACTCTCTGTACGAGGCCCTAGGCTCCAACCTAGGCCCCTGGCTATGTCTGCCTCTCTGCAGACCTTCTCTCTTCCTCTGCTAGGACTTGACTGGGCTTGTTTTCTGCCTCAAGCCAGCTCACTCCTGGGTGGGCGTCTCCATCTCCTGACTCCGCCCACCTGGTGTGTCAGTCTGAGCCCGAGGCAGAAAGCAGGTCACTTTGGGGATGTCTGCTGTGAACTGCTGGGGGTGGGGGTGTGTGTGTGTTGTTACCTGTGTCCCCTGGCTTGTCCAGGGCGACACAGGGGCACAGATTACTAAGAGGGGGCACAGATCACTGGGGATACTGGGGGTCACAGATCACTGGGGAGACTGGGGGGCACAGAGAACTGGAGGTACAGAGCGCTGGGGGTACAGGCAGACTCGGGTGAGCTTGGAGGTAGTTAGAGAACTGGGGGAGGCTGGGATCACTGAGCGCTGGAGGTGGTTGCGGGCACGGAGAGCTCTGCCACCGGGCATAGAGAGGAGGAGCCGCCGCCGCGTACACAGAGCCACCGCGCACATAGAGCCGCCGCAACCGCCGGGCACAGTGAGCCACCGCAACCGCCGGGCACAGGGAGCCGCAACCGCAACCGCTGGGCACAGGGAGCCGCAACCACAACCGCCGAGCACAGGGAGCCGCCGCAACCGCCAGGCACAGGGAGCCACCGCCGCAACCGCCGGGCACAGGGAGCCGCCGCCGCAACCGCCGGGCACAGAGAGCCACTGCTGCAACTGCCGGGCACAGGGAGCCGCTGCCGCCGCAGCCACTGGGCATAGGGAGAGCCGCTGCCCAGCACAGTAAGACCTGGGAGATGATTGGCAGTCAATCCTCTCCTGCTTGATTTTAGCGCACCTCACGCCGACCCCACCTACAAAGTACGTCCTCATGTAGGCAGTGCCAGTGTGGGGACGTAGTCTTTCAGGTATAGGAAATGCAGTGTTCAGCATTGAACACGCTGTGTGGGGTTTTAAAGGGCCAGCAGCCACCAGGATGCGGCTGCCGCCCCAGCACTGCAGTCCCCAAGAATCAGCCCAGGGCTGCAGAAAACGTCGTCGCGGGCCGCATACGGCCCGAGGGCCGGAGGTTAACCCCACCCCTGCCATAAACCATTTTGTTGTGGGTAGGTGATACATGCACTAGGATACACTGCTTCCTTTTTTTCTCAGTTTGGCTGAATCTTTCTCTCATGCACCTTACTGCACATTGCACTTTAGGTAACACAGATGCAATTTTTTGCATTTATTATTTTTTACATTATCATTGGTGTCCCCTATATTCTCTGGGCTTATATAATTACACATTAGCATGAGGTTACACTACACCATTACCAACAGTTACAATCTTTTAGCCATATTCTTGACATTTACTTCACTATATAGCAGACGTACTGTATGTTTAAATAGAACCGTCATTATATAAATTCGTTGATTAAGAACATCAGAAACTTTTCGGCCTCAACGTATAAATACAATATATATATATATGTATATATATATATATATATATATATATATATATATATATATATATATTTATCCAAAGGAGTATCTAAAATTACCCTTAATTTTTTTCTTGTCTAACCATTAGAGATGAGCGAACCGGTCCCGATTCGGCTCGAGGTCGAGGTCCCGTTCGAGTTCGGTTCGTCGAACGTTCGAAGAACCGAACTCGAACCGCATAGGAAACAATGGCAGGCATTCACAAACACATAAAAACACATAGAAAACACCCTCAAAGGTGTCCAAAAGGTGACAAACAACTAACAACACAACACAAACACATGAGAAAGTGACAAGGACATATACTCATGTGAAAACAAAAGAGCAGGACAAGGAAAAAGAGGAGGAGACACAGATATAGGCATGGCACGCCCTTCTAAAATCATGTAAAACACCGCAAGGTGACTCCAAGCGGAGTCTTCCTTTTTTCCAAAAATTGGGCCACACACACACCCACCCCTTCAGTGGCAGCACTTGTGCCCCAGTTGTACAATTCACAGCTAGGTTTGCATCAAGCACATTAAAAAATACGCCATAATTAACCGTCCCCAGGATGACACCAGGGTAGGTAGCAAAGTCTTTCCTGATCCCAGCTCTGTTCATCTTGGCTCCTTTTGAAAAACACAGCAAGCAAGGGTTACTCCAAGCGGAGTCTCCCTTTTTTCCAAAAATTGGGCCCCACACACACCCACCCCTTCAGTGGCAGCAGTTGTGCCCCAGTTGTACACTTCACAGCTAGATTTGCATCAAGCACATTCAAAAATACGCCATCCTTAACCGTCCCCAGGATGACACCGGGTAGGTAGCAAAGTCTTTCCTGATCCCAGCTCTGTTCATCTTGGCTCCTTTTAAAAAACACAGCAAGCAAGGGTTACTCCAAGCGGAGTCTCCCTTTTTTCCAAAAATTGGGCCCCACACACACCCACCCCTTCAGTGGCAGCAGTTGTGCCCCAGTTGTACACTTCACAGCTAGATTTGCATCAAGCACATTCAAAAATACGCCATAATTAACCATCCCCAGGATGACACCAGAGTAGGTAGCAAAGTCTTTCCTGATCCCAGCTCTGTTCATCTTGCCTCCTTTTAAAAAACACAGCAAGCAAGGGTTACTCCAAGCGGAGTCTCCCTTTTTTCCAAAAATTGGGCCCCACACACACCCACCCCTTCAGTGGCAGCAGTTGTGCCCCAGTTGTACACTTCACAGCTAGATTTGCATCAAGCACATTCAAAAATACGCCATAATTAACCGTCCCCAGGATGACACCAGAGTAGGTAGCAAAGTCTTTCCTGATCCCAGCTCTGTTTATCTTGGCTCCTTTTAAAAAACACAGCAAGCAAGGGTTACTCCAAGTGGAGACTCCCTTTTTTCCAAAAATTGGGCCCCACACACACCCACCCCTTCAGTGGCAGCAGTTGTGCCCTAGTTGCAAACAGGATGTTTTGATTTGCATCAAGCACATTCCAAATCCACAAGCATTTACTCTCCCCAGGATGACACAGGGGTAGTAAATTCCTTCTGGATCCATGACTTGTTCATTTTGATGAACGTCAGTCTGTCCACATTGTCACTGGACAGACGCGTGCGCTTATCTGTCAGCACACACCCAGCAGCACTGAAGACACGTTCAGAGACAACGCTGGCAGCTGGACACGACAAAATCTCCAAGGCGTAACTGGAGAGCTCTGGCCATTTTTCTAGATTTGAAGCCCAAAAGGAGCAAGGCTCCATTTGAAAAGTCATGGCATCGATGTTCATTTGGAGATACTCCTGTATCATCCTCTCCAGCCGTTGACTATGTGTCAGACTTGTTGTCTCTGGTGGCCTTGCAAAAGAGGGTTCAAAAAAATTATGAATAGATTCCATAAAATTGCTGTTACCAGCACCAGATACGGTCCTACTGGTACGGGTAAACTGTTGAAGATGACGAGACCGTCCCATGTTTGGCAAGTTACAACTGGGAGAATCACTCCCTGCACCTGTACGGTTGTTTGGTGGAAAAGCCGAGCTAAGATCGAGTAACAGCTTCTGCTGATGCTCCTGCATATGTGCGTCCCTTTCTATGGCTGGAATTATGTCACAAAATTTGGACTTGTACCGGGGATCTAATAGTGTGGCAAGCCAGTAGTCATCATCACTTCTAATTTTGACAATACGAGGGTCATGTTGGAGGTAGTGCAACAAGAAGGCACTCATGTGTCTTGCGCAGCCATGCGGACCAAGTCCACGCTGTGTTTGTGGCATAGAGGTGCTAACCGTTCTTTCTTCCTCTGACATCTCCCCCCAACCTCTTTCAACTGAAATTTGACCAAGGTCTCCCTCATCTGCTGAGTCTTCCATGTGCATTGACAGTACATCCTCCATTTCTTCATGTTCTCCTGCACCTTCCTCAACATTTAGCCTGCTACTATGCGCCCTTGTTGATCCCTGTCCCCCATGGTCCCATGCCTGGCACCTTGGTGATGATGAACGTCTGGACCTTGGTGATGTTGTTGTGTCTTGCGCATATGAATCCTCCTGTAGTTCATCCCCTTCCTGTTGTCCCACCCCCTGACTCCGAATAGTGTTTAGCGTGTGCTCCAGCATGTAAATGACTGGAATCGTCATGCTGATAATGGCATTGTCAGCGCTAAACATATTCGTCGCCATGTCGAAACTGTGCAGAAGGGTGCATATGTCCTTGATCTGAGACCACTCCATCAGGGTGATCTGACCCACCTCTGCATCTCGTTGGCCCAGGCTATACGTCATGACATATTGCACCAGGGCTCGGCGGTGCTGCCACAGTCGCTGTAACATGTGGAGAGTTGAATTCCAGCGTGTCGCCACATCGCATTTCAGGCGATGAACCAGCAGGCGGAAAGACTTCTGGAGCGATGCAAGTCGCTCAGCTGCGGCGCTTGAACGGCGGAAGTGAGCAGACAGTTTTCGTGCCCTGTTCAGAAGGCCATCTAGGCCGGGATAGTGTGTTAGAAATATCTGGACGACAAGGTTCAACACGTGAGCCACACAAGGTACGTGTGTCACCTTGCCCAGGAGAAGGGCCGCACCCAGGTTTGCAGCATTGTCGCACACGGCCTTACCAGGCTGCAGGTTGAGTGGAGACAACCATTTATTAAACTCGGACCGCAGAGCTGACCACAACTCCTCAGCTGTGTGACTCTTATTCCCAAGACATGTCAAGCTAAAGACCGCCTGATGCCGTTGTGCTCTGCTGCCAGCATAGTAATGAGGGGTGCGTGATTCCTTCTGCGCAGTGAGAACGCTGGTGGCCTGACCAGGCAGGCTTGGGGCGGAGGTGGAGGATGCAGAAGCAGTGGCGGAACTTGGACAGACAGAGGATTGACACACAAGTCGTGGGGACAGCAAGACTTGTGCAGCAGACCCTTCACCATCTATCACCATAGTTACCCAGTGCCCAGTCAGTGACATGTAACGTCCCTGTCCATGCTTACTGGTCCAAGTATCGGTGGTGAAATGCACCCGTTCACACACAGAGTTTCTCAAGGAAGCGGTGATGTTGTGTGCGACATGCTGGTGTAGCGCGGGCACACCTTTCTTAGAGAAGTAGTGGCGACTAGGCATCTGGTACTGGGGCACAGCGACAGACATAAGGTCTCTAAAATCCTGTGTGTCCACTAGGTGGAAAGGCAGCATTTCGGTAGCCAACAGCTTACAGAGGGATAGAGTCAACCTCTTAGCTTTGTCATGGGTCGCAGGAAGTGGCCTTTTATTTGACCACATCTGAGGGACAGAGATCTGGCTGCTGTGTGTAGACGGTGTTGAGTAGGGTGTCCCTGGAAAAATGCAGGTTTGTGAGGAAAGTGCAGGCGGAGACATGATGTTGCCTTCATCCAACGTTGGTGCTATCGATGTCTGAGAGAGCTGTACACACTCACTTGTTTCCCCTTCCAAACCAACTGACGACCTACCAAGCAAACTGCCTGTTGCGGTTACAGTGGTGGAAGTTGTGGGTATAAAAACAGGTGTGACAGCTGTCCCCACAGTCCTAGAAGATGAAGAGCGCGCGGATGCACTGGAAGGGGCAGGCGGTGGATGGTTCACTCCGCTAGGCCGCATTGCAGCACGGTGAGCTTCCCACCGGGACGAATGATATTTATTCATGTGACGATTCATGGAAGAAGTTGTCAAACTGCTGAGGTTTTGACCTCTACTAAGAGAACCATGACAAATTTTACAGATCACATAATTTGGGCGATCTTTTTCTATGTCAAAAAAGGACCAGGCTAGGCAAGGCTTAGAGGCCATGCGACCTGTTGATCCACCCCGAATAAAGCTCAGAGGCAGAGTGGTGGCTGAGGATGCAGTTGTAGACGTGCTACCAGTACTCCGACTCTGTCCAGGAAGGCGCAAGGTAACTTCGTCATCAGTTGCATCCTCCTCCACCACCTCTGTTGACCTCCTCGAGTGCCTGACTGTGGGTTGACAGTAGGTGGGATCTAGAACTTCATCATCAATTGTTGTGTTTGCACTCCCCTCCCCCTCAGACCGAGCCTCTTCTTGCCCTGACCGAATATTTAAGTTGTCATCCCAATAGGGTATCTGCGTCTCATCTTCATCAGTATGTTCCTCATTGTCTATAACCACAGGTGTTACAGTTTGTGACAAAGTGTCAACATTATGCTCAGAAACTTGGTCCTCACGGCCTGAATCAGAGTCACAAAGGTTCTGGGCATCACTGCAGACCATTTCCTGTTCTGTACTCACTGTAGCTTGGGAGCAGACCTCTGATTCCCAGGCTATAGTGTGACTGAACAGCTCTGCAGATTCAGCCATCTCAGTTCCACCATACTGTGCAGGGCTGATGGAGACTTCAGAGCTGGGAGAAAGCAAGTTTGATTGGGATGACAACTCAGAGGACTAGTGTTTTTTGGATGCGGTACTTGAAGTGGCTGAAAGGGCACTTGTTGGACCACTTGAGATCCATTCAAGCATTTTCCTTTTTTGGCCATCATCTACCTTTGTTCCTTTTGTTCGTGTCCGTAAAAAAGGGAGCACATCGGATTGTCCATGGTAAGTAGTAGACATCTTACTTTTGCTGGTAGATGGTCTCTCTTCAGCAGATGATAATGGAGCTTTTCCACCTTCCCCACGGACAAAACCTTTTTGTCCTTTTCCACCACGCCTCTTCCCCTTTCCACCAGCATTTTTGCCACTCATGTTGATTGCGACAAGATTGTGCACTTAAAATGTGGTAGTAAAAATTGAGAGGTGGTGTAGATTGCAGCGGTGGTCTAGCTTTATTAACAGCAGAATAATAAAGAATAAATATCCCTGACAATGCAACTATGGCCCTTAAACTGGCAGCATCAATTGCTAGTATAATGGCTTAGTTATAATGAGTTGGAGTGTGCAATGCAGGTAGAGGTGCTGCAAATGTCTTTGCACTAGTGTGACTAGACAAAAGTCCAATAGCCACGTTTAGGATGCCACTAGGTACACTGAGTGTTTGCTAGTATAATGGCTTAGTTATAATGAGTTGGAGTGTGCAATGCAGGCAGAGGTGCTGCAAATGTCTTTGCACTAGTGTGACTAGACAAAAGTCCAAAAGCCACGTTTAGGATGTCACTAGGTACACTTTAGCCACTAGGTACACTGAGTGTTTGCTAGTATAATGGCTTAGTTATAATGAGTTGGAGTGTGCAATGCAGGCAGAGGTGCTGCAAATGTCTTTGCACTAGTGTGACTAGACAAAAGTCCAATAGCCACGTTTAGAATGCCACTAGGTACACTGAGTGTTTGCTAGTATAATGGCTTAGTTATAATGAGTTGGAGTGTGCAATGCAGGCAGAGGTGCTGCAAATGTCTTTGCACTAGTGTGACTAGACAAAAGTCCAATAGCCACGTTTAGGATGCCACTAGGTACACTGAGTGTTTGCTAGTATAATGGCTTAGTTATAATGAGTTGGAGTGTGCAATGCAGGTAGAGGTGCTGCAAATGTCTTTGCACTAGTGTGACTAGACAAAAGTCCAATAGCCATGTTTAGGATGCCACTAGGTACACTGAGTGTTTGCTAGTATAATGGCTTAGTTATAATGAGTTTGGAGTGTGCAATGCAGGTAGAGGTGCTGCAAATGTCTTTGCACTAGTGTGACTAGACAAAAGTCCAATAGCCACGTTTAGGATGCCACTAGGTACACTGAGTGTTTGCTAGTATAATGGCTTAGTTATAATGAGTTGGAGTGTGCAATGCAGGCAGAGGTGCTGCAAATGTCTTTGCACTAGTGTGACTAGACAAAAGTCCAATAGCCACGTTTAGGATGCCACTAGGTACACTGAGTGTTTGCTAGTATAATGGCTTAGTTATAATGAGTTGGAGTGTGCAATGCAGGCAGAGGTGCTGCAAATGTCTTTGCACTAGTGTGACTAGACAAAAGTCCAATAGCCACGTTTAGGATGCCACTAGGAACACTGAGTGTTTGCTAGTATAATGGCTTAGTTATAATGAGTTGGAGTGTGCAGAGGACAGGAGAGTACAGTGCCAGGATTGTGGGGCTCTGGGTAGAGGAATGGAAGCCTGCCTTTCTATTCCCTCCTAATGGGGAAATGCAGCGACGAAATCCGTGACCTTAGCTACACAGACGCTGTCTCTGTTTTCAGGACCTGTCACCTATGGCTCTGACCCTGCCGGTACGAGCCCTTAAAAGGACTGATGGAAAGTGCTATCCCTATGCTGTCCAGCGCTGTGTATGGAGCGCATACAGCTGTATCAGCGATAGGACTCAGGACGGAGCTGCGCCAGTGATGTCTGACACCAAGGACGCAGAAGGCAGATAATGGCGTCCTGGAGGAAAATGTCCGGTTTTATAATGCAGGGACATGTGACATGGACATCCTATCACACATGCCGTTGCTTCTCTGGCTAAAAGTCCACTTAGCTGTGTGTGTGTCTGGGATTGGCTGACATAATGGCCCTCCCCACTACACGCGCGCGCTTAGGGAAGGAAGACAAGGGAAAAAAAAAAATGGCGATCGCCATTATACAAACAGGAGTGATCTGAAGGCACTGTTCACGCACACTATACACTGAAATGTCATAATAGTGTGAGTCACAGAGTGACTTACACTATTCCAGCGGAAAGCCAGCTAGGAATTAGCTGTTTTTTTGCTGCTAGAACCGTTCTCGAATGTTTCTAGAACTATCGAGCTTTTGCAAAAAGCTCGAGTTCTAGTTCGATCTAGAACAGGCCCCAAAATCACTCGAGCCTAGAACTGGAGAACCTCGAACCTCGAACCGCGCTCAACTCTACTAACCATGTCTATTCCTTTGTGGGCACGAATCTATTTTTTACCAAAAGGTCGCCTAAATACTATAATTTAGGCGACCTTTTGGTAAAAAATAGATTCGTGCCCACAAAGGAAAAGACATGGTTAGACAAGAAAAAAATTAAGGGTAATTTTAGATGTGGGAATTGTCCTTTCTGTTCGGCCCATAAAACGGGGGATGTAATAAAAGTGGGGTGTGACTACCTCAGGGTTAATGATTTCATATCGTGCAAGTCCACTTATATAGTGTATGCATTATTTTGCCCCTGCAATTTTTATTACATTGGAAAAACTATCCGGCCCCTTTATGTCCGTTTTAGGGAACATTGCAAATCCTTAATATCAGGGATAGGTTCAGCAAGACTTATTAAACACATGCAGGAATGCCATAATAGTAATTCCAATCTACTTTTTTTTGCTGGTCTGTTTAAAGTCAATCCTAGCAGCAGAGGCGGCGACACGCACCGCACGCTGTTACAAAACGAATCCAGATTGATTCTGGATCTAAACGCAATGGGACCGCTAGGTTTGAATGACAGAAACGACTTGTCAGTTTTTCTTTAAAGAAACTTTTTTTTTTTTTTGACATGTCGACTATATGACATCCTGACTGTGACACCCTTGTTTTGCTAGCACTATCTGATCATGGCGTTGATTAATAGCTACTGTTTTGCATTTTAACATTATTGCATACATTGTCTCTGAAAAAAATGTTTTCACCAATTTAAAATAATTTCTACTGTTTTTGTGCTCCCTGTACTGTACATCAGAATTTTGTTCTGTTCTTGTAGGGATTATGTTTTTGTCCGCCTTTTGTATATTATTGTATTTTGAGAGATATGTGTATTAGACTGTGATATGTTAATACCCTTGAAGTCTTCACCTGCTTTTTGCAGCTACTAATTGTATACTTGCATTTGCATTTTAAATCACTCTGCTAATGCAGTACCCGCACCATTTGTGTTAAAAGGGTGGTGCTGCATGGCAGTTTGCACTGGACCCGTGGAAGCTAAGTTGTAGCGAAACGGCACGCCGTCGTCCGGCGTTGTATGGCTTGTCTCACCCTCCCCACCGCTTGTACCCTCATGTTTCCCCTGCAATAAAGACGGAGTGATATGGTGATCATCTGGAGTGCGACTTTCTTTCTCCTTTGGATTTATCTTGGTCTTCACCGCAAGTCTGCACCATGATCCCCTCCATGGCTCAGCAGGGCTCAAGTAGCTGAACGTCTAGTAACATGCGGAGTACCGTATTTTTCGGACCATAAGACGCACTTTTTTTCCCCCAAATGTTGGGGGAAAGTTGGGGGTGCGTCTTATGGTCTGACTATAGGGCTGCGGCTGGGAATGAGGGTGCTGCGGGTCATCGGGGGCACGAGCAGGCAGCAGCAGCGCCTGCCGTGACCACGTGGGCCCGATCATTACATATGCACGCCCATCCTCCCGCCCATCTCTCAGTGCAGAAGCCGGCACTGACAGGTGGGCGGGAGGACGAGCGGGGACGCGCGCATAGTAAAGAGCCGGCCGCATGATCACCCCTGGCAATTACAGCCTGGAGTGATCATATGCGGCTGTATTCACTGCCCCCCGCGCGTCATCATCATCAGCGCGGGGTGCAGTGAATCAGTACACTCACCCGTCCCCGTGTGTGGAGCCGCCCCCCTGCTGCACGCGATGTCTTCCTGTCTGTGCCGATCAGCTGATCTGTGCTGAGCTGGTCAGCTGATCGGCACAGACAGGAAGACATCGCGATGCAGCAGGGGAACGGCTCCACACACACAGGTCAGTGGCGCAGAGAGGAAGATGATCGGTGCTGGAGGGAGTGAGGAAAAGGTGAGTATAAACGTTTATTTTTTTCTCTGTGCTATAGGATACAGGCCATATACCAGGATGGTATATGAGCACGATGGGGGCATATAGCAGGATGGGAGTATATGAGCAGGCAAGATGGGGGTATATGAACAGGATGGGGGTATATGAACAGGATGGGAGTATATGAACAGGATGGATGGGGGAATATGAGCAGGATGGATGGGGGGTATACCAATAGGATGGGGGGTATATCAATAGGATGGGGGTATATGAACAGGATGGGAGTATATGAACAGGATGGATGGGGGAATATGAGCAGGATGGATGGGGGTATACCAATAGGATGGGGGGTATATCAATAGGATCGGGGTATATGAACAGGATGGGAGTATATGAGCAGGATGGGAGTATATGAGCAGGATGGGGGTATATGAACAGGATGGGGGTATATGAACAGGATGGGAGTATATGAGCAGGCAGGATGGGGGTATATGAACAGGATGGGGGTATATGAACAGGATGGGAGTATATGAACAGGATGGATGGGGGAATATGAGCAGGATGGATGGGGGGTATACCAATAGGATGGGGGTATATCAATAGGATCGGGGTATATGAACAGGATGGGAGTATATGAGCAGGATGGGGGAATATGAACAGGATGCTGGTATAGGAGCAGGATGGGGGTTTATAGCAGGATCATATACAAGGCAGGAGGATCATTACTAGCATGGGGTACCTTAGTAGAGAATTTGGGGACATTACCCCCATAACAGTGTCAGCAGCAGATCCTCGCCCCATAACAGTGTGTCATGACCACATTTTTTGCTTAAAGTTTTATTTTCCCATTTTCCTCCTCTAAAACCAGGGTGCATCTTATAGTCCGGTGCGTCTTATAGTCCGAAAAATACGGTAGGTGGTGCACCGGGACTCTTACCTCTTTCATATATATATTATATATATATATATACAGTATATATATATATATATATATATATATATATACATATGTATATATATATATATACAGTATATATATATATATATATATATATATATATATATATATATATATATATATATATATACATACATATATATATATATATATATATACATATATATATATAAATGGAAGAGGATTCCAGTGGCTCCAATGAAACGTTAATGAACTCCATACCTAAGAGAGTTAAAGCAGTGTTTGATAATAATGATAGTCACACAAAATATTGACACTTTGAGCACAATTTGGCCATTTTCACTCAGGGGTGTAGTTAGTTTTGTTGCTAATAGTTTAGACATTAATGGCTGTGTTTTGAGTTTTTTAGAAAGCACAACAATTTTACACTGTTATATATTCTGTACACTGACTGCTTTACATTGTATTAAAGTATACAACCAATGAAGGAAAACTGAAGGTCAAATTTATGAAAAATAGTGATAATTTTATTTATTGAAATGCATAATCAAGTGGTGGCAAAAAAAACAGAGCGGCAAATCCACACATAATGAAATTATCATAAACATAAAAAAAATTAAACACATTATAGCACAAGCTTATGGGTGTGTATATGTATATACACACACCCATAAGCTTGTGCTATAATGTGTTTAATTTTTTTTATGTTTATGATAATTTCATTATGTGTGGATTGCCGCTCTGGTTTTTTTGCCACCACTTGATTATGCATTTCAATAAATAAAATTATCACTATTTTTCATAAATTTGACCTTCAGTTTTCCTTCATTGGTTGTATACTTTAATACAATGTAAAGCAGTCAGTGTACAGAATATATAACAGTGTAAAATTGTTGTGCTTTCTAAAAAACTCAAAACACAGCCATTAATGTCTAAACTATTAGCAACAAAACTAAGTACACACCTGAGTGAAAATGGCCAAATTGTGCTCAAAGTGTCAATATTTTGTGTGACTATCATTATTATCAAACACTGCTTTAACTCTCTTAGGTATGGAGTTCATAACCCTTTCATTGGAGGCACTGGAATCCTCTTCCATTCCTCCATTAAAACATGATGGAGATGGTGGATGTTAGAGACCTTTGCGCTCTTCCACTTTCAGTTTGAGGATGCACCATAAATGCGCAATAGGATTTAATCTGAACCAAATAAGTCACAAACACAGGACATGGTTCGAGTAATCCATGTCCTTAATCAGCTTGTCTTCAGCAAAATGCGGGCTTTCTTGTGCATCATCTTTAGAGGATTCTTCCTTCTGGGCTGACATACCATGCACACCAATTTATGCTGTTTGCAGCATATGGTCTTAGCATTGACAGACTGAACCCCCGCCCTCTTAGCCTCTGAATCAATGCTAGCAGCACTCATACATACATTTTGAAAAGACAACCTCTGGAAATGACGCTGAGCACATGCACTCAAGTTTTTTGGTTGACCATGATGACTCCTCTTCTGAGTGGAACCTGCCTTGTTAAACCGCTGTATGGTCTTGGCCACCAAGCTGCAGCTCAGTGTCAGGGTGGTGACAATCTTCTTGTAGCCAAGGACATCTTTATGTAGAGCAACAATTCTTTTTGTCAAGGCAAAATATTGTATTCAGCCCATCTGACAAAATGAACAGTGCAGAAGCAACTCCAATACCATGAATCCAAAAAATCTCACCAACACTAGAAGCACCTCATGGCAAAGATTTTTCTGAGAATATGACAAAACAAATTCCATAATAACAAATATTTATTGATTCAGTCCATTGAAAACAAAAAGGTAGGTGACCTGGTTCTCTTTATTATGATGTTTTTATAAGTCACCTACCTTCTTGTTTTTAATAGACTGAATTAGTAAATATTTGTTATTTTGGAATTTATTTTGTCATATTCTCAGAGAATTCTTTGATGAGGTGTCATGTTGAACTTCCATTGACCAGTATGAGAGAGTGTGTGAAGGATAACACCACATGTAATACACCTACTCCCCATTCACACCTGAGACCTTGTAACACTGATGAGTCACATGACACCAGGGAGGGAAAGTGGCTAATTAGGCACAATTTCGCCATTTTCACTTAGGGGTGTATTGACTTTTGTTGTCAGCGGTTTGGACATTAATGACTGTGTTGAGTTATTTAGAGGGCACACTAAATTCACACTGTTATACAAGCTGTACACTGACTACTTTACATTGTATCAGTGTCAGATCTTCAGCGTTGTCCCGAGAAAAGATATAATAAAATATTTACAAAAATGTGAGCATTGTACTCACTTTTGTGTCATACTCTATTGTTTCAGGTATATAAAATTCATCTCCTAGCTATGCAGTCTGTCTGAACAAACATTTTTTTTTAAGAATGGACAATTTTAAATAGCTCAATTAATTTGTCCATGGTAGCATGGAGCACTAGAATAGGATTATGTAGCAACTAGTCAGATTGTGACAAGTATATCCATAGAACAAAAGGAGACAGGGCAGCACTCACCGATAATCTGGGACTATTTTATTTTTCAATGCTGACAGGTGAAACGGACATGAGGGAATGCAGGGAGGGGAGCACGAGGACGACGGTACCGTTTCGCACCACTAGGGGTGCTTTCACGGGTCCATACAAAGTAACACGTGAGTACCATACATTTAAGTAGAAAACTACTGACTCACGTGTACATGTTTAAAACATAATTAAAAACATTCACATTTTGCAATTAGATCACAGTACATTGGATCACACTAGTGTTATGACTATAAGACTTATTACCATTCTGATAGCGATCTAACATTTTTAACAGAGCATATTACCAAATTTCAATCGCCAGCCTTATGGAAAAAATGTCAGTTTTTTACCTTATTATTATTATAAATTCATTATATAAAGATACTTCTTGCTCATCAAGTTTATATTTTCATTATACGCACATTTTACTATATAGAACAATATAGGGATTAAGCTGAATTTTGTTCATTATAGAAATCAATTAATTATCTTATTCCTGATATACAAAAAATCTTTTTATAAGTGGATTCATTAAGGCTGTCAATATCAATTAGGTAGACAAAAACATTCATAAAGCTATATGCAAATGCTCAGAGTATTATTCATCATATATATCCTAGATGGTAATTCTATTTTTCTACCAAGCAAACACATTTTTACAAAGAGAATTATTTGTTTTAAGATGCCGGAAAAATAATGAATTATATAAATATATCATGATGATTATACTTAGATTAGATACCAAACAAACAAATCACCAAAGAGAGAAGGGCTGGTCAAAATAGCTTCAGTCACTAAAGGAATATTATCATATCGTTCTTATCATTGAAGCCAATGGGTCCCATTGCTTTGGTGTCCATAATCCAACGGGCTTCTCTCCTTAGTAAGTGCTTGTGTGTATCTCCCCCTGCTGGGGAGGGTGTAATCTTTTCTAATCCGGCAAAACTAAGCAATTTATGATTCCCATTATGTTTCTCTTGCATATGATTAATGAGGCGTGTAGCCCCTACCCCTGTACTGATAGAATGTGCATGTTCTCAAAATCTGGTGAATAACGGTCTAATAGTTTTGCCTATATAGAAAAAATTACACGGACAGAAAATGATATATACCAGCCATTTAGTACGGCATGTAATTAGATTGTTTATTTTATGCCATCTATCACCCACTTTGATACTTTTGCCTGTCAGATGTTGGTCGCAATATGTGCAATTCCCACATTTATAGTTTCCTATGGGGCTTGCTTTTTCTAACCACGTTTTTTGTGGAATAAACCTCGTTTTTATCAATAGATCTCCTATATTTTTTGTTCTCCGGTATGTAATTTGGGGTCTATTATTCGCTACCTCTTGTAGGTCCCTATCACTCTCGATAATATGCCAGTGGCGGTTAATAATAGATTTTATTATTTGATCCATGGAGCTGAATTTAAAGTTAAACCTGAACCGTTCTGTTTTTAAAATATTTTTCTGATGTCTAACCAACTTATTTTTATTTTCACTTCCCTGTAAGGCTTTTTCCAATGCTTTGGTAATTATAGATTGTGGATATCCCCTTTCCTTTAGCCTGTAACTCAATTCATCTGCTTGTATCATAAAGCGATCTATATCATTATTTGCTCTTTTTATCCTGAGAAATTGGGAATACGGTATTGATTTTTTTACATGTTCGGGATGGGCACTATCGTGCCGCAAAAGGGTATTTACTGCTATAGATTTTCTGTAAGATTCTGTTTTGATTTCATTATTCTGTATGGAAATTTGTAAATCTAAAAATTCCAAAGTTTGATCTCCAAAATTACTGGTGAATAACATATTATATCTATTAGACTGGTTTAGGAATAAGACAAACTCATCAAATTTTTCTTGTGTACCATCCCAAACTATTAGGATATCATCCACATATCTATAAAAATGTTTAATGTGACATAGAAATTTGTTATTTTGGGAATAAATTGTGTCATCCTCAAACCTCGCCAAAAATAAGTTTGCCAGTGTGCAAGCTATGGGGGTGCCCATGGCCACACCCCCATGTTGCAGGTACCAAGTCTCACCGAATTTAAATACATTTTTTTTAAGTACGATCAATAACGCTTCAGTTATGAAGTTAGTATAATCATCATGTTCTCCCATGTTGGTCAAAAAATATCTAACAGCCTCTACACCCAGATCCTGCGGGATTCGGGTGTAGAGGCTTTCGACATCAATTGAGGTGAGTTTGTAGTTTGGTTGCCAATGGATTTCTCCCAATATTTCCAAACAATCCTTAGTGTCTCGTATGAAGGATGGTATTACCTTCAGGAGTGGGTTCAGCAACCAATGCAGATACCTGGATAGCGGCTCAGTTGCTGAACCCACCCCTGACACAATGGGGCGTCCAGGTGGGTTGTCCACTGATTTATGTATTTTTGGAGAAAAATACCAATGAGGTCTATTTGGAAAACTTGGTAAAAGGCTTTCTGCTTTTTTATTGGAGATAGTACCCAAATGTACTTGTTTGTTCAAAAAACTACGTATTTTTTCCACCACTTTTGACATAGGATCAGTTTTAAGTTTAGTATATACTTTGGGATCTGACAATTGTCTTGCGGCTTCTTTTAGATAGTAATCCTTATCTAGGAGTACTGTCGCTCCCCCCTTATCAGCCTTACGGATGATGACATCCTCCCAGGATCTAAGTGTATCAATTGCAATTCTCTCTGCTAGGGAAATATTAGACGCTACCTTTGGATAGTTTAAGCATTCAATATCTTGCAGTACTGCTCTCTGAAAAATATCTATGCTGTTACCTGCATTAGTTGGTGGAAAAAAATTTGATTTTATGCCTCCTTGAAAGAAGGAAATATTAGAGGCTGCGGGTGATTGTTCCAAGGAATCAGTATTATCAGTTAAGCTTAACAATAACAGTGTGTCATCTCTGACATTTTCGAGAGCTGAATCCTTGAAACAAAAACCCACTGGACCTATATTGCAAGGTTTTTCTGCTAATGCTGGTTCCCTGCTGGTTGTTTTAGAAGTGGCAAAAAAATTTTTTAAATGCATTTTGCGACAGGATTTAAACATATCTATTTGGAATTCTGTAAAATTAAATTTTTCGGGCAAGCAAAAATTAAGCCCCTTCTCCAGGGCTGTCATCATATCCTCAGACAATGTTCTTTTTGTCAGATTATATACTTTAATGTCCTTTTTATATTTTATTTCCTCCAAGTGACTTGCTTCAACCGTCTGATGTCTAAATCTTCTATGTTTTCGTCCGCCTCTGCGTGTAATCCTCCTAAAGGGATATGGCTTGATGGTCCCGGATTAGTATCTGATCCGGCTTTTTTCTTTGGAGGTGGTGGGGGCTCTTCCGTCCCACTCGAATCTGTATCTGTGGTCCAAGCTCCTCTTTTAGTTTTGCCCGACATTTTTAGAAACCTTTTCTGAAATCTATTCCTTTTTGGTGGCGATCCTGTGGTTGTTATTTTACTATTCCATTTAAAAATCATTTTGGACTCATAATCTTGTTTATCTCGGATAAATTTCTCTTTTTTCCTTTCTTTTATTACTGTTTGAAATGGAATTAATCTTTTATCCAGATTTTTTAAAAATATTGACCATTGGTCATTAGAAAAACGAGATTGCAGTTCTTTTCGTAATCGTATGAGTTCCTGGGTGACTACCTCATGTTCTTCTATATTTTTATCCAGCACAATCATCAAGAACTGCATCGAACTGTCCTTCTGGACCTGTTCCCACTTCTCTTTAAATGCCGCATCATGCTAGTAAAATGATATGTTTTTCATCACTCGTAATCCCCTAGGGACACGATCTGAGGTTTTATAAGCTGTTAATGATTGAATTGTCCAAAATAAACTAATTTCTTTCTCTGCTAGAGTGGTAATCTTATGCTCCAAACTTTTGGTGCTGATAATTTCAGTGTCCAATTTAGTATTGCATTCTGTGAAATACGTGCTCGCTCCCTCTCTCCCTGCTAATAGTCCTGCACCTGTGCCTGTCGGGTTCTCTGCAGCAGTTATTTCCATCATTAAATCGAAAAAAACGTCTTCGGTCAGACAAAATGCATGTGAATATAACACTCCTTTTATCCAGTTTTATCTTCTACTAAAGGTAGCTGTGCAGGTGCTAAGCTAAATAACATATGCACTTTTGAAAAATAAAGGAGGGATGTGCACCGCACTGCTTACCTATACTGGAGGTAGTGTAGTATTTCCGTACCAAACACAGTTCAGTGTGAAGTTACCTTGGTAATATCCATTGGCTTGTCAGATGTCACAGAAAGCCTTTTGTCTGATCTTGATGGATCCAACAAGGTCCCTTACCGAGGTGCTATTGCCCAATTTAAACAAGTATATCCATAGAACAAAAGGAGACAGGGCAGCACTCACCGATAATCTGGGACTATTTTATTTTTCAATGCTGACAGGTGAAATGGACATGAGGGAATGCAGGGAGGGGAGCACGAGGACGACAGTACCGTTTCGCACTACTAGGGGTGCTTTCACGGGTCCATACAAAGTAAAACGTGAGTACCATACATTTAAGTAGAAAACTACTGACTCACGTGTACATGTTTAAAACATAATTAAAAACATTCACATTTTGCAATTAGATCATAGTACATTGGATCACACTAGTGTTATGACTATAAGACTTATTACCATTCTGATAGCGATCTAACATTTTTAACAGAGCATATTACCAAATTTCAATCGACAGCCTTATGGAAAAAATGTCAGTTTTTTACCTTATTATTATTATAAATTCATTATATAAAGATACTTCTTGCTCATCAAGTTTATATTTTCATTATACGCACATTGCACATGTGCGTATCAGAATGGTAATAAGTCTTATAGTCATAACACTAGTGTGATCCAATGTACTATGATCTAATTGCAAAATGTGAATGTTTTTAATTATGTTTTAAACATGTACACGTGAGTCAGTAGTTTTCTACTTAAATGTATGGTACTCACGTTTTACTTTGTATGGACCCGTGAAAGCACCCCTAGTGGTGCGAAACGGTACCGTCGTCCTCGTGCTCCCCTCCCTGCATTCCCTCATGTCCGTTTCACCTGTCAGCATTGAAAAATAAAATAGTCCCAGATTATCGGTGAGTGCTGCCCTGTCTCCTTTTGTTCTATGGATATACTTGTTTAAATTGGGCAATAGCACCTCGGTAAGGGACCTTGTTGGATCCATCAAGATCAGACAAAAGGCTTTCTGTGACATCTGACAAGCCAATGGATATTACCAAGGAAACTTCACACTGAACTGTGTTTGGTACGGAAATACTACACTACCTCCAGTATAGGTAAGCAGTGCGGTGCACATCCTTCCTTTATTTTTCAAAACTAGTCAGATTGTGATATTTCTTACCTTCTACATTTTTTAAGATCAAATGTGAGCGTTATTACTGAAGTGAGAGAGGTATTACTGAAAATTGAAAGATTTTAGGAGCCACGGCAGCGGAGTGACAGAGAAGTTAAAGTTGCTTAATTGGGTTGTGGAACGCTGAGGTGTATAGTTTCATGGCAAGGTTTTGCACAGCTGAATACTTAAGGTACCGTCACACTAAGCGACATTGCTAGCAACATCGCTGCTGAGTCACGGTTTTTGTGACGCAACAGCGATCTTGCTAGCAATGTCGCTGTTTGTAACATCCAGCAACGTCCCCTGCTGTGAGGTCGCCGGTCATTGCTGAATGTCCTGGACCATTTTTTAGTTGTTGCTTCCCCGCTGTGAAGCACACATCGCTGTGTTTGACAACGAGAGAGCAACGATTGTAGTGGCCCTGTCCAGATTGTGTCTGTTTATTTAAGTACATTCACTTATATGTAATATTATGCTATATGTTATAAGTAAAGCATTTTTCATTTGTTGAGTTCTAGCACCATCTACTGGTGAAAACTGTAAGAATCTGAAGTGTTCATTGGGTGTTATCCTATTGGCTAGTTCTTGGTCACATGGCTCAATAGGTGGAACTATTCTCCAGCCTCTGTCTGGAAAGAACTGGAATGAGCTGGTTCTGGCTGAGTCTCCTCTGAGGGAAGACATTATGTGGAGTTTCTCTTCACCACAAGACTCCTGCTAGGCCCGAGGCCTAGAATTTCACCATTTACTGACTTTTACAGCCAATATGCTGAAGGCTTCCTATCATGAATCCTTACTGGCCAGATAAACATTGTGCATCTCTTCAGACAGTAGGGCATACTAATTATATACAAGATCCTACTGCATGCAGATTGGGAAAGTTTGAGGGTCTCCCGCCCCACTGCAATATTAGTGGCTTTCATGCCATTGTCCACGCACCAGCCGTCCAGTCCCCGTAGCACGCTGGGCAACTTTCTACATTTGCTTACATGTACTGCACGTGTCTGAACTAGCAGTGAAATTAACCCCAGGACTCCAGGTCTGTAAAATCTTATTATATCTACCCTCTAAGCTCAAGAGACTCTGAACCTGCTTCTAAAGGCATACCAGTATTATATCTGAAGCAAATTGTCTGCTTAAAGCTACAGAACCCTAATTACACTTCAGCATTCAACACCAAGCTGTATTTGCTGTGGCCTACCCACAAAAGACTGTGAAACATGCTGTATATTCCGTGTTGTATTCCTTTGTTCCTGCTGTATTAAAGCAACTGTTATCCCCAAGACCGTGTCTGTGGACTGTCCATCAGCTGTGGATACTGTGTGGGGGTGGATAGCAGGGAACATCAGGGCCTTGTAGACCACCCAGAGAACATGGCCCCTGCACCCTTGTGCCAGAACAGCAACTGTGACATATAGAACATTTGAGGTCCTCTGTCCCTGGGCCCTTACAAAAGTCGAATTTGGCGTCACGAACAGGATCATTCCTCTGTACCTATCTTCTCTTACTGCACTACAAGTCTCAGCATTGCTTATTAACCTCTATCTTGCCAGTGAATACTGCCAAAGACTGTTTTCTGTTTTATGCTGGGGTTAACAGCACCTGTACTAGCTCTTCTACTCTCCTGCCTTCCAAGTTACTCAAATAAGTGCAAATCCTCATTCACAGCAGTGCTATATTCAAGAGGGGGGAGCCTTCCATCTCAATGACTGTGTTGGTACATAATAGCGCATCCCTTAAAGCTACAGTGTCATCATTATTCTGAAAGAGACAGTACTTGCCTCATCCCCAAAATGTCTGAACCTCTTCATAATGACCAGGCTGAGTCTGTTAACTCTGTATCATCATCATCATCATCATCAGCTAGTGCTCCAGTGGAACAGGCTAATGCCACCAACCCAGTTCCAGCCCCTGTCATGGCTACCAGCATGCCATTCTTCATTGGAACCTCTAGTCTCCCAAGCTACAGAGGAGATCCTCATACACTTGCTGGGTTCAAAGAAAAGATTATGTATTCTCTTGAGCTTTTCTCACTTTCTCCCCATCAGCAGGTACAACTTCTCTTGGGACAGCTTGATGGACCAGCTGCTGAGGAAGTCCGTTCCTGGCCATCTACCGAGAAAACCAATGTAGAACAGATCCTCACCCGCCTAAGAAAAGAATTTGAACGCCA
The DNA here is from genome assembly GCF_048569485.1 of Anomaloglossus baeobatrachus. NCBI lineage: Eukaryota > Metazoa > Chordata > Amphibia > Anura > Aromobatidae > Anomaloglossus > Anomaloglossus baeobatrachus. The sequence goes on along the minus strand of NC_134363.1, from coordinate 79,503,556 downwards.
ATCACCCACCGAGGTTCGTCTCAAATTTTACAACCGATGTCAGGGACCAGGTGAGACTCTTAGGGACTACGCACTAGCCCTTCAGTCTGCCTACAGGGCTTTACAGCAAATAGACACTGTAGATCCTGCTGCTGCAGAAAACATAATCACTGACAGATTCATAGAAGGTTTGGACTCCAGGCTAGTACAAAGTCAACTCCGCATGCTAGCAGCACAAAATCCAAACATGACTTTCTTAGACTTTAAAGCTCTAGCCCTGCGAGTAGTGGGTACTGACTCACCTTGTACCAGCTATGCTCTTGTGCCTCGTTCCTCAGACCTTGCTGCTGGAATTTCTACTGTATCTCATCTTTCACCTGTTTTCCCTATGCAGGCCACACAGTCTGTGCAAGCCCCTACTCTCAGTCATGCACCTCCTAGCACAGATGCACTTGTCCAAGTCCTTGAATCTGTATGCCAAGCCTTAAAGGAGCTAAAAAGCCAACCCCCTGCATCATGTGAATCATCTGTAAACCGGACATTTTCCCCAAAGCCACATACTAGTAGGCCGAGTCCTGTTAGGCCCCCTCCTGGAAGGCCTCCATCTGGTGATTGTGTGCACTGTACTTATTGTGAGCGTCTTGGACACTACAAGTATCAATGTTATAAGTTAAACGGGCCACCCCCGAGGCCAAGGGCCGCCCCTCGGGAGGTGAATCCAAGGGCCCAAAGGGACAATCACAATGGATTTCCCAGTTCATCTCCAAATGCCCATATATAACCATATGGATCGATGGTGTACCTCTAGAAGCTTTAGTGGACACTGGTTCACAAGTCACCACAATTGAGCGACAAGCCTTTGAAAAGATTTGGGACTTTGATCTCCTGAAAACAGTGGGTAAAGCAAAGTTGGACTTAATTGCAAGTAATGGTCAACCTATTTCCCAGCTAGGCTACTGGGAACCCACAATCCAAATTGGTGATTGCAAGTTACCAGGTCAAGGTGTAATTGTTACTGAGGCTGAGGGAGATACAACAGCAGTAGTGTTAGGCATAAATGTCATTCGCCATGTGTTTACTGAATTGCTCGCTGCCTTGCATGCTTCTCTCCCTTCTGTTTCTCCCCCTTACAGGCAAGCTGTTCAGCGGACTATCAAAGTGCTCTGCGCCCAACAGAAGTTTGCCAACAGTAAAGGTGAGATCTGTCGTGTGCGAATCACCGACACACGACCAGTCACCCTGTCAGCTAACAGTGAAACTCTAGTCTGGTGTTGAGCTCGACCAGGAATTTACAACGAGGACTATGTAGCTCTTCTTGACTCCATCCAGATTGAAGGACAGCCCCTGGTAAAAGCTGCCAGAAGTATTGTCACCATCTCAAACGGTAGAGTACCAGTACGGCTAATCAACCTAAGTGATGCGCCCATCGAGCTATACAAGTTTAATTCAGTTTCTCAACTGTATAGCCTTGATCCAGAAGACATCCTAGATGAAGAGACACTTGCTCATCAAAAGTCGTTAAAAGCCACTCCCAAAGGCTCTAATACACCCACTACCTTCTGGTGGAATGAACTTAATGTTGGAGATGCTAACACTCCTATCGAATACATCATTGGTGTAACTAAACTTGCTAAGCGACACAGCCAAGCTTTCAGCAAGCACCCTCTTGACTTCGGCAAAACTACTCTGATCCAGCACAAGATCAACACAGGTGATCATCCTCCTATCAAAGAAAGACATCGTCCAGTACCTCCTGCTAACTATCAACAAGTAAAGAAGCTGTTAAAGGAGATGAAGGATTCTGAAGTCATCCGAGAAAGTCAAAGCCCGTGGGCTGCACCCATTATCCTGGTGAAGAAGAAGGATGGTAACATCAGATTTTGTGTCGACTACCGGAAGTTGAATAACGTTACACACAAAGATGCCTATCCTCTCCCATGGATTGAAGAATCCATCACCGCTCTTGGCTCAGCTGCATACTTCTCCACTCTCGACTTAACCAGCGGTTACTGGCAAGTACCCGTGGCTCCTGAGGATAGAGAGAAGACAGCTTTCACTACCCCAATGGGACTCTTTGGGTTATGCAATGCCCCTGCTACATTTTGTCATGGGCGGAGGAGGGGACGCTGCGCTCTCCCACTGCTCGGGTCCGGCCGCTGCTGCTGCTCGGTGATGGCTCGAGCGATGGGTCGGATCCCGGGGACTCGAGCGGCGCTCCTCGGTCGTGAGTGAAAAGGGTGGGGATTGGATTGTGGGGATTTGGTTATTGTCCGTGACACCACCCACGGTTGTGGTGATATTGGTGACACCATCGCTGCTCTGGACGGGGATCCCGGGAGCGATGACAGGGAGCAGCCTGGATGTTAGTTCTCTCCTCCGTGGGTAGGGGGTTGGTTGTCCCGGGGCCTGGTGAGGGGGTAGGGATGGATGGCAGGTGGGTTACGGGGCCTGGTGAGGTGCAGGGTCGCGGGGGCAGCGCTGTGCCGCACGGCACGGTGGTACTCACTCAGCCAATGATGAGGACACAGTTCTCAGTAAAACACACGGCTGGATGGACGGGTCCCACAGACGGCTGCGGTGTTGTTTCTCCCAGCAGGTTTATGGTGACTGCCTTTGCCTGCACCTATGTAGTGTAACTGTTCCAATGGGTTCCCACCGGTAACCCGCTCCCCAGCTTGGATGGTTGCTGAAGGAGCCCCTTTTGCCCGCAGGCTCTGGCCCTGGGAACTTTAGCCTTGGCGGTGACTGTGATTCCCTCTCTCGGTTGGACGGTTGCCTTCTGTCTGGACTTGGCTGCTGGGAAACCCAGGAGGTTCCCTTCGCTAACGGATTTGGCAAATTCACGGCGACTCCTAGCCTTACTGGGGTCCGTAAGCCCCTGCCGGATGGTGCTGGCTTCTCTTTGCGTACCGGTCCGGTACCGCCAGGCCACTGCCTGTCCACGGTCCTTACAGTTAGCTTCAATAGGCCACTCCTGTAGACGGTTACCACCGTCTGCCAACCTTGCTGATCCGTCTGGGCCACACACCCGGACCAACTTCTGTCTGCTCAACTGCTTCTTCCCTCCTTTCACTTTCACTTCCAAAACTTCAACTCTCTACTTTTCCCGCCTCCAGGACTGTGAACTCCTCGGTGGGCGGGGCCAACCACCTGGCCCACCCCCTGGTGTTGACATCAGCCCCTGGAGGAAGGCAACAAGGGTTTTTGTCTGACTTCGGTGTGCCTGACCGGGAGTATGGGGTGTGTAGGTGTTGTTCTCTGTGGCCCCTGGCTTGCCCAGGGCGCCACATTTCCCCTTAGTAAAATGCAGACCGTCCGCGGGCTGCCCGTCCATCACCGGTTTTATTTTCACAAACTGAAAAAGATAAACGGTAAACACAGATTACAAGTATAATAACATCTTCCCACATCGGGAGGTACTCTTACTTAAAATGTTGCAAACGGTAACGGCTTCCGCTCTCTCCCACCCAAGTAACCTGGCCCTGATGCTGCCCCTAAGCAAACAGGCAGCACCCCTTGACCCCAGTCCAGCACAAGCTACCCGAGCGGGTTCTGTCCTTTTCAGGGGACCAACGTCCATGGGGAGCCCCTGAAACCCCCAGAGGATCGTCACCGGTTCCGGTGGTGGCTTGGCCCCAGCCTGCTCCACTGCGGGCCCTTCCTCCAATCTGCCTCTCCGGAGGCGACAACGGTGAAAGCCACAAAGATAATTATTTACAAGCCACAAGTTCGTGGTTGCCTTGCTAGTTCTCAGGCTTGTCCATAAGGAGTCCCTTACGCAAAACTTGAAAGCAGTACCCACGGGGACAACTGTGCCGGCAACGACCAGTTTCAATCACGGTTTGTCAATCAGGTGAATCTTCGGTTATCATTCTTTCTTATCATTCAAAAAAACTTTAAACAATACTCTGGTGGTCCCAACGGGGGACAATTGCAACGGGACTCCGCTGCCATCACTCCGATTCTTCGTCGTCGGTCAGGGGAGGAGGCGCGGTACACACTCGGGCCTCTTGGCTGCCCCTCAGCTTTGCGTCCAACGCAAACCACCCCCTCTCCCCGCAGTTCCGGGTGTATTGCACCAGGTCTCCTGGCATCAGCTTGCGGTCTGGGTGCTCCTCCGGCAGGTGGGCATTAACATCCCGCCGGGCTATAAAGACTTCGGCCTCCAGGCCCGGCTCATATATAAAGCCATAGCCCCGGCGGACATCAAACCACCTCACCTGCCCTTCATACAGGGGGCCCCGGACACGGAAGGTCGCTTGACGGAGGCTCTCTTTCTCCCGGATCGTATGGGCCACGAACTCCGCCTTCTTCCTCTCTCTCTCGGAAATCTCTGGGCCCAGCGGTGTCTGTTCCCTTTCCCAATACGGAGCTGCTGCGAGCTCCGGCGCACGGGTCGGGCCCCGCGAGACCTTCTGGATACTGCCCACCACTGGTGATCTGGGTGGAAGGTCCCGCGGTGACTTGGCCTGGGGCGCCGCCTTGCAGTGACATCCCGGCACAACCTCAGCCGAGGTGTGGGGGATGGGCACAGGGGTCCTCTTCCGCCGGGCCTCCTGCACGGAGCGGCCTGTCGGCTCCAGCTCAGAGGGAGTTTCTGGGGATGCCTCCGGCTCAGGCTTCTGCACCTTGCAGGGTAGCGTTTCCGGTCGGTCACGGGCTCCGGCTACAGGCCGATCCGCCTGGGTGGACATGCGGGGTACCGCTACCGGTTGCGGTGGTAGCGGGCCTAGTGGCGGGGCCGCGGCGGCCGGTACGGGTAGCGGGGGAGGTAGCAGGGCGAGCGGGCGTTGACCGGTTCCCTCGGCCGCGATGACCGACCCACTAGGGGTACAGGGGCGTGGGTCACTCACCCTCCCTTCCGAGGCTCCCTCTTCCTCGCGTCTCCGCACGGTCGCTACAACCTCCGCCATGTCGGCCTCCCACTCCTCCAAGTGGAGCAGAAGAATTCCACTTAATTGGTCTGAGCATCAAGAAACTGCCTTTCAGATGGTGAAAAGTCTATTGACTTCACTTCCAATACTGGCGTACCCTGACTACCGCCATCCTTTCCGTCTCTACATGGATGCCAGCTACCAAGGCCTCGGAGCGGTACTATCACAAGTCCAGGATGACAAAGAGAGAGTCATTGCACATGCCAGCTGAAGCTTGAAAGGTGCAGAGAAAAACGATAGCAATTACAGTTCATTCAAGTTAGAGCTGCTAGGTTTCGTGTGGGCAGTCACCGAGAAGTTCAAAGATTACCTCGCTGCTACACCCTGCACAGTTTACACAGACAATAATCCTCTGTCTCATCTTAATACTGCACGGCTAGGTGCTCTTGAACAGAGATGGGCTTCAAGATTGGCGAACTTTTGCTTTGATATTAAGTATCGCAGTGGCAAGATCAACATCAATGCCGATGTGTTATCCCGTTTGCCCGAAGGAGAAGATTCTCCTGAGGAAGATCTGTGGGAAGATATTGAGATGCCTCCCTTCTATCAAAGGTTTGCTACACAGAATGCTGTTGCTGCTACACAAACTGATGAAGATCCTCAACAGAAACCTGTCCTATTCCAAGATCCATCGAGATGGCAAACTCTTCAAAATAAGTCTCGTGTCCTAGGTGAGATTTATGATTACCTGACTACTGGGAGAATACCTGTCAGACGACGCAGAAGATGTCCTGATTTTGAGCTTAATCGTCTCTGGAGACAGCGCAAAAGACTCTTCATTCAAAAGGGCTTGATTCTGCGCAATACCCTTGACCCGTTTTCAGGTGAAAGGCTACATCAGATTCTAATGCCACGCCGAGATGCCAGAATTTTTCATGATGCCTACCACGACCAGTCTGGGCACTTTGGCGTGCACAAAACTGAAGCCACCATACGCCAACGCTTCTATTGGATTGGGATGCGGTGAGACATAGAAAATTGGTGTAGTGAATGTCCAGCCTGCAACCTCACCAAAGTCGGTAAGAAAGATGCCAGAGCTCCTCTTCATCCAATCCATTCTCAGAAACCAAACGAGCTAGTCGCTCTTGATCATGTGAAGCTAGCACCAACTCGTTCAGGCTACACGTATGCCTTAACCATGGTGGATCACTATACTAAGTGGGTTGGTGATGTGCCAGTAAAATACCTTACAGCTCGGACTACAGCTATCACCTTCTACCATGAATATGTGAGATATTACGGTTGCCCTGAAGCAGTCCTCACAGATCGTGGATCTGCCTTTGAGTCACAATTATTTCAAGAACTCTGCCAATTCCATGAATGCAAAAAGCTGAGAACAACCGCCTATCATCCCCAAGGGAATGGCCTCTGCGACAAAGTCAACCAGACCTTCATCAATATGCTGCGAACAGCATCTGTTACCAAACAAGCTGAATGGCCTCAATTGGTTGACGAGTTAGTGGAAATCTACAACAATACTGTCCACTGTTCTACAGGCTACTCGCCATATTATCTGATGTTTGGAAGACAAGGTCAGCTCCCAAAAGATCGTTCTCTTGGAATCCAAGTCCCTGACGTGATCAATCCCCTGCCAAAAACTGATTGGGTCTCAGAGCATCAGCGAAGAATACACGAAGCCCAACAGATTGTTGATTACCGCATGGGTGAAGCTCACCGTCAACAAGAAGAGAGCTACAATCAAAGAGCTAATGCTTCACCACTTCAAGTTGGAGACAAGGTATGGCTAAAGAAGTACCACCGTACAGGAAAACTTGATTCACTCTGGGAAACAGAGCCATATACAGTTACAGCTATCCCATATCCTGTCAGATGTCTATGAAGTGAAGAAACCCGGAATAGCCCCACAGATGGTGCACAGGAACCGCATGAAGCTATGCACCAAAGAGGATCTACTGGTGATGTCATCACCTCCTTCACAAGTCATGCCAGTCTACACACCAATTCCTGCAATGGAAACACTAGCCAGACAACCTACTGTGGAAGAGTCCCTCTACAACACTTAATTTATCCTTCCATGCTATCAATATGTCCCCGTCTCGGTTCCTGCTCCAGTTGCTGCTCCTCTGCCAACTTCACCTGATCCAGCAAACAATATCTTTCCTGCTCAAGAGGAACATCAAGTGTTGAGGCGTTCAGAGCGAAGCACAAAAGGAACACTTCCAGCCCGCTACAGAGACTAAAAGGTCATATCCTTTTCCATGAGTATATAATCTTGTGTTTATTTATTTAGCTGAATAGTCAGTTTAGTAATGTTTAAGCCTCTACACCTGGGTAATACCAAGCACCTTGTTTAATATTTGCACAATTTTCTGTATACAGCCATGGACTTATGGACTGTTTGTTGCCACTAAAGTGCCTTTCCAGAGCCTTTCATATGGACAATAGTATATTGCGGAAAGAGACTCTATCTCATATTGGCACTACCACATTCATGTTTTGCATTTGTTCATTGCCTATTGTTCTTCCGTCTGGCTGCATATTCTTGCCTTATTGTTACTGTGCCTTAAATATATATTTCCTTCCTTTCTTAGCAGTCCTCGACTCGCACAATCGCCGAGGATGGCTCACCTTCAGAGGGGGAGTATGTAGTGGCCCGGTCCAGATTGTGTCTGTTTCTTTAAGTACATTCACTTATATGTAATATTATGCTATATGTTATAAGTAAAGCATTTTTCATTTGTTGTGTTCTAGCACCATCTACTGGTGAAAACTGTAAGAATCTGAAGTGTTCATTGGGTGTTATCCTATTGGCTAGTTCTTGGTCACATGGCTCAATAGGTGGAACTATTCTCCAGCCTCTGTCTGGAAAGAACTGGAATGAGCTGGTTCTGGCTGAGTCTCCTCTGAGGGAAGACATTATGTGGAGTTTCTCTTCACCACAAGACTCCTGATAGGCCCGAGGCCTAGAATTTCACCATTTACTGACTTTTACAGCCAATATGCTGAAGGCTTCCTATCATGAATCCTTACTGGCCAGGTAAAGATTGTGCATCTCTTCAGACAGTAGGGCATACTAATTATATACAAGATCCTACTGCATGCAGATTGGGAAAGTTTGAGGGTTTCCCGCCCCACTGCAATATTAGTGGCTTTCACGCCATTGTCCATGCACCAGCCGTCCGGTCCTCGTAGTGCGCTGGGCAACTTTCTGTATTTGCTTACATGTACTGCACGTGTTTGAACTAGCAGTGAAATTAACCCCAGGACTCCAGGTCTGTAAAATCTTATTATATCTACCCTCTACCATGCCTGATGAAGAGACCTGAGTAGTCTCGAAAGCTTGCAATTATTACCATCTTTTCAGTTAGCCATTAAAAGGTATCAACCACTGAGGACTCTCTGTTCTTTTAAACAATTTTTTTATCTCTACTGGCTAACACGGTACAAAGATATATTTTACTTGTATATCTACCCTCTAAGCTCAAGAAACTCTGAACCTGCTTCTAAAGGCATACCAGTATTACATCTGAAGCAAATTGTCCTCTTAAAGCTACAGAACCCTAATTACACTTCAGCACTCAACACCAAGCTGTATTTGCTGTGGCCTACCCACAAAAGACCGTGAAACATACTGTATATTCCGTGTTGTTTTCCTTTGTTCCTGCTGTATTAAAGCAAATGTTATCCCCAAGACCGTGTCTGTGAACTGTCCATCAGCTGTGGATAGTGTGTGGGGGTGGATAGCAGGGAACATCAGGGCCTTGTAGACCACCCAGGGAACATGGCCCCTGCACCCTTGTGCCAGAACAGCAACTGTGACATATAGAACATTTGAGGTCCTCTGTTCCTGGGCCCTTACACGATCTGAATGTGCAGGGAGCAGGGAGCCGGCTTCTGCGGATGCTGGTAACCAAGGTACACATTGGGTAACCATCAAAGGCTTTGCTTGGTTACCCAATATTTACCTTGGTTACCAGCATCCGCAGCTTTAGAAGCCGACTCCCTTCTCCCTGTACACGTAGCCAAGGTACACATCGGGTAACTATAAGCAAAGCGCTTTGAGTAGTAACCCGATGTGTACTATGGTTACCAAGCACAGCGTCGTTACACTGGTCGCAGGTGGTTGGAGGCTGATCTCTGATCGCTGTGGAGATCTGCCTGTTTGTCAGCTCACCAGCGACCATGCAGCAACGCTCCAGCAATCCCTGCCAGGTCAGATCGCTGGTGGGATCGCTGGAGCGTCGCTTAGTGTGACGGTACCTTTAGCTGCATGCAAGCCTTATATCACCAAGATCTATGCCAAGTGTCAGATGGAGTTTTGTAATGTGCACTGCTACTGGACTAAAGCAAACAAGTTCTGTAGAGTGATAAATCACTCTTCCCTATCTGGCATGTGATGGAGGAGTCTGGTTTGGGTGAAGGCCAGGAGAATTTTATCTGTCTGACCTCATTATGCCAGTTGTAAAGTTTGGAGCAGAAGGGACAATGCTATGGATTTGTGTTTTAGGAATTGTCTTAGAATCAAAATCAGAAAGCTAAGAGGCCTATCAACTCAGTCATGCCCGATCCTTGGACACTTTGTAGAACACTCCTTGCAATGATTCTCTGTTTCCCTCAGCTTAGATTTAGTTAATGGAAATATGAGTGCTTTAACATATTAAGATATTTTGGACAATTGTAGCTTCCCGCTTTGTGGATACAGTTTGAAGCAAGTCCTCTTCTGTCCCCGCATGACTGTGCCCTACTGCACAAAGTAAAATCCATTAAGGCACAGCTAGGTGAGTTTGGTATGTAAGAATTTGAATGTCCCTTTCACAGCCCTGACTTCAACCACACCAAAAATTTTTAGCATAAAATATAATGAAGAGTGCACACCGTGGGGTGGGGGTCTCATACAACTCCTATTACTAATCTAGGGCTTAGTGGCAGCTATGTGCTGTTATTAACCCCCTATTACTCCAATTGCTACCGCACCAAGACATTTGGGAAAGGCCAGGCAAAGTGCTAGAATTGTCACATCTTATGGATGTTAAGGCTGTTATTTTTAAGCTGGGGGGGGCGGCCCAATAAGCATAGGTTTCCCCGGCCTAAGAATACTAGCCCTCACCTGTTGGACTTCATCATGGCTGGGTATCAAAATTGGGGGTGACCGCACGCTGTTTTTTTAATTATTTATTTACATAATAATAGCAAAAGTTGCATGTGATTCCTCCTATTTTGATACACAGCCAAGATAAGTGCACGGCTGGGGGCTGCAGCCTGTAGCCGTATGCTTTATGTGTGCTGGGTATAAAAATATGGGGGGACTCTACGTCAAATATTTTATTTATTTATTTTTACTGTACAATATAGACCCACAGACAGCGCCTGTGATTGGTTGCAGCATATGCTGTCACACAGGCTGGGGGTGCATCTGACTGCAACCAATCACAGACACAAGGTGGAGAAAGCAGTAAATAAGCATGAGCCTAATGTGTGGCCCCGGAAGTGAATGGGTGGCCACGGGAGCAAGCCCGGCACCCATGTAAATTTGAAACCGCACAAATCTGGACTTTTACAGTTCGGTTCTGCCCATCACTATTCCCTATTTCATGTGTGGGACACCCATGGGATAATGAGTAGTGAAAAATTAGTTGCAACCTCATCAGACTGCTCTGAAATATGGCCACAAGTGGGGCCCCTGAGATTAGAAAAGAGACACACTGTGCTGTTGGCACTTGATTTTTGAGTCATTTCTGCAGCCTAAGGAGTTGTTTAGACAGGGAATGGTCTTTTCCCTAGTTGTCTGAGCTGACTGTTATTTTAATACTAGTAAGGGAGAGCTAGTGTGAACCATCTGGATACCACTTTTAACAAGTAAATTTCTTCCCTTGTGTTTCATTATCTCATTTAGGAAACTGTATGCAAAAATACATCATACGGTGCTATTAGGCTCTTTCTTTCAAAAACATTCTTGTCATATGCCCTACCTTTTCTGTGAAACGTTCCTTCTTCTTTGTTGAAAATCTCATTGGGCACTACAGAATAGTTGGACATTGGATTGTCTTTCATTGCTTTAAAAGTAGAGTGTTCTACTACTGAGTCTATGGCAGCATCATCCAACTCTTTTCCCAGGAATTTACTTATTTTAATAACATTGCTCTTCAAATCCTAGAGATAAAGGCAGTTTTAGTACCGTGAAACAAATAAACACATGACAAAGTAAAAATATATACTGCTCAAAAAAATAAAGGGAACACTAAAATACCATTCTGTTGTTTAAGTGTTCCCTTTATTTTTATGAACAGTATAAATTTAGAAGAATATTCACAACTCAATTGCTGCATTATTGCCTATGCTTAGTGATCTGAAATGCGTATACCATAAGTTCATATTTTGATCTATATTATAGAGGCAAAATGTGGCTTGAAAGTGTATCTGTAATGCAAATTAATAACAATATAAGGACTTACGATGCTGGTAAGGAGTTGTATGCTAGTTGACAACACAATTATCAATGCCCCGTGAAGTAAAAATGTCTATACCTATATCTCAGACCAATGCCACTGCTCCACTCCCAATTCTGTGTCCCCCTCCTGTCTCTTTACATAAATAATGTCACGTTAGCACAACAGCCTTTACATTTTTATCCGAGTGGAGAAAAATGTAAGTGCTGTGACCGATCAGCGGCTGCTGTTTGGCTGCAATGGTTATGTGACATAATTTATGTTAGAGACTTAGTGGTGCTTCAGAACAGATTTTATTTCTACTTTATGCATCACCATTAAGCCATTGTTAAGGTGTTATCCAACACCAGACAACACTTTAAAGTTGATTGATCACACAAGCTGTGCTTGCATCTTTCCCCACACTTGATAGCTGATTTAATCAGCTGACATGAGCCTCTAACAACTGCATGTGGATCCGAGGCTGTTAACCAGTTAAATGCCACTGTGAATCATGTGCAGACAGAAGGCACATCATTGATCCTGCCCATCTGTGTGCCCGTCACTTGATTGCAGGGAGCCGATCGGTTGTCATCACTAGAGATGAGCGAACCTTTGGAAGTTTGGGTCTCCAGGTACATTCGAACCTCAAAAAGATTTGAGTTTTTATCCCGATGATCTGAATCTCACTGAAAATCAGTAATTGGGCAGATCATGGCTCCACCCACATGCTGGCAGCCATAAGCAGAACACTTCTGGGGGAGGGTGGGCAGGGTTTTTAATTTTTTTTTTGTTTGTGTGTGCAACTACATCTGACCACACTGATTTTACCCCCAGTGCAAGCCATTCAAACACTGCACAGGGCTGAGCATCAATCATACCCAAGCATAGCGCTGCTTGCTTGAGTGGTTTGCACTTGTAACTCACGCAAACTTCAAAGCAAAACTTTGTTTTTTCGTCAGTCAGTTTTTGAACCTAAACTCTGAACATGTTCGCTCATCTCTAGTCATCACACCAGGTGGTCAACTGAAGACCCACGTGCCTTTCATGACAATCCTCCTGTGAATGCCATCTTATGGCCCGCATTCATAGGAGATCGTGATTTCTGTGATACATAGCAGTGCTCATGCACTGCTTTGCATAGCACATGCGATCGGACATTCTCAGCTTCAAGTCTTCTAAGGGGAATATTATATACAGTACAAAATTAAAAAAAGGTTTAAAAAGTATTTAAAAAAAATAAAAAATACACAAATGTTCTTTTGCCCCAATAAAAATAAAACAATTAAAAAAACACATTTGTTATCGTCGCATTCAGAAATGTCCGATCGATCTGTCAAAATGTAATATAAATTAATCTGATCAGTAAACAACGTACAAGAAAAAAAATCAAAACACCAAAATTATGTTCTTTTAGTTGCAGTAACGCTGCAATAAAATACAATAAAAGGCAATCAAAACATAGTGTATATCGCAATGAAATCAATAACAACGTCAACTTAGTGTGCAAAAATTAAGTCCTCACACAACCTTAGAGCCAGAAAAATGAGAACATTACGGGTCTTCGAAAATGTCAACAAAAGTGAAACAAAAAATTTGGGGATACATTTCTGATATTTTTTTTCACCCATTAAATAAAATAAGCTATATATGTTTGCTATCTGTGTACTTATATTGACCATGGTACATAAAAAAAATAAAACATTGTAAAGTTGCACTTCTTTGCAATTTCACTGCACTTGCAATTGTTTTCTCATTTTCCAGTACACTATGTGGCAGAATGAATGGTGTAATTTAAAAGTATACCTTATCCTGCAAAAGGAGAGCAGTCATATGGGTATATGGCTGAAAAAAAAAAGAAGGGGAGAAAAAAACGGAAATGCCAGGCTTAAAGGGATTAAATCAACAAGTGCATTTAGTAGTGCATACCTTAAGCATGTCTTCATATGACAGAAAAAGAAAGTTTGGGTTATCTTTCATTGTGAGCCATCCTTTCACATGTTCAAACCAGCGGCCAAATATAACTACAAAACAAAAGTTAATGTATATTATTGGCCACAACATTATATTAACCTGTTACATTATTAAAGGGAACTTGTTATGTCCCAAATGCTATTCACTTGTGTGTATAATTTGTAGGTTAATAGCATTCTAAAGCTGTGTGGCGCTGAACTAAAAGCCCCACAACCAGGAGGACATGAACTTTATTCCTCCCGCTTTCACTCAATAAAGGAGTGTTCTACTGCTAATGTCACCATCTTTCATTTGTCCTAACTATTCCTTACTAACACTTTTCTAATATAGTGTGCTACCAACTTTGCTCCTGTAAGCTGATCTCTCTGTGGCACATATATTTCTATGATGATACTTTAGCTTTGGTTCTTCCAGTCTGGCGACCAGAATTGGGCAAACCACTGGTGTGGGCAGGGCTACTTGTCTGTGTGTATGTAAGTGACAGCAGTCTGGGTATGCACGCCCAGATACCACTTTACTCTCCTGTCAGACTAGTCTATAGTGCAGTTCTTTCATCTGACAAGTGCTGCAATGTGAAGATCAGAAATAGGAAAGCCAGAACATCAACATAGGGATATAGTAGCCGCAGGTAACAGGGTAGGTAGCAGAAATATATTAGGAAAATGTTAATTAGGAATAGTTAGGACAAATGAAAGGAGGTCACATTAATAGTGGAAAACCTCTTTAAGGAGTAGCTGGTGCAGCTTTAGTCACTGCCCAGTACAAAGTGTGTGATAGCTGTAAGCATGACAGCCAGCTCTGCATTGATACATTGCTGCCCTCCTTATACGGTAATAGTTTTATCCCTTTCAAGATACATAAAGCAGAAGTTTTTCCACTTTCTTGATGAGAAATTGAAATGTGATGGATAGTTGGTGGTGTGATTAATAATAAGGCTCATTAAATGCTCTAAGTGAGGATTTTGAATAGACTATGAAGTGTATATGACAAATCAATATCATTATTAGTTATATCTGATTTGAGAAAAGCAGTGTGGAAACCAATATGGCTATTGCACCTCCAGCAGAGTTCCTTGTAATCTAAACAGTAAATTGTGTTTTTTGTTGCAAAACCTGATTAGGGAATTTGTTACTGTATTTTTAAGCCAATTTGCCATTTGAGAGTGGGGGAAAGTGAGAAAGCTGGTCAACAACGATGACAATTGAAATTGTATGTGATGCCAGCCTCTGATTGTAGTTGTGAGAGGCTTTAAATATAGGCTAGAAGGCAATACCACTATGGTTAGTGGTTGGCTGTAGCGGTCATGGAGATGTTTGCATGTGATTACTGCAGTAAAATAAGCAAAAACGGAATGGGCTCTTCAGTAGAACTGGTGCTGTGAGAGATACAGCTGGTTGTCTTATTTTTTGGATAATTATTTTAAAGTTTTAAAGTCCTAGTCAACCATTTTAAAGGGTTTATCTAAGACAGTTATATTACTATCTTATCCATTTTTGGTCGGATGCGGAGGCGACACCCGGCAACTTTGCTGACCAACTGTTCTTAGTCCTGGCAGCAGCCAGATGTGCTCAGATAAGGAGCAAAATTGTACTCTTGATCACAGTGATCATGGCGGGGTACTGCATGTATGAGCCTTACTTATTCAAATAAGGGACATATGGGGAGTACCCGGCTGTGGCCACTGTACAGTTGATGGAGCTGGGCTGTGCAGCTCTGTGACTGAGCACATTTGGTTGCCCCTGGCACTGAAAACATCTGACCAGCGGGGATGCTGGATGTCACATCACCAGCAAACAGATATGGATGACCTATGCCCATGCACATCCATTTCCCATTACTGGAGAAAAAAAGACATACCACCCTGGTGTCAAATATATATATATATATATATATATATTTTTAATATATACAGTACATCCACCATTGCTCCTCTGTGGCCAGTGATTAGCTATCACTTGTACGTCCAGCAGAACAACATGTATAAAGGCAATCTCTGTACATCTTGGTCTGGCCTTACAATTACTGAGAGATCAGGTTATAGCTGCTGCCTTTAGAAGTATATGGAAAGAACAGCGGCAATATATCAGAACTACCTAGAGACTAATTTTTGTCTTGAAAAATACAGTCAGCAATCAATAGAAATGAAATACTTACTGTCTTTGCTTAGAAACAAAGAGACAAAATCTTGAAATTCATCCCTGCATTCCATAAATTGTGCAATCTTGGAGAAGTAGTAAAGGGAAACGCACACATCTTTAGGATTCCTTATTGTGTAGATCGCCTAACACACAAACAGATTAAAAAAGTACGGCATTGAGAAATTCTTACACAATACAAAGTTGTCATAAAATTTTAAGGAAATTTTTAGAACGTACATAACAGGGAACAAATTTGAATAATTGGAGTAAAAATATTTTTCTTAATGTCAAGGTATAGATTTAGGCACATCAGTATTATTTTGCTTGGTCTGCATTTCACCAAAAGACAAATCTTATTTTATGGCGACATATTTCCTTCATATAGGCAACGTAGACTGAAATGGAGATCTGTTTTAACCTCCATGGCCTCATATGTTTCAAATTTACTTCCTGAAACACCATTTAAACATCACAAACCTTGGCTTTGGTCTTAGGAAACGATTGTGGAAATAGATGGATAGGGAGATGTGTTGTAATAAGTCGAGGCGATGGTTTGTTCTCAATCAGGCTTCGTCCAGCATGCTGCTCAATCCAAGGCACACGATCCCAGCTAAAGGTTGTTTTTACTGGTATAGGATCTCCATTGCTGTAGATGAGAGAGAGGATTTCTTGGAGCCATGTGGTGCCTATAACACAATACACATATTTAAGTGTACATTTCGTATGTCTTTTTAGCAATTTATTTTATTTAATAGGTATAGAAAGACAATGACAAATGCAAATGTCATCCTAAAGAACATGAAATAGTTGCAATCATGATACTGAAGAAAACATAACATAAATGAAGAAAAAACATACAACAATTAAACAAATATTGAAGAGGAACTAACAGTCAAGTTATCTGTTCAGTGTCCTGGCAGGGGTACTTACATCTCAGTGATTATTCTTTGATTTAAGTATAATTCACTAGGTTGCCTGGCACCATAAGGATTGGGATTTGTCACGTAGCCCAACCCCCAAATTAACTAGCCATTCCGGCACCAATCTTTTCACATCAGAATTCTGGCATGAAATTCTGGCATGAAATCTTGGAATAATCTGGCCCAATCATTATCATTTAAAAAAATAGTAAATAAACACAAAAAAATATTTATTATATAAAAACTATACATGAATTTATGTTTCTTGGGGTGTGAAAGTATACTATTGCCTATTTTAGCAATGTCCCCCAAAAATTAAGTTTTTAAATTAGTCAAAGATTTTGACAATTGACAGAAAAATTAAAGGCAAGCTATAATCTCACAACGACCAATGGATTAAATCAGGTTTTTGTGTTGAATGCATTTTTTTTTTTTTACTTATCACTAGAGATGGGTGAGCACTAAATCGCTTGGATGCCCGATACTTGAGATAAGCAGGTGAGACGCTCTGAAAGTGCTCAACTTGAGTAAAGAGTATAATGGAAGTCAATGATTAGCCAATTTGGCTCTCTAACCACATACAACCACAACTGAACATTTCCTGAGAGAGGGAGGGCAGAGGTTTTCTTTTGACACACTACATTCAAAAACTATATCTGCTCTGAACAACAAATATGCTGATCTCCTGTGAATGGGAACATTCAGCCAGCTTTCACAGGAAGTTCACCATGACAGTGATCATCAGCTGACCTCTGGCTGTCATGGCACACAGCCACAAATCCAGAGGACTGGCAGACATAACAAGCAGGACCGCAACCTGGCTTGCTACGGAGGAGGTGTGACTACATCCCACATAACCTGATACCTTTGAATCACTCCCAGTGCAATCCTGCACTCATATCTTAGCTAGCTATATTTCAAACAGTCAAGTGACCACACTAAAGAGACTTAACAGATCTCCACATGATCCTGTTATGCATGATTACATGCAAATTAGCGATTAATTGTGACCAAGGTCCAGGAGGACCAAAACGTTAAAAAAGAATCTCAGTTATCGCTGTTGTAAATAAACTATTTGTTAATCTTGCATGAAAAAATACTGTCTCTTGCAACTTTTTGCTAAATAGGGAGTGTGCAGTGTTATACTTATATATTTATATTCCAGGGATTCTCATATCCCCACACTAGCAAGTCTAAAAAACATACAAAATTAGAAAATTAGAGTGAGTGCATAACTGTACGTATATTCTGATGGCAACCAATTGGCACCCCACAATGATGTCACGGGCTCGCCAATGACAGCAGAGAATGACACTCCTCGCCGGTGAGCTTTAAATTCCACTGTCAGAGATTGATAGACAGATTTTTACTGGTTAACAGAAGGAGAGAGCCACACACACACCGGTTAGCAGCACATGCTAACTGATCAAATCAGCCAGCATTTGCGTGGAAAGAAGCGGGCTTGCATTAAAGGGACAGACATGACCTTGGACGTACTGGTATGTTCAAGGTCGTGAAGGGGTTAATATGCCTTTAAGTCCCATATACATTAGACTAATGGTGGCTGAACCAATATCGATGAATTTTGCTGAAGGACAGTCTGGTATGGATTAGGGTGCCGTATGATTTATGGTTATGAGGGATGTTGATTGCACATGTTTGATTTTGGGCAGCAGATCACATTGTTCATCCTGAGAGAAACTGCTGGCAGACAGAAGAGGCCCCTGTGCAAGAACAATCTATGGGCTTCTTGCAGTCCAATAGCATATTATAATGCACAATTCCACCATCTTTGGAGATGGGAGTGACCTCCTTACCTCATAGGAGTCTGTACGTCTGCTCAGACTGCACCAACAGTATGTTTGCCCATGTCTCAAAAATGTCAATGATTGAAGCACCCTTTTAAAGGTATGATTACAAAGTAAAGTATTTTGCTTGAAAATTCAACAATTACATTAGTTACCTGATTTGGGATATGTTATATTGAAAACATCATCATCACGTGCTTCAAATTCCTTCCATGCATAGTTCATGCTTTCCACTGTGTGCACACCCCGAGGTACTCTTATATCCTCATAATCCATATATGTTCTTTCACATTCTATCATGATGAAAAGATTTTCTTGGGAAAAAAATATATGGAGTAAGAACCAGTTCACAATTTCATTTTATTTTTTTTTTTTTATATTCGGTTTGTTTTTTTCAAATGTTGTATCCAAAGCTAGAAATAGATCCCCAAAAGTTTGTATTAATAACTGTACTTCATGCAGTCATGTTATCTTGCTTCTGAAGAGACTATTTGCATTAAATTCAGAATGGGGCATTACGTGGCCTATATGTCTCCTTAGGTCGACTTAGTATACTCTTCATTTTTGGGGGTGTTCTATCTTCAGCTTCAAGGCTGTTCGATGGGGGCGAAATTTTCGCCCTCATTAGCATGCATTTTTTTGCACTGGTGGGAGGAACAATTCATATTTAATCTCTCCAACCCCTTTCTTTCTGATACTGCCATATACTTGAGATATCTTGATGCTGTCTTAATTATATGGCAGGGAGCCTCTGAAACTGTTGGTGACTTTATCAGCCATATCAGCAATAATGCACACAATCTTTCCTTCACATATCAGCATCATCTTACAAAGATCAGCTTTTTGGATATGTCCCTTTATGGTAATCACATGACGGGGGTTATTGAAAGCAAACTGTACCGTAAACCTTGCTCTGGCAACT
This sequence comes from Anomaloglossus baeobatrachus, assembly GCF_048569485.1. Taxonomy (NCBI): domain Eukaryota; kingdom Metazoa; phylum Chordata; class Amphibia; order Anura; family Aromobatidae; genus Anomaloglossus; species Anomaloglossus baeobatrachus. The sequence continues at coordinate 79,484,495 of NC_134363.1, read as the reverse complement.
CACTTTTACATGCCAAAAGTTGCCATCCCCGTCATGTGATCCAAAATATACCAGCGGGTGAATATGTCAGAGCGGTCAGATATTGTACCACTGCTGCTGATTTGGCTGAAGAATTTACAATTATTGATGAGAGATTTAAAGCGATGGGTTACTCCCAAGCTCATCTGGATCATTCCAAAAATAAAGTGAATCTCAAGGATAGGGAACAATATCTTGATATGTCAGTGAATAAAAAGAAAAAAACTTTTAATTTTGATAAAAAAAACCTGTGTTTTTTTCTACTAAATATAGTAGAAATTATCATCAGGTTACAAATATTATTAGGAGATTCCTCCCTATTCTTTTGTCAGATGAAACCCTATACAAAATTCTTGATCAAGGTGTGAAATTTGTGTCTAGGAAAAACGCATCTCTGGGCAGTCGATTATCCCCTAGTGATCACACAGCTTCAACTCGGAGAAATGTTAATCCTAATACTAGTCTTAATTGGCTTCCAACATGTGGGTCTTACAAGTGTGGGGGTAAATCCTGCGGTCTTTGTAGATTCATGGTCGGTGCACAAAATTTTTCTTCCAATATTAATGGAAAGATTTTTAAAATTAAGGATATGATAAATTGCGGCACCGATCATGTTATCTACTGTATTTCCTGCAGTGAATGCTGCCTTCCGTATATTGGCAGTACGACCCGTCCTTCGAGACGTAGGATTTCAGAGCATGTTTATGACTCTAATCACACTACTACTACCAGGAATCTATCTGGGGCATCACAGCATTTTTTTTCTAAACATGCTGGTAATATCAACACTTTGCAGGTGGTTGCTCTTGAGAAGGTTAGATTGCCGAAGAGAGGAGGTAATTTGAAGGAATTATTATTACGCAGAGAAACATTTTGGATTTTTGCTATGGATACACGATCTCCTCTAGGCATGAACCGCAAGAGCAATTTGCACTTTATTGATTGAATGTATCTGAAATCCCTCTATCAGCACCCAGCTTTCCTATTTTCTGATATCCATCTTGTCCTCGGCACACTGCTTCCCCATGCTCTGCTATACATCTTTCCCTCAGCGCCCAGCTTTCCCATATCAGAGCATGGGAAAGCTGGGTACTGAGACGTGATGTATAGCAGAGCATGGGAAAGCTGGGTGCTGAGAGAAGATGTATAGCAGAGCATGGGAAAGCTGGGTGCTGAGGGAAAAGAGCCTTTTTCCCTCAGCACAAAACGTTCCCATCCCCTGCTTGTATCTTTGTCCCCCCTTGTATATAGTTCTCCAAATACAATAATGGCACCCACATAGCCTTCCAAATAGTATAAAGGGTCCCACATAACCCTTCATATATTAGAATACACTTCCATAGTCCTCCATGTATTATAATGCATTTCCCATCGTTCTCCATGCATTATAATTCACCCCATAGTACTCAATATATAATACTGCACCACATAGTCCTCCATATATTATAATGCACCCCCATAATCCTCCATGTATAAAGTAGCCCTTCAATTATTATCTTGAATTTCTCATAGTCCTCCATGTATTATAATGCATTTCCCATAGTTCTCCATACATTATAATTCACCCCATAGTTCTCCATGTATTATACTGCACCACATAGGCCTCCATATATTATAATGCAGCCCTATAGTCCTCCTTGTATAAAGTAGCCCTCCAATTATAATGAATTTCTCATAGTTCTCCATATATTATAATTCACCCCATAGTTCTCCATATATTACACTGCACCACATAGTCCCCAATGTTTTATAATGCACCCCCATAGTCCATGTATAAGGTAGCCTCCATAGTCCTCCATATATTATAATGTAGCCCCCATAGTCCTATATGTATTATAACGCAACCCCATAAAACTTCATATTGCATTATGCAGCCCCATACTCCTCCATGCATAAGGCACCCCTATATTCCATGTATAAGGTGTCCTTCATTTTGTATTATGCAGCCCTCCCAGACCTCCATATATAATAATGCAGCCGCCTCACCAGGCCTCCATGTATAATAATGCAGCCAGCCTCCTCAGGCCTCCATGTATAATGTAGCAGCCAGCTTCTCAAGGCCTCCATGTATAACAATGCACCCAGCCTCCTCAGGCCTCCATGTATAATATAGCACCCAGTCTCTCCATACCAGGCCTCCATGTATAACAATGCACCCAGCCTCCTCAGGCCTCCATGTATAATGCAGTATCTCCAGGCCTCCATGTATAATGCAGTATCTCCAGGCCTCCATGTATAATAATGCAGCCACCCCAGACCTCCATATATAATGCAGCCTCCCCAGACCTCCATGTATAAAGCAGCCTCTACAGACCTCCATGTATAAAGCAGCCTCTCCAGGCCTCCATATATAATGCAGCCTCCTCAGACCTCCATGTATAAAGCAGCCTCTCCAGGCCTCCTTGTATAATAATGCAGCTACCCCAGACCTCCACATATAATGCAGCCTCCTCAGACCTCCATGTATAAAGCAGCCTCTCCAGGCTTCCATGTACAATAAAGCAGCTTCCCCAGAACTCCCTTCCCAAGCCTCTGGCCACCGTTTACTCACTTATATTAAAAAAAAAACCAAGTACTCACCTTCTCTCTTCCTTCCACCGCTGCTGTCCTCCCCGCTGCTCGTTCTCCCGGTGCTGCGGTTGGCGTCCTCCTGTCCTGCACTCTGTGCACTCAGCACAGCAGTCGCTCGGGAGTGACGTCATCGCACAGGGGGAGAATGGTGATGCATAGCGTGGCACCGGCTGCGCTATGCTTCATCATTAGTGTGCGCGGTGACGGGGAAGACGCTGCAGCCGCTGACACCAGGTAGGGGGCCCCGGTGGCGCCGCTGACATCAGGCAGGGGGGCCCGGTGTCGGCGGCGGCAGCGGGTCAAATAGCGGCTGCGAGGTCTGTGACAGATCAGCGCAGCTCCTCTCACACTGACAGGAGCTGGCTGCCGATCTGCCTGGCAGCCGCCGGGCCCCTGACCTCCCGGGCCCGGTCGCGATCGCGACCGCTGCGACCGTGGTAGTTACGCCACTGCCAGGCAGATATGGAGTTAATCTGCAGGATAATAGCGTTCTGACAGAGTATGGCCACTGTGCTGAAAGCCCGCTGCCAGGAGGAAATAAACTTTACCCATCCCAACAGCCTCAGGCATTAAGTTATAGGAGAACAACAAGCATGGTTTCAGTCACTGCTGAGTACATAGTGAGTGGCGGCTGTAACTGCACCCTTGGCACTGACAGCCAGCTTTGAATTGATACATTGCTGACCTGGCTGGTTACAACCACTGCTCTCTTTCCACTGAGCGGTGACTTAAACTGCACCGGCCATGCATCCAAGAATGAATGCCTGAGGTTGCTCAGAAGAATAAAGTTTGCCCCTATATATGCTAGTTAATAGCATTTTTTACATTATAGGTTCTCTTTAAAGAAGTTTTCTGGTAGATTTACAAAGCTTTTAAAGAGTAGTGGATGTTATAAAATTGGGAAATTAATATGCTCATCACTAAGTAGTGTCTGTAAGTTTTTATAATGAACAAAAAAATATTCTTCTGTTCCAAAATCAGACACAAAATAGAACCCAGATGTTCCCCATAATAATATATGTATCCCTTTACTTCCATTTGCATCAGTTATGAAAATAATCCATTTTGGACTGTCTGTACCTGAAATGGAACAAACAAGTACAATGTCAACATAGGCTTATCATATTAATAAAAAATAGTGCAGGAAAGGGATTTTAGGCTATCATTAGAAAATGTTCTACAGGGTTGACAACAGTGAAAGTTATCACTCTTAACTAATTAAGCCAGTGCCTAAATTCGTTACTATCTAAGGTATATACTGAAAATGAGTGTGTGTCTAGAACATAAACATAAATTATACTGTAAAAGAAAAGGGCATATACAAATAAAGTACGGACACGTAATTGTCATTTTTAGAGGACAAACACCTAATATAGTGAAGGAACACTGCCAAGAAGAATCCATACAAATGCATTCTGTTCTCCTTCCCTTTTCACTAATTAGGTTTTATAGGTTATCTTTCCAAGTATTATCATATCAGCTTCAGACAGCTGACCTACTTATGGGAATAAAGAAGAATGCATGAATGTTTTTCTGAAGGACATGAAAATTGTAATACAATAATTTATAGATTTTTAAGGCTATATTACAGAAGAAACAGAACTATAGTGACTTTAGCACAGAGAGTTAAAGTTCCCAAAAGTTTTGTATTAAATGGTTAGTTTAAAAGGGTTGTCTGAAATAGAAAGTCTGCAGTCTCTCTACAGTGAGCGATTTGCCTGTATTCCCTGTGGAGGTGGACAGGCATGTGACCACTTGTATGTGATTTGCATTCTTGTGATCACATGTACACTAGACTTCTGCACTGCTCTCAATTCTGTTCTATTGAGAGAAGCTAGGTAAGACTAGTTGTGGATGATTTTTTTTAAATTTTGTCACTTTTGCACTTGTGGTTAGATTCTAATATAAAAATCCTATCAAAGCTACCTCAAAATTCATCCCTGAAGAAAACGTTTTGTACATTTTGTTGAGAATGTAGAAAACTGTTGTCAAACTTCTAAACCTTCTAACTTCCTAAAATAATAAAGGGATGTTTAAAAAATGCTGCAAACATAGACTAGAATTATGATAAATGTTAATTCTGAATAGTTTTATATGGCATGACTGACAATTTAAAAAAAATGTAAAACTTCTGACAAACAGAATAAAATTACACAAAACATATCAACCTAAATATACTACTAAGATATAATACAATGTGTCATGAGATAAAAAAAAAATATTTCAGAACTATTTAGATAAGTAGAAGCATTGTTAATCTATTACAAAAAAAAAAATAACACATCACATTTAGAAAATAGGGTCAGGAAGGTCAAACCTGGTTGTGACGGCTGAATACTATCATACGGTCTTACGTGTTTAACAATGCTGTGTTTACTAATCCAAAGGTTACTGGCATATAAGTGACTAAGTTATATTTGGAAAATTCAAAACTGGAAATATCTAAAAAGTGTTTATGTAATGCAAGGAGGGGAGGTATTGTAGCTGCTATGAAAAGCAACTTTTATGAATCTGTGACTGCAGTTCTACAGGACTTCGACTAATTTACAGAATTAACCCCTTCACATTGGTGCCAATTTTAGTTTTTGCTTGTCCCCTCTCTCCAGGCTTCATACCTTTTTGTTCCATCCATATACATAGTTACATAGTTACTTAGGTTGAAAAAAGACCTAGATCCATCTAGTTCAACCTTCCTCCACCAGTTCTACATTTAGTCACTAAGTCATTTATAACCAACAATGTTGTGTGTACTGAGGAAATCATCCAGCCCTTTTTTGAAAGCTGTTATAGTATCTGCCATTACTACCTCTTGCGGTAGGGCATTCCACAGTCTGACTGCTCTAACTGTAAAGAACCCTTTCCTATTTAGCTGTTGGAATCGCTTTTCTTCCACTCGCAGTGAGTGCCCCCTGGTCCTTAGTACTGTCTTTGGAAGAAATAAGTCATGTGCCAGTCCTTTATATTGACCACACATGTATTTATACATATAAATGAGATCTCCTCTGAGACGTCTTTTTTCTAAGCTAAACATATCTAACTTTTTCAACCTGTCATCATATGGGAGGCCTTCCATTCCTTGTAATAGTCTAGTTGCCCGCCTTTGAACTGACTCTAACTTCTGAATATCCTTTTTAAAATGTGGAGCCCAAAACTGGATCCCGTATTCCAGATGTGGCCTTACAAGTGATTTATAGAGGGGTAACAATACGTTGGGATCACGGGATCTAATCTCTCTTTTTATACACCCTAAAATCTTGTTTGCTTTAGCAGCTGCTGCTTGACATTGAGTGCTGCTGCTCAGCTTATTTGTAATGAGAATACCCAAGTCCTTCTCCTGTTCTGTAGTCCCGAGTTTACTTCCATTTAATGTATACGCAGCTATAGGATTACTCCGTCCTAGGTGCATTACTTTACATTTATCAACATTAAATCTCATTTGCCAAGTATCTGCCCATTCTGACATCTTATCCAGATCTTTTTGTAATATTGTACTATCCAGGTCAGTTTTTAATATCCTACATAGTTTGGTGTCATCGGCAAAGACTGACACTGTACTATCAATCCCATCCACAAGGTCATTAATAAAGAGATTAAAAAGAATTGGTCCAAGCACAGATCCCTGCGGCACCCCACTGCTGACTATAGCCCATTTAGAGAATGTACCATTTATGACTACTCTTTGTTTCCTATCTTTTAGCCAATTCCTTACACAGTTGCATATTGTGTCCCCTAGTCCTTGCTTCTGGAGCTTTAGTATAAGGCTATTATGTGGTACAGTATCAAATGCCTTTGCAAAGTCCAAATAAATCACATCAGCTGCATTACCAATATCCAGGTTTGAACTTACCCCCTCATAGAACCCCAACAGGTTGGTTAGACACGACTTATCTTTCATGAATCCATGCTGTTTGTCAGTTATCATATTATTTTCTGCAATATATTTTTGCATGTCATCCCTTAAAATGCCCTCAAAAACTTTGCATACTACTGATGTCAGGCTTACTGGACGGTAGTTGCCTGGATCTACCCTCTTACCTTTCTTAAATATCGGTACCACATCAGCAATCCTCCAATCCTGAGGCACCAACCCTGTTACAAGTGAGTCTAAAAAGATGAGATACAGCGGTCTGTCGATTACGGAGCTGAATTCCCTCAATATTCGTGGATGAATGCCATCTGGCCCTGGGGATTTGTCAATGTTTAATTTACTCAGACGTAGGCGTACTTCATCTTGTGTTAAATCAATTATATCGGGTGGTGAACTTTGATTTTTCACTTGTTGAATGATCCCTGGTACAGTCAGTTCCTTGGTGAGTACAGATGAGAAATGCCTATTTAATATCTCAGTCTTTTCTTTGTCCTCTATAACTAACTTGTTATATTTTAAGGGGCCGATACTATCCTTTGTTTTCCTTTTGGCATTAATGTATTTATAAAAGATTTTGGGATTTATTTTAATGTCATTGGCGATTTTTGTTTCAGTAGCTAATTTTGCTTGTTTGATTTCTTTTTTACATTTCCTATTGATATCTTTATACTTCTGAAATGCCATTTCTGTATTCTCAGCCTTTAAGATTTTAAATGCCCTTTTGTTTTTGTTTTATTATACTTTGTACAGTCTTATTTATCCATAGTGGTTTCTTTTTATTCCTGGACATTTTATTACCAGAGGGTATATGTTTTTTACAGGACTCTAGTAGTATATCCTTAAACTTACCCCATTTATGTTCGGTATCCCCAGTTATTATGACTTTGTCCCAATCTACACATTTAAGCTCTTCTCTTAATTTGTTGACAAACAAGGATCTGTTTTTTTAGCAGGATTATTATTATTATTATTTATTATTATAGCGCCATCAATTCCATGGCGCTTTACATGTGAAAGGGGTATACATAATAGGGACAAGTACAATAATCATAAACAATACAAGACACAGACTGGTACAGGAGGATAGAGGTCCCTGCCCACGAGGGCTCACAGTCTACAAGGGATAGGTGAGGATACAGTAGGTTAGGGTAGAACTGGTTATGCGGCGCTATATCAGACTGACTGTTATGGCAGGTTGTAGGCTTGTCAGAAGAAGTGGGTCTTCAGGTTTCTTTTGAAGCTTTCCAGGGTAGGTGAGAGTCTGATATGTTGTGGCAGAGCAATCCAGAGTATGGGAGAGGCACAGGAGAAATCTTGAATGCGATAGTGGGAAGAGGAGATAAGAGGGGAGTAGAGAAGGAGATCTTGTGAGGATCGAAGGTTACGTACAGGTAAGTACCAGGAGACTAGGTCAGAGGTGTAGGGAGGAGACAGGTTGTGGATGGCTTTGTAGGTCATGGTTATTGTTTTGAACTGGAGTCGTTGGGCAATGGGAAGCCAATGGAGGGATTGGCAGAGAGGAGAGGTCAGGACGCAGCGGGGGGGACAGGTGGATTAGCCGGGCAGCATAGTTTAGAATAGATTGAAGGGGTGTGAGACTGTTAGAAGGGAGGCTACAGAGCAGGATGAGTTATACTTATGAATAAATCAAAAACAAAAAATCCAATTGCAAGAAAAATTAAAAAAAAACGCAATTCCAACATTGTTTTTGTTGTGGATTTTTTTGGGTGCATGTTTATTGTGTGGTAAAAAAATGACTCAGTATCATTATTTTACAGGTCAGTAAATTACGGAGATACCATTGTTTTAAATTGTTTTAGAAGTGAAAACTTTTGGATAAAATTTTGCCTCCATTTTCTTAAATTGTAATTTTTTTGTCAGCAGAGCTGTTTGAAAAGTTCCATTTTTGAAGGGCAAGTAGACATTTTTACTGATGTCACTTTGGCCAGATACATTTTGATCACATTATTTATTTTTTTAAGTCATTGTGGGGATCAAATAATTGAAATTTTGGCATTTATCATTTTTACTCTGTTAATAAACTTTATATTTTGATAGATCAGACCTTTATGGATCCAGTGAAACAAATTTTGAGTTTTGTATGTTTTTCTAATGGGAAGATGATTTGAATTTTTATTAATTTTAATTTGTTATTGCACTTGTTAGTACTCCTATCAGACTTGAACCTGCAATCATCTGATCATTTAGACTGCAAACAGTAAGGCTATGTGCGCACGTTGCGTACAGTCACTGCAGAAATTTCTGCAGCGATCTGAAGAGCACATGTGCGCTTTAAATCGCTGCAGAAATGTCCGTAGTGAAAAAAAAAAAGAAGCCGATTCCATGCGCTCTGCCTGCAGCTCCTGCCATAGACAGAGCAGGAGCTGCCGGCAAAGCGCACGGAAGAAGTGACATGTCACTTCTTAGAACGCAGCGCTTCGGCAGAAGCCGAAGCGCTGCGCTCTAAAACGCCACGTGTGCACGGCCCCTGCACAATCTCCATAGACTGTGCAGGGGGCGCAGGACGCATGCAGTTACGCTGCGCTACAAAGCGCAGCGTAACTGCATGAATTACGCACACGTACGCACATAGCCTAATACTTCAGTATTGCTATATACAGATAGAATTGCGGTCTCTTTTAACACTAGAACTACTGAGGTAGTCATTTTGACTACTTTGCACTATGTATTTCTATATAGGTATCACGAGTCCAGTAGTTCTAGTGTTAAATTGATGGGGGCCTATGGACCTGCAGCTATTAAAGGCAGATCCTGGCTGTCTGTCGAGGCCTTTATATGCTCGGTATGGTGCAGGCCCAGCCTCTGAGCCTACGTCATCCACCTGCTTTTGATCCTGCACATGATAATGATGATGGGAATGACTTAATGTATTCAAAAGTTTGTGTTAGAAATTACATATTACAGAGATATTAGCATTTTTAATTGCACATATTACACAGCTGGCCTGGCTGGTTAAAAACTCATACTATGGGCTAAAGCCTGCTTTACACGCTTCAATAAATCTTTCAATCCGTCGTCGGGGTCAAGTTGTAAGTGACGCACATCCGGCATCGTTCGTGACGTATTTGTCTGTGACATCTACGTGCGATCAAGATTGAACGAAAATACGGTGATCGCATACACGTCGTTTATTCCTCATACATTGGACGTTTAGTAGTACGAAACTAGTCAATTGAAACGTGTGACATCCCTCATACGATTGTGATGTCTGAGGCTATGTGCGCAGGTGTGCGCTCTGCACCGCAGCTTAAAAAAGGTCTGCTTCAGAGCGGAGCTGAAAAGCTGCGTTCTGAAGCGCCTCACAATGTCTGTCATTCACTAATCTCTGTCAGTCCGTCACTATCTCTGTCCCTCTCTCTCTGTCCATGTCAGTCTATTCTTCTTACCCCCTCTCTCATACTCACCGATCCCCGATCCCCGGCCCGGCTCTGCACGGCATTCACACTGCTCCGGCGGCTTTTACTATTTTGAAAAAGCCGGCCGCCCAGTAAACAATCTCGTATTCCCTGCTTTCCCCGCCCACCGGCGCCTATGATTGGATACAGTGAGACACGCCCCCACGCTGAGTGACAGGTGTCACACTGCACCCAATCACAGCAGCTGGTGGGCGTGTCTATACTGTGCAGTGAAATAAATAATTAAATAATTAAAAAAAACGGCGTGCGGTCCCCCCCAATTTTAAAACCAGCCAGATAAAGCCATATGGCTGAAGGCTGGTATTCTCAGGATGGGGAGCTCCACGTTATGGGGAGCCCCCCAGCCTAACAATATCAGTCAGCAGCCGCCCAGAATTGCCGCATACATTATATGCGACAGTTCTGGGACTGTACCCGGCTCTTCCCGATTTGCCCTGGTGCGTTGGCAAATCGGGGTAATAAGGAGTCCTGCGGTGGATCCAGCGGTGGATGCAGCGGTGGCCGCGGGTAACCTCAGTGACAGCCCAGCTGATCGCGCTACTCACCTCAGTTGCTGCGTGGAGGTGAGAGGAGCAGCGGTGAGTAGCGCGATCAGCTGAGCTGTCACTGAGGTTACCCGCGGCCACCGCTGCATCCACCGCTGGATCCAGTGACAGCGGGTAACCTCACTGACAGCTCAGCCGATAGCGCGGCTGTCTTCATTTGCTGTGTGAAGGTGACAGGAGCGGCGGTGTCTGCTGCAGCTCCGGTCACCTCCATGCAGCAGAGCTGGAAGCGACGCTGGAGCATCCTGGAGTACGCCGGACAAGGAGGGCTTTTTGGGGCTGATTAAAGTGGTGAACCAGGGTATATGTGTGTGTTTTTTATTTCTAATAAAGGATTTTTTCAAGTGTGTGTGTGTTTATTTACTGTAATTTACAGATTAATCATGGAAAAAATCTCGGGGAGATGCCTGACATGATTAATCTAGGACTTATTTGCAGCTATGGGCTGCCAATAACTCCTTATTACCCCGATTTGCCAACGCACCAGGGCAAATCGGGAAGAGCCGGGTACAGTCCCAGAACTGTCGCATATAATGTATGCGGCAATTCTGGGCGGCTGCTGACTGATATTGTTAGGCTGGGGGGCTCCCCATAACGTGGAGCTCCCCATCCTGAGAATACCAGCCTTCAGCCGTATGGCTTTATCTGGCTGGTTTTAAAATTGAGGGGGACCGCACGCCGTTTTTTTTAATTATTTAATTATTTATTTCACTGCACAGTATAGACATGCCCACTGGCTGCTGTGATTGGGTGCAGTGTGACACCTGTCACTCAGCGTGGGGGCGTGTCTCACTGTAACCAATCATAGGCGCCGGTGGGCGGGGAAAGCAGGGAATACGAGATTGTTTAATGGGCGGCCGGCTTTTTCAAAATAGTAAAAGCCGCCGGAGCAGTGTGAATGCCGTGCAGCGCTGGAGATCGGGGATCGGTGAGTATATGAGAGAGGGCTGCTCAATTCACTTACTCAGGAGTTTAGCGGTCACCGGTGAGTCCTTCACAGGTGACCGCTAATCGGGACGCGACACAGACAGAGCCGCAGCATGACCATGAAGTCGGGTGAGGTTCACCCGAGTTCATTCTGACAGTGCGGCTCTGTCTGTGTCTGCTGTGAACTACCATTCACCGCTGCTACACGGCTGTCTGTGTCTGCTGTCAGCGGCCATGTAGCAGAGCTGAATGGCAGATGACATAGTAAAAACGCATCCCTACACATTACACACGCTTGGCAAGTCAATAAATAAAAAAAAAAAAAAGGTGCCCAATGCATACGTCACAGAACACATGATCTAAAAGATCGCACACAAAATTGATCAATTTAACATAGACTACTAACGCTCGTGTGACAGCAAATGAACGACCTACGTGCAATCTCATTCAATCACATATGCGACCTGGGCGTGTCACATCGCATACGAGATCGCACACCTAATTGTAAGGTGTAAAGCTGGCTTAAGATGTTGGAGATTTAGGAAGGTTGAAAACCTACATTTAATCTAAAGCAAAAAAAAAGTTACCTCTTTTTTCTGGGAATCTGCATCCCATTGTACAATGAGGAAACCAGCTGGCAAATTTTGCTGCAGTCTTCCAGTGTCATTTTTTTTCATACGTGAAAAATCACAGATTAAACTCTGATGGTATAAACTGAAAAACTGATGAAACTCAGGTCCAAAATATTGTTGAAGCACGACCATTTTTGTATATAAAAGAAAAATTGAGGCCTATCAATTCACATCATAAACTAAATGCAAAAAAAAATTTGTTATGTATCTTTGTGTATAATGTTAGGCGAAATGCATCAAAAAGTGTTAGGACTAGAGTTGAGCGTGATTTGAGGTTCGAGGTTCGCCAGTTCGCAGTTCGGTTTTGGGGGGAACAGATCTAGATCTAGATCGAACTAGAACTCGAGCTTTTTACAGAGCCTGCCAGAAGCTGGTAACCAAGATAAACATTGGGTATCCAAGCAAAGTGCTTTGGTTAGTAACCCGATATTTACCCTGGTTACGCGTGCAGGGAGCCGTCACTTCCCCGCTAGGCTTCGCCCCCTCCTGCACTCAGCATGTACACACACACACACACTCACACACACACATTCACACTCACCTGTCCCCAGCCATGCAGTCCCCGGCACTGAAGTCCTCAGTACCACATGGCCCCGCTAGCCTCCACCCACTTCGCACTCCGCCGGCCGCACACATGGCCCCGCTAGGCTCCGCCCACCTCGCACCCGCACACATAACCCCGCTAGGCTCCGCCCACCTCGCACCCGCACACATTACCTCGCTAGGCTCCGCCCACCTCGCACCCACACACATTACCCCGCTAGGCTCTGCCCACCTCGCACCGCACACATTACCCCGCTATACTCCGCCCACCTCTTACCGCACACATAGCCCCGCTAGGCTCCGCCCACCTCGCAACCGTACACATTACCTCGCTAGGCTCTGCCCACCTCGCACCCGCACACTTTACCCCGCTAGGCTCCGCCCACCTCGCACCCGCACACATTACACTGCTAGGCTCTGCCCACCTCGCACCCGCACACATTACCCCGCTAGGCTCCACCCACCTCGCACCGCACACATACCCCCGCTAGACTCCGCCCACCTCACACCCGCACACATTACCTCACTAGGCTCCGCCCACCTAGTACCACACATATGGCCCTGCTTGGCTCCGCCCACCTTGCACCCGCACACATTACCCCGCTAGGCTCCGCCCACCTCACACCCGCACACATTACCCCACTAGGCTCCGCCCACCTCACACCGCACACAGCCCCGCTAGGCTCCGCCCACCTCGCACTGCACATATTACTCCGCCCACTTTGCACCCACGCACATTACACCGCTAGGCTCCGCCCACCTCGCACTGCACACATGGCCACGCTTGGCTACGCCCACCTCGCACCCGCACACATTACCCCGCTAGGCTCCACCCACCCCGCACACACAGCCCCGCTAGGCTCCACCCACCTCGCACCACACACATTACCCCGCTAGGCTCCGCCCACCTTGCACCGCACATATGGTCCCGCTTGGCTCCGCCCACCTCGCACCCGCACACATTACCCCGCTAGGCTCAGCCCACCTCGCAACCACACACATTACCCCACTAGGCTCCACCCACCTCACACCGCGCACATTACCCCGCTAAGCTCTGCCCACCCCGTACCCGCACACATTACACCGCTAGGCTCCGCCCACCTCGCACTGCACACATGGCCCCACTTGGCTCCGCCCACCTCGCACCCGCACGCATTACCCCGCTAGGCTCCGCCCACCTCCCACCGCACACATTACCCCACTAGGCTCCGCCCACCTGACACCGCACACATAGCCCCGCTAGGCTCCGCCCACCTGTCACCACACACATAGCCCCGCTAGGCTCTGCCCACCTCGCACCCGCACACATTACCCCGCTAGGCTCCGCCCACCTGGCACCACACACATAGCCCCGATAGGCTCCGCCCACCTCGCACCCGCACACATTACCCCGCTAGGCTCCACCCACCTGGCACCACACACAGCCCCACTAGGCTCCGCCCACTTCGCACCCACACACATTACCTCGCTAGGCTCCGCCCACCTGGCACAGCACATATGGCGCCACTGGGCTCCGCCCACCTAGCACCTGCACACATTACACCGCTAGGCTCTGCCCACCTCGCACCGCACACATGGCCCCGCTTGGCTCCACCCACCTCACACCCACACACATTACCCCACTAGGCTCCGCCCACCTCACACCACACACATTACCCCGCTAGACTCCGCCCACCTGGCACCGCACACATAGCCCTGCTAGGCTCCGCCCACCTCGCACCCGCACACATTACCCCGCTAGGCTCCACCCACCTTGCACCGCACACATAGCCCCGCTAGGCTCCACCCACCTCGCACCGCTTACATGGCCCCGCTCGGTTTACCTGCGGTGATGAAGTCCTGCCCTCCCGACCTCAGCGCTGACACTGTCCTCCATGGCTGCCACTTCACATCTGTCACTGCGGCCCGAGACTGTCACTAGCGGTGACGTCACGAGCCGCTCGCTATACTTGGCTGTGAAGGTTATTGAAGTCAGTGTGCAGTATCAGCAGTGCAGGAGATCAGCGCAGGTAATGTACCTCGCTCCTGACAGCAGCACTTGTCATGCCCTGCAGTGACCTGGGCTGACTTTCTGATGTTAGCTCAGGTCACTGCATTGCTCTCCCAGCCAATAGGGAACATTCTGTTCTTCATTGACTGGGACAGTGTGGATTGTCATGGGAAACGCTTGGATTACAGCAGACCTGGATTTGTTTTTCTTTCTAATAAATTGGTGAAAGATGGAATGTGTTGGGCAGTGTTTTTTCAAATAAAAATGTGTTTGTCGTCTTTTTTTTTTTTATTACTGACTGGGTTGGTGATGTCGGGTATCTGATAGACGCCAGACCTCACCAACCCCAGGGCTTGATGCCAGGTGACATTACACATCTGGTATTAACCCCATATATTACCCCGTTTGCCACCGCACCAGGGCACAGGATGAGCTGGGGCGAAGCACCAGGATTGGCGCATCTAATGGATGCGCCATTTCTGGGGCGGCTGCGGCCTGCTATTTTTAGGCTGGGGAGTGTCCAATAACAGTGGACCTCCCTAGTCTGAGAATATCAGACCCCAGCTGTCTGCTTTACCTTGGCTGGTGGTCCAATTTTGGGGGGACCCCTACGTGTTTTTTTTTTTAAATTATTTAATTTAAAATAACAGCGTGGGGTGCCCTCAGTTTTGGATTACCAGCCAAGGTGAAGCTGCCAGTTGTTGTCTGCAGGCTGCAGCTGTCTGCTTTACCCTAGCTGGCTACAAAAATAGGGGGAACCCCACGTCATTTTTTTTTTAAATTTATTTATTTATTTTGGTAAATACAAGGCTAAGCACCCCTTAGTGCCACATGAAAGGCACCAAAGGGTGCAAAATTACAAAATGCAGGAGAGTGGGACATTATGTGTCTTTCTGCCATTATAATGACAAAAAAGACTGATATGAAGTGTACAAGCACAGGAAACTAACCAGAGCGCACTACGCTGTGAAAAGAGGTAAAAAATGGACTGAACATGTGACTGCCTCATGTAGGTTGAAGCTATGGATCCTGGGTAAATTTATGTATTTTCCCTCCAAAAAAACCAGAAGGCACACGGATGACAAACAGATGACATACGGACCGTATACGTGTCACGCTCCTGATGCCTCAGCACCGCTCCTTACCCACTGATCCGGTCCACGTGTCCACCGGTCACGGCTGCCGCTCCCGCTCGTGCTCTCCTGTGTCCTGTCCCCAGTCTCATGTGTCTGACTCATGCTTCTGTATAGGGTCGGGCCGCGCCCACTCACCTGGTCTTATGGGCCCAGCACTGCTGCAGCAGAATATGACATGAGGCTGTGCTGGGTATATAAGACTGGCCTTGCCATGTGGGCGGAGCCTGATCAACATGTCTTGTAAGCCTTGTCTTGAAAGCTAGGTGCTCAGGTCTCCCTTGTGCCGTGTCCTGTGATCATACTATTGCCTGACATTCTTACCCGGCACCTGTGCCGGATTCCTGCACTGTCTCCAGGAACTCTGAAGCCCCAGTGACTGTTCTACCCGTCCCTTGTGGGACGCAGTCCCTGCCACGCTAGCGCTCCGGCTAACGTGCACCCAGGCCTCCGGTGGGGTGCACGGCTCAGTGGATCCACCACCCGGACCTAACAATACGGAACGGAAACGGATGCCACACGAATGCACCTGTGAAAAAAAACGGACCGTTTTTTGCAAACCGCAAAAACGGATCGGTCGTGTGAATGTAGCCTTATTCTGATCTGCCGTTTATAAACAGCAGGCAGAAATAAGTGAATAGCGCCCCCCAGCGTCAGAAAATCTCCGGGGTTTCAGGGGTAGCTGAGACCCCGGAGATCATGATTCAGGCCGGTGTGTCCGGTCCCCGCTCACGTGATCACCGGTATACACCGTATACCGGTGATCACGTTACAGTAAATGACAGTGCCGGTAAAAAATTTTTTATCTCCCATGTGGCATGAACAAACATGTCAGATGGGAGATAAATCTCCCCTCCCGGTCCCCCGGTGTCGCCAAAGTGCCCCCCCCGACCCCCTCCCGGAAAATCCAAGATGGCCGCTCGCACAGCAGCGCACAGGCCGCATTCACCCTACTCCTCTGATTTCTGTCGCATGTGCCATGACACATGCGACAGAGAACTCCTCCCCAGGCCCTGCCAGGTCACCCCCTATAACCCAACCGGTGTTCCCCGGTGTCCCACGGTACCTGTGCAGCGTTGATCCACCGTGGCCCCCTCCTTCACAATAGACGCTGCCGCATGCACAGAGCGGCTGTCAGCTCAAGTTCCTGTGTTCAGACACAGTGAGTGGTGGTAACCATGGATCTGTAAGCTACTGCAATGCCCTGCTCATGAGGTAAGGAACATAGTTGATCAGGAGAGCTATACTACATTTCCAAATGGAGAGATTTGCTTTTATAGTTGCCCTGCTGAACGACTACCAAACATGAGAGTCCGTTATACGCCACAAAAAAACATGTCTAAATAGCGAGCTCTGTTGTTTAGTATTTATTCAGCTGGATAACTGGACTTAAAAGGGTATTCCATCTCCAAGATCCTATCCCCAATATATAGTAGGTGGAATAGCAATAATATCAGCAAATACCAATATTTGGAAATGTAGAATAGTTCTCCTGATTAGGCATGCCCTTACCTCATGAGCAGGGCATTGCAGCTTTGGTAACAACAGTTACGACATGGACTCTGCTGCTGTGGACCCGGGGAGAGTGGGTGCAGATTCATTGCACCCACACTCCTCACATGGAGGGTCTGCATTCCTAGAAAATGGGGGATACGTTCCCTGAGCGTGTCCCCCCATATTCTAGATGGTCCAGAGTCATCGTGGGACCCCTTTATTTTTTTTCCTTACAATAAATTGGTGAAAAAGGGAATGTTTTGGGGAGTGTTTTTTCAAATGTATTTTTTTTCGTCTATTTGTTTTGTTAGTACTGACAGTTTGTGATGTCGGGTATCTGATAGACGCCATGACATCACAAACTGCTGGGCTTGATGTCAGGTGACTTTACAGCTAGTATCAACCCCATTTATTACCCCGTTTGCCACTGCACCAGGGCACGAGATGAGCTGGGGTGAAGCGCCATGATTGGCGCATCTAGTGGATGCGCCAATTCTGGGGCGCCTGCGGCCTGCTATTTTTAGGCTGTGAAGGGCCAATAACTATGGACCTTCCCACCCTGAGAATACCAGACCACAGCTGTCCGCTTTACCTTGGCTGGTGATCCAATTTGGGGGGGACCCTACTTTTTTTTGTAATTTTTATTATTTATAAAATAATTATAAAAAAGAGCCTGGGATGACCTCCCCATTGGATCCCCAACCACAGTAAAGCTGCTAGCTGTGGTTTTCAGGCTACAGCCTTCTGCTTTACCCTAGCTGGCTATCAAAAATGGGGAGACCCCACGTCATTTTTTTTAAACTATTTTTTTAAATAAAAAAAATTAATGGGATTCCCTGTATTTTGATTGCCAGCCAAGGTAACGCCAGGCATATGGGGGTGAAAACCACTGTGGAAAGAGAGCGCAATAGGGTCTTACCCCACAAAACAGAAAGGGTATGATTCACAGAGGTTACTCACCAAGTATGGTTGTGAAAGTCACAACCACTATGCAGGCATATATACTGGGTCAACGGCAGCAGTCATCCCTGTGATAATGATTTTTGGTAAGGAGATGGATGTTTGAACACCGCGCCAAAGACCACTGATGCAGGAGATGAATTTAATGCACACATTAGATTAGATGTGTTGGCCTGGGCTAACTGGACTGGTTGCCCTTTTTTGCTGGAGCGGACGCTCCTGAAACGCGTAGACCTGAACATGGAATAAAGTCACGTTAAATTCATCTCCTGCATCAGTGGTCTTTGGCGCGGTGTTCAAACATCCATCTCCTTACCAAAAATCAGGCATATGGGGGTGGCAGCCCGTAGCTGTCTGCTTTATCTGCGCTGAGAATCAAAAATATCGCGGAGTGCTATGTCATTTTTTTAATGATTTATTTTTACAGCACTGTCATGTCAGGCAATCAAAATACAGGGAAGCCCTTTTTTTTTTTTTAGTTATTTAAATAAATAATTTAAAAAAATATATGTGGACTCCCGCTGCATTTTTTGTATTGCTAGCTGAGGGTAAGGTTACCTTCACTGGCAATGGAAAATCCAGGGAAGCATTTTTTTGCCAAAAATCTAAAAAAAAATGACGTGGGCTTCGCCATATTTTTGTATGCTAGCCAGGTACAGCAGGCAGGTACGGGCTGCCCGTAACCCCCAGCTGCCTATTTGTACCCGGCTGTGAACTAAAAATATAGGGAAGCCCTTTTTTTAATTATTTCATGAACTTCATGAAATAATTTAAAAAAAAAACGACGTGGCCTTCGCCCCATTTTTGTGTCCAGCCGGGTACAACTAGGCAACTGGGGATTGGGTCTGCAGCACAGGTTAGCCCGAGGTTTCTGGGCCCCTCTGCTGCGAATTGCAGTCCGCAGCCGCCCCAAAAAATGGCGCTCTCATAGAATCGCCATCTTCTGGCGCTGTATCCAACTCTTCCAGCAGCCCTGAAGCCGGGTGGCTGGCTGGGTAATAATGAGTTAATAGCTATGTTTTACTAGCTAGTATTAAGCCAGAGATTCTTAATGTCATGCACGTTTGACCCAGCCATTAAGAATCTCCAATAAAGGGTTAAAAAAAAACACCACACAGAGAAAAAATACTTTAATAGAAATAAATACACAGACACACTTAGAGACTCCATCTTTATTACCCCCTGTCACCCCTCCACGATCCATGGTCTTCTGTCTTCTTTCTCCTTGAACACATGCAGCTCTGTCTGCTCCATCAGACAGCAGTGCATGGGAGAAAGGACGCTGTGCTCCGTGCAGAAAGCACTCTGTGAGAGTGACCACAGGCTCCCGGCTCTAAGCGGTGGCACGGGTTGCCATAGCAATGTTGCTCCGATCACGTGATTCCGGTGCCGCTGCGTGCTGGTAGCGGGACGTCCCCGTCACCGCTACCAAGCACGTTGCTATGGCAACGGTGATCTCCGTTATTGACTGGCTGTGTCACCGGTCAGGAGCCGGCTGCTGCGGACGCTGGTAACCACGGTAAACATCGGGTAACCAAGAAGCCCTTTTCTTGGTTACCCGATGTTTACCTTCGTTACCAGCGTCCGCCGCTGTCACGCTGTCAGTGCCGGCTCCCTGCTCCGTGCACACATAGCCAGACTACACATCGGGTAAAATTAACCCTATGTGTACTCTGGCTAGGAGTGCAGGGAGCCAGCGCTATGCGGTGTGCACTGGTAACCAAGGTAAATATCGGGTTGGTTACCCGATATTTACCTTAGTTACCAAGCAAAGCATCTCTTTCACGCGTCGCTGCTGGCTGGGGGCTGGTCACTGGTTGCTGGTGAGATCTGCCTGACAGCTCACCAGCAACTCGTGTAGCGACGCTCCAGTGATCCCTGCCAGGTCAGGTTGCTAGTGGGATCGCTGGAGCGTCGCTTAGTGTGATGGTACCTTAAGGGAACGGGAATCATAGCGGGGAGTCGACCGTGTGCTAGAGCATGTCGCTGGTACACGGTGATACACAAACGTGCACCGTGTAACAGAGAGATGCAATGACAGGTCCTAGCATGACGCGCCATAGTCATGTGACCAGTCTGTAGCCAATGAGATAATAGACACGTGACTGGTCACATGGCTATTTTAACGTCACGTTAGGTCCTACATCACTTCTGGTAGTACTGGTTACCGGGAAGATTCAGCGATCATCGGATGGAATAGCGGCAGGAGACAGAGTGCAGGACAGATCACGGGGACAGGTAAGTGTTATGGCAATGTTTATTAACTGTATGTGTACATTTATAATGTGTTTTTATGTGTTTGTGATTGCCTCCCATTGTTTCCTATGGGGTTCGAGTGGTTCGCCGAACCGAACTCGAACCAAACCGCGGCCGGTTCACTCATCTCTAGTTGGGACAGGGTTTTATGTGCATCTCACAAGATAGAGAGGGTGCTGCCTGACTGCTGGAGAACATTCTTCAAGTAATATGGTCTTTTCCTTGCCTGCTCTTTATCCCCTGTGTTTTACATGGTCAGACTCATTTAGGTCCCCTTCACACATGTGCACATAAAGCGCCAGTGTGGCACATTACATTTTCTAAATCTGTGTGACTATCCGTGGGTACGTGTGTGTCATCCTTGTGCTATCTATGTGTACCATCCGTGTGACATCCAGGTGCCACATACTGGAAAAACACACGACACTAAAATTAATGTTTTTTTAATGTGTAAAAGGTGTGCAAAGATAGATAGATAGATAGATAGATAAATAGCTTTTTCTCTGCTCGATTCTTAAAATTGAACATGGACAAAACAGAATTCATTGTCTTTCCTCCTCATCACTCCAATCAATCAATGTAAGGCTATGTGCGCATAGTGCGTTTTTCGCGGCGTTTTTGCGTGTTTTTCGGGTGCGTTTTTGGCCTCAAAACTGCATGACTTTGCTTCCCCAGCAAAGTCTATGATTTTTCATTTTTTCTCTCCGCACACAACTGTTTTTTTAAGCTGCGTTTTTGAGCTTGAAAAAGAAAATGGACATGTCAATTCTTTCCTGCATTTTTCTGCGTTTTCCGCCCATGCAATGCATTGGAAAAACGCAGCAAAATGCAGAGATCAAAAACGCAGCAAAACGCAGCCAAAAACGCACCAAATTGCGGTAAAAACGCATGCGTTTTTTGATGTGTTTTTCAACGCAGGTGCGTTTTTGTGCGTGTTTAGCGGCCAAAAACACTCAAAAACACAGCGTCAAAAAAACGCAGCGTGCACACATAGCCTAAATAGCTGCTCACTTTCCCCAGTGCCATTTGCTCGCTGCCCGGAAGTAATCCTAGACTCTAATCTCTCTTTCAAGCCACACATCCAAGCCCTCTTCACCTCCTGACGCCTCCAACTCAAAAATATTTCCCAGATCCGTACATTCCTTTCCCAAAAAGCTGCAAAAACCCTAGTACATGCCCTTATTATCTCCCGCCTTGATTATTGCAACCTCCTGCTCTGTGGCCTCCCTTCTAAAGGCCCTGTCACACACAGAGATAAATCTGCGGCAGATCTGTGGTTGCAGTGAAATTGTGGACAATCAGTGCCAGGTTTGTGGCTGTGTACAAATGGAACAATATGTCTATGATTTCACTGCAACTACAGATCTGCCAAAGATTTATCTCTGTGTGTGACGGGGCCTTAACAGTGTGCACCCCTACAATCTATTCTAAACTATACTGCCCGGCTAATTCACCTGTCCCCCCGCTACTCCCCGACCTCTCCTCTCTGCCAATCCCTTCACTGGCTTCCCATTACCCAACGACTACAGTTCAAAACCCTAACCATGACCTACAAAGCCATCCACAACCTGTCTCCTCCCTACATCTCTGATCTAGTCTCCCGGTACTTACCTGCACGTAAGCTTCGATCCTCACAAGATTTCTTCTCTACTCCCCTCTCATCTCCTTTTCCCACCATCACATCCAAGATTTCTCCTGTGCCTCCCCCATACTCTGGAATGCTCTGCCTCAACACATCAGACTCTCGCCTACCTTGACAAGCTTCAAAACCTTGGTCACATGAGTGCTGCATGGTGTATGTGATATTTGGTCACAGTAATGTGCCTAATACATATTTAATTACTAACTATATACACACCATGTATGTAATTTTGCCATATACAGTGCCTACAAGTAGTATTCAACCCCCTGCAGATTTAGCAGGTTTGATAAGATGCAAATAAGTTAGAGCCTGCAAACTTCAAACAAGAGCAGGATTTATTAACAGATGCATAAATCTTACAAACCAACAAGTTATGTTGCTCAGTTAAATTTTAATAAATTTTCAACATAAAAGTGTGGGTCAATTATTATTCAACCCCTAGGTTTAATATTTTGTGGAATAATCCTTGTTTGCAATTACAGCTAATAATCGTCTTTTATAAGACCTGATCAGGCCGGCACAGGTCTCTGGAGTTATCTTGGCCCACTCCTCCATACAGATCTTCTCCAAGTTATCTAGGTTCTTTGGGTGTCTCATGTGGACTTTAATCTTGAGCTCCTTCCACAAGTTTTCAATTGGGTTAAGGTCAGGAGACTGCCTAGGCCACTGCAACACCTTGATTTTTTCCCTCTTGAACCAGGCCTTGGTTTTCTTGGCTGTGTGCTTTGGGTCGTTGTCTTGTTGGAAGATGAAATGACGACCCATCTTAAGATCCTTGATGGAGGAGCGGAGGTTCTTGGCCAAAATCTCCAGGTAAGCCGTGCTATCCATCTTCTCATGGATGCGGACCAGATGGCCAGGCCCCTTGGCTGAGAAACAGCCCCACAGCATGATGCTGCCACCACCATGCTTGACTGTAGGGATGGTATTCTTGGGGTCGTATGCAGTGCCATCCAGTCTCCAAACGTCACGTGTGTGGTTGGCACCAAAGATCTTGGTCTCATCAGACCAGAGAACCTTGAACCAGTCTGTCTCAGAGTCCTCCAAGTGATCATGAGCAAACTGTAGACGAGCCTTGACATGATGCTTTGAAAGTAAAGGTACCTTACGGGCTCGTCTGGAACGGAGACCATTGTGGTGGAGTACGTTACTTATGGTATTGACTGAAACCAATGTCCCCACTGCCATGAGATCTTCCCGGAGCTCCTTCCTTGTTGTCCTTGGGTTAGCCTTGACTCTTCGGACAAGCCTGGCCTCGGCACGGGTGGAAACTTTCAAAGGCTGTCCAGGCCGTGGAAGGCTAACAGTAGTTCCATAAGCCTTCCACTTCCGGATGATGCTCCCAACAGTGGAGACAGGTAGGCCCAACTCCTTGGAAAGGGTTTTGTACCCCTTGCCAGCCTTGTGACCCTCCACGATCTTGTCTCTGATGGCCTTGGAATGCTCCTTTGTCTTTCTCATGTTGACCAAGTATGAGTGCTGTTCACAAGTTTGGGGAGGGTCTTAATTAGTCAGAAAAGGCTGGAAAAAGAGATAATTAATCCAAACATGTGAAGCTCATTGTTCTTTGTGCCTGAAATACTTCTTAAGACTTTAGGGGAACCAAACAGAATTCTTGTGGTTTGAGGGGTTGAATAATAAATGACCCTCTGAATAAACTTTTCACAATTTAAAAAATAAAATAAAAAAAGAAATAACATTCTTTTTTGCTGCAGTGCATTTCACACTTCCAGTCTGATCTACAGTCCAAATGTCACAATGCCAAGTTAATTCCGAATGTGTAAACCTGCTAAATCTGCAGGGGGTTGAATACTACTTGTAGGCACTGTATGTATGTACTATGTGATTGAAAACGCATATGACCTTTTGTAATACTCTGTACTAAATGTATTATACAGTAAGACCTTGACTATAATAAGTGTGAACTAATTCGCATGCAGTTCTGTTAATCCCATTCAGGACTCCTTGTCATATTATTTTAATGTACAATTAATAAAGTTTGTATTTTATTGAATTGGAATTGTACCACTCTTTCTCTGTTGTTCATAGTATTATAGTGGTGTCCTGGCACTTTAAAAAAGGTTGGAGAGTGACCAATATGAAAAGCTTCAAAAGGAACCTGAAGACCTCTTCCGACAAGCCTACAACCTGCCGTAACCCTCAGTCTGATACAGCACCGCACAATCAGCTCTACCCTAACCTACTGTATCCTCACCTATCCCGAGTAGACTGTGAGCCTTCACGGGCAAGGACCTCTGTCCTCCTGTACCTGTCTGTGTCTTGTATTGTTTATGATTATTGTACTTGTCCCTATTATGGATACCCCTTTCATATGTAAAGCACCATGGAATTGATGGCGCTATAATAAATAATAATAATAATAATAATAATAATAGATTGTACAGCTATTTAGGCAAATGAATAAATAATTAAATAGAAAAAAAATTATGCAGCTCCCCCCCATTTTTGTTAACGAGCAAAGTTAAAGCAGACAGCTACGGGCTGATATTATCAGGCTAGGAAAGTCCATGGTTGTTGTGCCTTTCCCAACCTAAAAAATACCAGCCTGCAACCACTTTTTAAGTGCCACATGACATTAGATGCACAAATTCTGGCACTTCGCCTCATCCCGTCCCAATTGCCTTGGTGCTTTGGTAATTGGGGTAATATTTTTTGTGGTTGATGTCAGGTGGCATAAAGCCTTTTTGTTATTATTGGAGAGGTATACATCAGACACTACCATTACTAACTTAGTAAGTAAAAATAAAAAAACACACACACACAAAAATAGTTCATTTCAGAAAATACTTGCCAACTCTTTCCCTGGTTCACCAATTTATAAAAAAAACAACAACAAAAATATAGGTCCCCCATAGTCCAAGGATTTTGATGTAGTCCAGGGAATCCAACGTAGCACACAAATGGAAATTTGAAAGAAATAAAAAGAGAGATATTAAAACAAGAGACTGTCCCTCCCAAATTTATTACAAAGCAAAGTTACCCAGTCCGACATAGTTCATTGGTTTCCACAAAGTTCCTTGATTAAGTAGATCAAGATTATGGAGTCTCAGAATGAGGCCTCAGAACGAGGCTGCATAAGCTTTGAGCAGCAGCTACTCCCAGCTCACGCTGTGCTCCGGACACTACTGAGTGTCACCGCTTAGCTGTGATAAGCGGTGACGTTACTGATGTCCCCATTCATCACAGTGATAAGTGGTGACGTTAGTGACATAACTGCTCATTAGAATCGCTAAGTCTAGCTGAGTGCAGCGTGAGCCGGAAGTGGCTGATCAAAGCAGATGCAACCTCCTTTTGACGCCTCGTTCTGAAGCTTCATAGTCTTTGATACAGGTAATCGAAGAATGTTGTGAGAAACCCTGGACTACATTGGAGCTCGGAAACTTGCTTTGTAATAAACTGGTCAATTACGGACAGTGTCTTGTTTTTATTTATTTCTTTTTATGTCTTTCAGGTTTCCATTTGGGGACTATAGCTGACCTGCATTGGATTTTTGTTGTTAATAAAATAGTGAACCAGGGAATGTTTTTAATATAAAGTAATTTTGTGTGTTTTTTTTCTTTTTACTTATTGAGTTAATAACGAGGGCATTTGTTAGATGCCTCTCCATTACTAACACCATTGCTTGATGCCAGCTGACACTAACCAGCTGACATCAACCTCAAATACGATTATCTCAATTGCCACCACACCAGGGCAATCGAAATATTACCAAGGCGAAGTGACAAAATTGTCTCAACTAACGTAACTCAGCGTAACTGCATGTAATTACGCAACGTGCGCACATAGCCTAAATTTGCTGGTTATCAAAAATGAGGTAGACCCCCATGAAACTTTTTTCTTTCAAGTAATTATTTATTTGTATAACAGCTGTAAAATCTTTACAGCTATCTATCATCTGTCATCTTTATCTATCATCTTTGCACATCTTTAACATGTAAAACATTAAAGGAGTTGTCCGGGCTAAAGCTGTAGTTTGCAGTCACTTTAAATGACTGAAAACTCATGAATCCTTCCAGAGCATGGACTGCTCCCTGTGAGGATTTACCAGTTTCTGAGCCAGGAATGGTGGTCATGTGACTGCAATTGTGCGCTATGCATGTTCTCAGCCAGAACCCGACTTGAGGAGTCCGGTGGATGGCATATCGCTTAGGTTTGTTGTAAAGGTTTGTTTTATGGTTGTAAAGGAAAATATGTTTTAATAAAAGCTGTGACCAAATTCCATCAAGGAAAAAGGATTTTGTTGTCCATGCTTCATTTCAGGGGAACGAGGGTGGGCAACCTTTACCCGAGTTTTCATTACTCCCAGCATTCTTATTAAACTCTTGATTCTGTCCTCTTACAACAAAAGGGCTACTATTGTGTCAAGGAGCACAGTAGGTGTGCTCATGAAATCTCAGTGTCTAAAAAAAATTGGCTTTAGTATAGGTATTCACATCGCTATTTTGGAAGAAAGATCTTAACCATTATATACATTGCATAACCTATTTACATGTTGAATATGTATTATTTCACTGAATCAGTTTTGTATGCATTTTTTTTTCTAGAAGTCTCACTTTTTCCTGGAGACTATTTTTTTCTTATGTAAATTCATAAATGGTTGGCAAAAAAAAATATTTTTTGTCATCGGGTGTCATTAAGAATTCTGCACGATTTACTTTTGTATTGCGCAGTCTAAAGGCCCCGTCACACTAAGCAACATCGCTAGCAACATCGCTGCTAACGAACAACTTTTGTGACGTTGCTAGCGATGTTGCTGTGTGTGACATCCAGCAACAACCTGGCCCCTGCTGTGAGGTTGTTGGTTGTTGCTGAATGTCCTGGGCCATTTTTTAGTTGTTGCTGTCCCGCTGTGAAGCACAGATCGCTGTGTGTGACAGCGAGACAGCAACAACTAAATGTGCAGGCAGCAGGAGTCGGCTTCTGCGGAGGCTGGTAACCACAGTAAACATCGGGTAACCAAGAAGCCCTGTCCTTGGTTACCCGATATTTACCTTTGTTACCAGCCTCCGCCGCTCTCACTGTCAGTGCCGGCTCCTGCTCCTTGCACGTGTAGCTGCAGGACACATCGGGTTAATTAACCCGATGTGTGCTGTAGCTAGGAGAGCAGGGAGCCAGCGCTAAGCATTGTGCGCTGCTCCCTGCTCTGTGCACATTTAGCTGCAGCACACATCGGGTAATTAACCCGATGTGTGCTGTAACTAGGAGAGCAGGGAGCCAGCGCTCAGTGTGCGCTGCTCCCTGTTCTCTGCACGTGTAGCTCCGTGCGCTGGTAACCAAGGTAAATATCGGGTTGGTTATCCGATATTTACCTTAGTTACCAAGCGCAGCATCTTCCACGTGGCGCTGGGGGCTGGTCACTGGTTGCTGGTGAGCTCACCAGCAACTCGTGTAGCCACGCTCCAGCGATCCCTGCCAGGTCAGGTTGCTGGTGGGATCGCTGGAGCGTCGCAGTGTGACATCTCACCAGCAACCTCCTAGCAACTTACCAGCGATCCCTATCGTTGTTGGACAACCCTAATTCTTTAGTCTCGAGCTCATTGAATCCCTATTAACATTTGATTTATTCTACTCTCTCTTTACAACTTTAAGAAATATGGTTTCCTAATCTGTGTTCATGAGGCAAAGGTTCAGTCAACACAACAGGATCTTGTACAAGGGCCAGAAAATTGTTCTCTATACTTGTGCAATCCTACTTAACCACTTACGAAGCACAGACTACTTCTATATGCTGTTATTTCTTAATGTCCATTTTTATACTGCATATGAAGTCAATAGTTTTGGAGCCCTATGTGCTGCTGAGCTCTCCAACTGCTGCAGATACTAAACAGCAGTGGTCATTCGAAAGACCTTTCCCAATGATCAAAGTGCTTTTAATAAGTAAAGTAAAATGTACAGTGTCTTGAAAAAGTATTCATACCCTGTGAACTTTTCCATAGTTTACATCTTACATCCACAAATTTAAATGTATATAATTGGGATTTTATGAGATATCCAAACAAAAAGTAGCAAGTATTTGTGAAGTGTAAAGGAAGTGATTCATTGTTTTCTAAATATTTAAACCCCTTCAAATGAAGAAATTGTTTTATTCGTGAAACAGGATTATCCTTCACCTTTCCATTGGAGTTTCAAATCTTAGCAAAGACAATTCTGTGCTCTGAGAATACTGGACAAAGATTGTGGTGAGCTCGAATATTCTTACTAACTGTAATTATAGTATGCAAGAAGAAAAAGTTTTTGGCCACCAGGAAAAAAAGCTGTAACAATCTATTGACATGATAAGGATATGTATAACTAATCATATGCTAAAAAGTTACAAAGTCAAATTTATTTATGAGATAGACAATATGATTGTCTATAAAAAGAAGGTAGGCTCAGGTTCAAAGCTGTAGTGGATGGTAAGATATGAAGACTGAAAGTTAAAAGTTCAAAACATTGTTACTCTTTTGCTCATCAATGTATGCAAAGCAACTAAGATAAGAATGATAAGTGTAAAAGGGTATAAAGTTCATGGCTTTCTTCCCTCTCAAGGCCCTTCATACCTATTATCTTACTGGTTCTTAAGCTGGGTTTACACTAAAAGATAATTGTGAGCAAGAAGTGATCTTAATGCTGGGTTTACACACTGAGACTTTCTAGCGATCCAACCTGCGATCTCAACCTAGCCGGGATCGCTACAAAGTCTCTGGTGAGCGGTCAAACAGGCAGACCTGGCCAACGACCTAACAGCGATCCGGACCTGCAGAGCGACTAGCTGGTCGTTGGGGACAGCAGGTGAAATTCACCCGACTTCATTTAATGCCACGCGGCTCTGTGTGCCGTGTAAATAAATAAATAATTAAAAAATCCGGCGTGCGGTCCCCCCCTATTTTAATACCAGCCAGATAAAGCCATACGGCTGCAGGCTGGTATTCTAAGGATGGGGAGCCCCACATTATGGGGAGCCCCCCAGCCTAACAATATCAGCCAGCAGACGCCCAGAATTGCCGCATTCATTAGATGCGACAGATCTGGGACTGTACCCGGCTCTTCCCGATTTTCCCTGGTGCGTTGGCAAATCGGGGTAATAAGGAGTTATTGGCAGCCCATAGCTGCCAATAAGTCCAAGATTAATCATGTCAGGCGTCACCCCGAGATACCTTCCATGATTAATCTGTAAATTACAGTTAAAAAACACACACCCGAAAAATCCTTTATTAGAAATAAAAAACACAAACACATTCCCTCATTACCAATTTATTACCCACAACAAAGCCCTCCTTGTCCGGCGTAATCCACGGTCCTCCAGCGTCGCATCCAGCTCTGCTGCATGCAGGTGACAGGAGCAGCAGAAGACACAGCCGCTCCTGTCACCTGCACGCAGCTAATGAAGAGAGCCGTGTGATCGGCTAAGCTGTCACTGAGGTTACCTGGATCCAGCGGTGGCCGCAGGTAACCTCAGTGACAGTTCAGCTGATCGCGTTACTCACCTCATTTGCTGGTGATTTCCCCCCCTCTCTCATACTCACCGATCCCCGATCACCGGCGCTGCACGGCGTTCACACTGCTCCGGCGGCTTTTCCTTTTTTGAAAAAGCCGGCCGCTCATTAAACAATCTCGTATTCCCTACTTTCCCCGCCCACCGGCAAATGTGATTGGTTGCAGTGAGACACGCCCACACGCTGAGTGACAGCTGTGTTACTGCACCCAATCACAGCAGCCGGTGGGCGTGTCTATACTGTGCAGTAAAATAAATAAATAAATAATTAAAGAATCCGGCGTGCGGTTCCCCCTATTTTAATACCAGCCAGATAAAGCCATACGGCTGCAGGCTGGTATTCTCAGGATGGGGAGCCCCATGTTATGGGGAGCCCCCCAGCCTAACAATATCAGTCAGCAGCCGCCCAGAATTGCCGCATACATTAGATGCGACAGTTCTGGGACTGTACCCGGCTCTTCCCGATTTGCCCTGGTGCGTTGGCAAATCGGGGTAATAAGGAGTTATTGGCAGCCAATAGCTGCCAATAAGTCCTAGATTAATCATGTCAGGCGTCTCCCCGAGATTCCTTCCATGATTAATCTGTAAGTGACAGTAAATAAACACACACACACACGAAAAAATCCTTTATTAGAAATTAAAAACACAAACACATTCCCTCATTACCATTTTATTACCCACAACAAAGCCCTCCTTGTCCGGCGTAATCCACGATCCTCCAATGTCGCATCCAGCTCTGCTGCATGCAGGTGACAGGAGCAGCAGAAGACACAGCCGCTCCTGTCACCTGCACGCAGCTACTGAAGAGAGCCGTGTGATCGGCTGAGCTGTCACTGAGGTTACCTGGATCCAGCGGTGGATGCAGTGGTGGCCACGGGTAACCTCAGTGACAGCTCAGCTGATCGCGCTACTCACCTCATTTGCTGCGTGGAGCTGACCGGAGCAGCGGTGAGTAGCGCGATCAGCTGAGCTGTCACTGAGGTTACCCGCGGCCACCGCTGCATCCACCGCTGGATCCAGGTAACCTCAGTGACAGCTCAGCCGATCACACGGCTCTCTTCATTAGCTGCGTGCAGGTGACAGGAGCGGCTGTGTCTTCTGCTGCTCCTGTCACCTGCATGCAGCAGAGCTGGATGCGACGTTGGAGGACCGTGGATTACGCCGGACAAGGAGGGCTTTGTTGTGGGTAATAAATTGGTAATGAGGGAATGTGTTTGTGTTTTTTATTTCTAATAAAGGATTTTTCGGGTGTGTGTTTTTTAACTGTAATTTACAGATTAATCATGGAAGGTATCTCGGGGAGACGCCTGACATGATTAATCTAGGACTTATTGGCAGTTATGGGCTGCCAATAACTCCTTATTACCCCGATTTGCCAACGCACCAGGGCAAATCGGGAAGAGCCGGGTACAGTCCCAGAACTGTCGCATCTAATGTATGCGGCAATTCTGGGCAGCTGATGGCTGATATTGTTAGGCTGGGGGGCTCCCCATAACGTGGAGCTCCCCATCCTGAGAATACCAGCCTTTAGCCGTATGGCTTTATCTGGCTGGTATTAAAATTGGGGGGGACCTCACGCCGGATTTTTTAATTATTTATTTATTTATTTTACTGCACAGTATAGACACGCCCACCGGCTGCTGTGATTGGGTGCAGTGACACAGCTGTCACTCAGCGTGTGGGCGTGTCTCACTGCAACCAATCATATTTGCCGGTGGGCGGGGAAAAGCAGGGAATACGAGATTGTTTAATGAGCGGCCGGCTTTTTCAAAAAAGAAAAAGCCGCTGGAGCAGAGTGAACGCCGTGCAGCGCCGGTGATCGGGGATCGGTGAGTATGAGAGAGGGGGGGACACTTCAGTCACTCGGGGGATTAGCGGTCACCGGTGAATCCTTCACCGGTGACCACTAATCAGGACGCTACACAGACAGAGCCGCGGAGTCGCTGTAAAGTCCCCTTTACACACTGAAACTTGCTAGCGATGCATGCTGCACAGCGGGAAACAAAGGACCTAGGAATGGTCCTGAACGATTTGTAGCGATCACAACTTCACAGCAGGGGCCAGGTCGCTGATAGGTTTCACACACTGCAATGTCGCTGGGGAGGTCGCTGTAACGTCACAAAACCGGTGACGTTACAGCGATGTCGTTTGCGATGTTGCAGTGTGTAAACCCAGCTTAAGGCCCAGTCACACACAACGACTTACCAGCGATCCCGAAAACTATGCGACCTGATAGGGATTGCTGGTAAGTCGCTGGGAGGTCGCAGGTGAAATGTCACACAGTCAAATCTTACCAGCAATGCAGGAACAATACAGGTCGCAGTAGTGACCTGTATAACGATCTCAGCAGTCACTGTGACTCTGTCACACAGTGTCAAACACAGCGATGTGTCCTGCACAGCAGGACATCGCCTTTGAAGAAAATGGCCTGGACCATTCTATAACAATTAGAGATCTCACAGCAGGGGCCTGATCGCTGTTAGGTGTCACACATAACGAGATCGCTAATGGGATCGCTACTGCGTCACGGAAACCGTGACTCAGCTGCGATCTCGTTATGTGTGACGGTATCTTTAAGGATGATAATTAATTATAATTTATAATTTTTATTCATTTATATAATTTTTATTCTCCGTAATCGTAATAGAGTAAGGGGTACTTCTCACATAGCGAGATCGCTACCGAGATCGCTGCTGAGGCACGTTTTTTGTGACACACCAGTGACCTCATTAGCAATCTCACTGTGTGTGACACTGCGCAGCGATCTGGCCCCTGCTGTGAAATCTCTGCTCGTTACACACTGCTCTGGTTCATTTTTTGGACGTTGCTCTCCCACTGTGCAGCACACATCGCTATGTTTGACAGCGAGAGAGCAACGATCTGAATGTGCAGGAAGTCGGCTTCTGACAGCCTGCGGTAAGCTGTAACTGTTGAGGAGGACCTTTCCATCAAATACTTAATTAACCTCTTGACAAGGGATTGTGGGAAATTTGTCGATTTGCCTTACATAATTCAGGTTTCAGATCATACACATGACACAGATATAAAGATGGCTGCCATTTCCTGTTCACCACACCTTGCTTGGAATGCAAGGAATGTCCAGATGAAAGAAGACCACCATATAAGGGAAGACCCCTGGTCAAGCTAGAAGACCAACCCACAGATCAGATGACATCACAGACCAAACCATCAGCATGGATCCACTAAATGACATCCCTCCCATCACCATGGTTTCATCAACTGGAGTCAAACCCGCCCATCAACAGCAACACGGATCTCCCCATTGGCTAGCTCATGAACTGTCCCACTAAATGTGCATATCTGAACTTGTGTACACCCCTAGCCTATATCAAGAGGACGCATGCTCATCCCTGTTCTGTTTGGTGCCATCTTTACTGTGACCAAGAAGAGATTTCATATCCGACTGTGTCTGGTGTGAATTCTTTTATGCATGCACTTGGCCCATATCAATTCGGCCAGGCAGTAGGCAACTAGTGATCTCTGGTTAAGAGTTCACCTTAACATTATCCAAGGTAAATATCGAGTAACCAAGCAAAGGGCTTTGCTTGGTTACCCGATATTTACCTTGGTTACTAGCGTCCGCCGCTCTCAGGCTGCCAGTGCCGGCTCCCAGCTCCCTGCACACATCGGGTAAATAAGCAAAGTGGTTTGCTTATTAACCCGATGTGTACTCTGGCTAGAAGTGCAGGGAGCCAGCGCTAAGCGGTGTGCACTGGTTACCAAGGTAAATATCGGGTAACCAAGCTAAGGGCTTTGCTTGGTTACCCGATATTTACCTTAGTTACCAAGTGCAGCATCGCTTCCACGCGTCGCTGGTGGCTGGGGGCTGGTCACTGGTCGCTGGTGAGATCTGCCTGATTGACAGCTCACCAGCGACTATGTAACGACGCACCAGCAATCCTGACCAGGTCAGATCGCTGCTGGGATCGCTGGAGCATCGCTAAAGTGTGACGGTACCCTAAAAGGTTGGTGTGTACCTGATGAAGGAACTCTTTTATCAAGAGATTAATCTTTTGCACAAGCGCAAAACATCATTATTCTGGACAGCACAATGTCTTCTGTAAAATGAAAAAAAAACTGAGAGTCCTCGTTCTGTAAATTGGACACTCCTGAGAACAATGACACACTATGTACACTGAACAATCTTCTAGATTACTCAATGTACATCATTTACTACAGTCTGCATGTGTAAACAGGCTATTGCACGCCCACTGATCAGTAAAGGTTAACCAATTGGTGGTTTACTGCTACCAGTTGGTTCATGTAAATGTTGTTCAACACTATGTGAGCACCTTAATCTGTGTGGACAGCACATACTGACTATCAGCCTTTAAAAGGCTAATTACATTTTAAGAGGATACAGTTGCGAATTTTATACTATAGAGACACCAGTCCCTCTGCGGTTAATGCTTGATAACAATATAGAAAGTTAAAAAAAAGAGGCCCATATTGGCACTCTGTAGCACAATTTATCTCGGCATGTATGCACAATTGCATTAAAGGGATTAAAAAAAAGTTTTTTGTATATAATCTAATAGCATTATAACATACGGCAAAAAAGCCTGATTCCGGCGATGTATTTCTACATTCATCCCTTTTGATATTGGCACCAAGTAGCCTCAGCCACCAATTGGCTAACTAAGGCTAAGTTCACACATCCTGTGTTTTTCATCAGTCACAATCCGTAGCCTTGAGGAATTACAGAATCCTGCAAAATATTTTGCAGGAATCCTGTATTTCCCCATAGACTTCTATTAGTGACGGATTGCGACTGATGACCCTGCGTTGCATCCGCTGCGTCGCGGTCCGTCGTTTTTGACTGACCGCCGAGCGGGGAGCAACGCAGAATGTAACGTTTTTCGGGCCGTCAAAATTAACGCGCCGCGCAGGAATCCGTCGCCATCCGTCAAGCTTGTAATGCATGTCTATGGTGCTGGATTCCGTCGTAATCCGTCTTACAACGGAATCCAGCGCAGGATTCCGTCATGCTCTACTGAGCATGCCCAGCATGCTTGGCACGCCCACTGGGCTGTCCCAAACACAGACGGATCATGACTGATCCGTCAAAAAACGGACGCACAGCGGATGTAACGGACGCAACTGATCCGTTTTTTCACAGGATTCCTGTGAAAGGAATCCTGTGAAAAACACATCAGTTGCATCAGTTGACATCTTGAAAATGACTGATCCGTTGCTGACGGACCTGACGGATTGAAAACACAGGATGTGTGAACTTAGCCTTATCCAAAACCTACACAGTTACCAACTTCCACAATCAGCTGTAATACTCTACTCCCTCCTTGTCCACCGATGGTAGCAGACATGTAACTGAACACGAGAGAGTGCATCAGCCACGACACTAGACACATCTGAAACTTGCCTATTCAGAGAGGAAGAGGACTTAAACTCTTGTACTAGAGTTCAAGTCTCCTTCTTCTCTGAAGAGGCAATTTGCATATTAAATTAGCCAGAGTAACGTGCAAGGTGTTTAAGTCTCCTCATACTAGTATGCCAGACCTGGTGTGTCACTCTCCAAAAAAAATGTACCCCTTAGATCTTAGCTACATACACATTTCATTCCAAACACCGGTAAACCAAATGATGCAAATAAGCTACTACCGGTGGTGATTTGGCTGAGAGGGTATTTATTGCAAGAATCATTGACAAATTATCACAGTAAAAGCACAATTTCTTCAAGCAAATTTCAACCCTCAAAGTTCAAGTGCTGCTAAAATTAAAAAGATTTCAAGCAGACAAGTTCCGCTCCAAGCCTGCTGCTTGTCAAGAAGCAAGCCACTGCTTTGAATACTATCGCCCTTGAAAAAATGCCCAAAAACCTGCATCATCATTGTAAAGCTGCAAAAAACTATTAGACACCACCTTTTCCCATACATATCGTACGACCATTATAATTATCCAAAAATAAATCCCAAATAGCAAGATCAGCCCTGATCTCCCTACTAATGCAAAAAAAAAAAAGCCATGGATGACTTACGTGCCATGGCTATTCATAATTGTCTGGAAAATACTCAGCCCATCAACATAAACCAGCAAAAAAAAATAATCTTCCCCAGCAAAGATTTTACTACCTTCAAATAAACCTTCATAACTTGCTTCAAAGCAGCTAATGACAACTGCAAATCCACCAGTTTATCTTATGGAAGCCTACATTCCATTGCTATTGTATTGATTTCTTTACCAAGAAAATGCAAAACCATAGGTGGGCGCTCTGTATATCTAGAGCCAAAGGGCTACCAAATGCTATAGCTACCTTTCTAAACATGAACAGTGGAATTGAACAATCTGCAGAACACCAAAAATCAACACAAAAGAAGCCTAGATAGTGAATTATTGAGGGAATGCCAGACATGTCCTGTATTACCCACTTAACATAAGAACTAAACACTTCAAAATAAGGTCACAAAATCAAGCAACTTATTAGTATACTACAATCCACATAAAATTGTCCATTCCACATATACCCAAAGAAATGAAGACTGTCAGGGTGCAAAGGAAAAAATTGAAAAGCTGCCTCGGATTTTGCCATCAAGGCCCCTGACCCCACTTTCCTTACTAAATCCAACACCAAAACAAATGACACATAGGGCACTGACAATAATTCTGGAGAAATGACATCATTAACAGAGTCCCCAGCTGGGTAGGATACAGTGGGAATGGAAAGTATTCAGACCCCTTTAAATTGTTCACTCTTTGTTTCATTGCAGCCACTTAGTAAATTCAAAAAAGTTCATTTGTTCCTCATTAATGTACACTCTGCACCCCATGTTGACAGAAAAAAAACAGAAATGTAGAAATTTTTGCACATTTATTAAACAAGAAAAACTGAAATATCACATGGTCATAAGTATTCAGACCTTTTGCTCAGTATTGAATAGAAGCACCCTTTTGAGCTAGTACAGCCATAAGTCTTTTTGGGAAGGATGCAATAAGTTTTTCACACCTGGATTTGGGGATCCTCTGCCATTTTTCTTTGCAGATCCTCTCCAGTTCCGTAAGGTTGGATGATGAATGCTGGTGGACAGCCATTTTCAGGTCTCTCCATTGAAGCTCAATTGGGTTTAGGTCAAGGCTCTGGCTGGGCCAGTCAAGAATGGTCACAGAGTTGTTCTGAAGCCCTCCTTTGTTATTTTAGCTGTGTGCTTAGGGTCATTGTCTTGTTGGAGGGTGAACCTTTGGCCAAGTCTGAGGTCCAGCGCACTCTGGAAGAGATTTTCTTCTAGGATATCTCTGTACTTGGCCACAATCATCTTTCCTTCTATTGCAACCAGTCGTTCTTTCCCTGCAGCTGAAAAACACCCCCATAGCATGATGCTGCTACGACCATGTTTCACTGTTTGGATTGTATTGGGCAGGTGATGAGCAGTGCCTGGTTTTCCCCACACATACTGCTTAGAATTATCACCAAAAAGTTCTATATTTGTCTCACCAGACTAGAGAATCTTATTCCTCATAGTTTGGGAGTCCTTCATGTGTTTTTTTTGCCGGCTTTCATACATCTTGCACTGAGGAGAGACTTCTGTTGAGCCACTCTGCCATAAAAGCCAGACTGGTGGAGGGCTGCAGTAAAAGTTGACTTTGTGGAACTTTCCCCAATCTCCCTACTGCATCTCTGGAGCTCAGTCACAATGATCTTGGGGTTCTTCTTTACTTCTCTCACCAAGCGTCTTCTCCCACGATTGCTCAGTTTGGCTGGACGGCCAGGTCTAGGAAGAGTTCTCGTCGTCCCAAACGTCTTCCTTTTAAGGATTATGGAGGCCTCTCTGCTCTTAGGAACCTTAAGTACTGCAGAAATTCTTTTGTAACCTTGGCCAGATCTGTGCCTTGCCACAATTCTGTCTCTGAGCTCCATGGGAAGTGCTATGACCTCATGATTCTCACTTGGTTTGACATGTACAGTGAGCTGTGAAGTCTTATAAAAGCAGGTGTCTGCCTTTCTAAATCAAGTCCAATCAGTTTCATTAAACATATCTGGACTCCAATGAGGGAACAGAACCATCTCAAGGAGGATCACAAGAAATGGACAGCATGTGATTTAAATATGAGTATCTGAGCAAAAAGTCTGAATACTTATGACCATGTGATATTTCAGTTTTTCTTGTTAAACAATTTTGCAAACATTTCTACATTTCTGTTTTTTCTGTCAAGATGGGGTGCAGAGTGTACATTAATGAGAAAAAAAATGAACTTTTTTGAATTTACCAAATGCCTGCAATGAAACAAAGAGGGAAAAATGTAAAGGTTTCTGAATAGAGATGAGCGAACCGGTCCCGGTTCGGCTCGAGGTCGGTTCGCCGAACGGTGGTCCCGTTCGAGTTCGGTTCGTCGAACGTTCGACGAACCGAACTCGAACCGCATAGGAAACAATGGCAGTCAATCACAAACACATAAAAACACCTACAAAACACCATCAAAGGTGTCCAAAAGGTGACAAACAACTCACAACACAACACAAACACATGGGAAAGTGACAAGGACATATACTCATGCGAAAACAAAAGAGCAGGACTAGGAAAAAGTGGCGGACACACAGATATAGGCATGGCACGCCCTTCTAAAATCATGTAAAACACCGCAAGGTGACTCCAAGCGGAGTCTCCCTTTTTTCCAAAAATTGGGCCCCACACACACCCACCCCTTCAGTGTGCCCCAGTTGTACACTTCACAGCTAGATTTCCATCAAGCACATTGAAAAATAAGCCATACTTAACCGTCCCCAGGATAACACCGGGGTAGGTAGCAAAGTCTTTCCTGATCCCAGCTCTGTTCATCTTGGCTCCTTTTAAAAAACACAGCAAGCAAAGGTTACTTCAAGCGGAGTCTCCCTTTTTTCCAAAAATTGGGCCCCACACACACCCACCCCTTCAGTGGCAGCACTTGTGCCCCAGTTGTACACTTCACAGCTAGATTTGCATCAAGCACATTCAAAAATACGCCATAATTAACCGTCCCCAGGATGACACCGAGATAGGTAGCAAAGTCTTTCCTGATCGCAGCTCTGTTCATCTTGGCTCCTTTTAAAAAACACAGCAAGCAAGGGTTACTCCAAGCGGAGTCTCCCTTTTTTCCAAAAATTGGGCCCCACACACACCCACCCCTTCAGTGGCAGCAGTTGTGCCCCAGTTGTACACTTCACAGCTAGATTTGCATCAAGCACATTCAAAAATACGCC
This sequence comes from Anomaloglossus baeobatrachus, assembly GCF_048569485.1. Classification (NCBI taxonomy): domain Eukaryota; kingdom Metazoa; phylum Chordata; class Amphibia; order Anura; family Aromobatidae; genus Anomaloglossus; species Anomaloglossus baeobatrachus. The sequence continues at coordinate 79,445,773 of NC_134363.1, read as the reverse complement.
ATAATTAACCGTCCCCTGGATGACACCGGGGTAGGTAGCAAAGTCTTTCCTGATCCCAGCTCTGTTCATCTTGGCTCCTTTTAAAAAACACAGCAAGCAAGGGTTACTCCAAGCGGAGTCTCGATTTTTTCCAAAAATTGGGCCCTACACACACCCACCCCTTCAGTGGCAGCAGTTGTGCCCCAGTTGTACACTTCACAGCTAGATTTGCATCAAGCACATTCAAAAATACGCCATAAATAACCGTCCCCAGGATGACATCGGGGTAGGTAGCAAAGTCTTTCCTGATCCCAGCTCTGTTCATCTTGGCTCCTTTTAAAAAACACAGCAAGCAAGGGTTACTCCAAGCGGAGTCTCCCTTTTTTATAAAAATTGGGCCCAACACACACCCACCCCTTCAGTGGCAGCAGTTGTGCCCCAGTTGTTCACTTTACAGCTAGATTTGCATCAAGCACATTCAAAAATACGCCATAATTAACCGTCCCCAGGATGACACCGGGGTAGGTAGCAAAGTCTTTCCTGATCCCAGCTCTGTGCATCTTGGATCATTTATAAAAAACACAGCAAGCAAGGGTTACTCCAAGCGGAGTCTCCCTTTTTTCCAAAAATTGGGCCCCACACACACCCACCCCTTCAGTGGCAGCAGTTGTGCCCCAGTTGTACACTTCACAGCTAGATTTGCATCAAGCACATTCAAAAATACGCCATAATTAACCGTCCCCAGGATGACACCGGGGTAGGTAGCAAAGTCTTTCCTGATCCCAGCTCTGTTCATCTTGGCTCCTTTTAAAAAACACAGCAAGCAAGGGTTACTCCAAGCGAAGTCTCTCTTTTTTCCAAAAATTGGGCCCCAGACACACCCACCCCTTCAGTGGCAGCAGTTGTGCCCCAGTTGTACACTTCACAGCTAGATTTGCATCAAGCACATTCAAAAATACGCCATAATTAACCGTCCCCTGGATGACACCGGGGTAGGTAGCAAAGTCTTTCCTGATCCCAGCTCTGTTCATCTTGGCTCCTTTAAAAAAACACAGCAAGCAAGGGTTACTCAGAGCGGAGTCTCCCTTTTTTCCAAAAATTGGGCCCCACACACACCCACCCCTTCAGTGGCAGCAGTTGTGCCCCAGTTGTACACTTCACAGCTAGATTTGCATCAAGCACATTCAAAAATACGCCATACTTAACCGTCCCCAGGATAACACCGGGGTAGGTAGATAAAGTCTTTGCTGTACCATGACTTGTTCATCTTGGCTCCTTTTAAAAAACACAGCAAGCAAGGGTTACTCCAAGCGGAGTCTCCCTTTTTTCCAAAAATTGGGCCCCACACACACCCACCCCTTCAGTGGCAGCAGTTGTGCCCCAGTTTTACACTTCACAGCTAGATTTGCATCAAGCACATTCAATAATACGCCATAATTAACCGTCCCCTCGATGACACCGGGGTAGGTAGCAAAGTCTTTCCTGATCCCAGCTCTGTGCATCTTGGATCATTTATAAAAAACACAGCAAGCAAGGGTTACTCCAAGCGGAGTCTCCCTTTTTTCCAAAAATTGGGCCCCACACACACCCACCCCTTCAGTGGCAGCAGTTGTGCCCCAGTTGTACACTTCACAGCTAGATTTGCATCAAGCACATTCAAAAATACGCCATAATTAACCGTTCCGAGGATGACACCGGGGTAGGTAGCAAAGTCTTTCCTGATCCCAGCTCTGTGCATCTTGGATCATTTATAAAAAACACAGCAAGCAAGGGTTACTCCAAGCGGAGTCTCCCTTTTTTCCAAAAATTGGGCCCAACACACACCCACCCCTTCAGTGGCAGCAGTTGTGCCCCAGTTTTACACTTCACAGCTAGATTTGCATCAAGCTCATTCAAAAATACGCCATAATTAACCGTCCCCTCGATGACACCGGGGTAGGTAGCAAAGTCTTTCCTGATCCCAGCTCTGTGCATCTTGGATCATTTATAAAAAACACAGCAAGCAAGGGTTACTCCAAGCGGAGTCTCCCTTTTTTCCAAAAATTGGGCCCCACACACACCCACCCCTTCAGTGGCAGCACTTGTGCCCCAGTTGTACACTTCACAGCTAGATTTGCATCAAGCACATTCAAAAATACGCCATAATTAACCGTCCCTTTGATGACACCGAGGTAGGTAGCAAAGTCTTTCCTGATCCCAGCTCTGTGCATCTTGGATCATTTATAAAAAACACAGCAAGCAAGGGTTACTCCAAGCGGAGTCTCCCTTTTTTCCAAAAATTGGGCCCCACACACACCCACCCCTTCAGTGGCAGCACTTGTGCCCCAGTTGTACACTTCACAGCTAGATTTGCATCAAGCACATTCAAAAATACGCCATAATTAACCGTCCCCAGGATGACACCGGGGTAGGTAGCAAAGTCTTTCCTGATCCCAGCTCTGTGCATCTTGGATCATTTATAAAAAACACAGCAAGCAAGAGTTACTCCAAGCGGAGTCTCCCTTTTTTCCAAAAATTGGGCCCCACACACACCCACCCCTTCAGTGGCAGCAGTTGTGCCCCAGTTTTACACTTCACAGCTAGATTTGCATCAAGCACATTCAAAAATACGCCATAATTAACCGTCCCCTGGATGACACCGGGGTAGGTAGCAAAGTTTTTCCTGATCCCAGCTCTGTGCATCTTGGATCATTTATAAAAAACACAGCAAGCAAGGGTTACTCCAAGCGGAGTCTCCCTTTTTTCCAAAAATTGGGCACCACACACACCCACCCCTTCAGTGGCAGCACTTGTGCCCCAGTTGTACACTTCACAGCTAGATTTGCATCAAGCACATTCAAAAATACGCCATAATTAACCGTCCCCAGGATGACACCGGGGTAGGTAGCAAAGTCTTTCCTGATCCCAGCTCTGTGCATCTTGGATCATTTATAAAAAACACAGCAAGCAAGGGTTACTCCAAACGGAGTCTCCCTTTTTTCCAAAAATTGGGCCCCACACACACCCACCCCTTCAGTGGCAGCAGTTGTGCCCCAGTTCTACACTTCACAGCTAGATTTGCATCAAGCACATTCAAAAATACGCCATAATTAACCGTTCCGATGATGACACCGGGGTAGGTAGCAAAGTCTTTCCTGATCCCAGCTCTGTGCATCTTGGATCATTTATAAAAAACACAGCAAGCAAGGGTTACTCCAAGCGGAGTCTCCCTTTTTTCCAAAAATTGGGCCCCACACACACCCACCCCTTCAGTGGCAGCAGTTGTGCCCCAGTTTTACACTTCACAGCTAGATTTGCATCAAGCACATTCAAAAATACGCCATAATTAACCGTCCCCTGGATGACACCGGGGTAGGTAGCAAAGTCTTTCCTGATCCCAGCTCTGTGCATCTTGGATCATTTATAAAAAACACAGCAAGCAAGGGTTACTCCAAGCGGAGTCTCCCTTTTTTCCAAAAATTGGGCCCCACACACACCCAACCCTTCAGTGGCAGCAGTTGTGCCCCAGTTGTACACTTCACAGCTAGATTTGCATCAAGCACATTCAAAAATACGCCATACTTAACCGTCACCAGGATGACACCGGGGTAGGTAGCAAAGTCTTTCCTGATCCCAGCTCTGTGCATCTTGGATCATTTATAAAAAACACAGCAAGCAAGGATTACTCCAAGCGGAGTCTCCCTTTTTTCCAAAAATTGGGCCCCACACACACCCACCCCTTCAGTGGCAGCAGTTGTGCCCCAGTTTTACACTTCACAGCTAGATTTGCATCAAGCACATTCAAAAATACGCCATAATTAACTGTCCCCTCGATGACACCGGGGTAGGTAGCAAAGTCTTTCCTGATCCCAGCTCTGTGCATCTTGGATCATTTATAAAAAACACAGCAAGGAAGGGTTACTCCAAGCGGAGTCTCCCTTTTTTCCAAAAATTGGGCCCCACACACACCCACCCCTTCAGTGGCAGCACTTGTGCCCCAGTTGTACACTTCACAGCTAGATTTGCATCAACAACATTCAAAAATACGCCATAATTAACCGTCCCCAGGATGACACCGGGGTAGGTAGCAAAGTCTTTCCTGATCCCAGCTCTGTGCATCTTGGATCATTTATAAAAAACACAGCAAGCAAGGGTTACTCCAAGCGGAGTCTCCCTTTTTTCCAAAAATTGGGCCCCACACACACCCACCCCTTCAGTGGCAGCAGTTGTGCCCCAGTTTTACACTTCACAGCTAGATTTGCATCAAGCACATTCAAAAATACGCCATAATTAACCGTCCCCTCGATGACACCGGGGTAGGTAGCAAAGTCTTTCCTGATCCCAGCTCTGTGCATCTTGGATCATTTATAAAAAACACAGCAAGCAAGGGTTACTCCAAGCGGAGTCTCCCTTTTTTCCAAAAATTGGGCCCCACACACACCCACCCCTTCAGTGGCAGCAGTTGTGGCTTAGTTATAATGAGTTTGAGTGTGCAATGCAAGCAGACGTGCTGCAAATATCTTTGCACTAGTGGGACTAGACAAAAGTCCAATAGCCACGTTTAGGATGCCACTAGGTACACTGAGTGTTTGCTAGTATAATGGCTTAGTTATAATGAGTTTGAGTGTGCAATGCAGGCAGACGTGCTGCAAATATCTTTGCACTAGTGGGACTAGACAAAAGTCCAAAAGCCACGTTTAGGATGCCACTAGGTACACTGAGTGTTTGCTAGTATAATGGCTTAGTTATAATGAGTTGGAGTGTGCAATGCAGGCAGACGTGCTGCAATTATCTTTGCACTAGTGGGACTAAGCAAAAGTCAAATAGCCACGTTTAGGATGCCACTAGGTACACTGAGTGTTTGCTAGTATAATGGCTTAGTTATAATGAGTTTGAGTGTGCAATACAGGCAGACATGCTGCAAATATCTTTGCACTAGTGGGACTAGACAAAAGTCAAATAGCCACGTTTAGGATGCCACTAGGTACACTGAGTGTTTGCTAGTATAATGGCTTAGTTATAATGAGTTTGAGTGTGCAATGCAGGCAGACGTGCTACAAATATCTTTGCACTAGTGGGACTAGACAAAAGTCAAATAGCCACGTTTAGGATGCCACTAGGTACACTGAGTGTTTGCTAGTATAATGGCTTAGTTATAATGAGTTTGAGTGTGCAATGCAGGCAGACGTGCTGCAAATATCTTTGCACTAGTGGGACTAGACAAAAGTCCAATAGCCACGTTTAGGATGCCACTAGGTACACTGAGTGTTTGCTAGTATAATGGCTTAGTTATAATGAGTTTGAGTGTGCAATGCAGGCAGACGTGCTGCAAATATCTTTGCACTAGTGGGACTAGACAAAAGTCAAATAGCCACGTTTAGGATGCCACTAGGTACACTGAGTGTTTGCTAGTATAATGGCTTAGTTATAATGAGTTTGATTGTGCAATGCAGGCAGACGTGCTGCAAATATCTTTGCACTAGTGGGACTAGACAAAAGTCCAATAGCCACGTTTAGGATGCCACTAGGTACACTGAGTGTTTGCTAGTATAATGGCTTAGTTATAATGAGTTTGAGCGTGCAATGCAGGCAGGCGTGCTGCAAATATCTTTGCACTGGTGGGACTAGACAAAAGTCAAATAGCCACGTTTAGGATGCCACTAGGTACACTGAGTGTTTGCTAGTATAATGGCTTAGTTATAATGAGTTTGAGTGTGCAATGCAGGCAGACGTGCTGCAAATATCTTTGCACTAGTGGGACTAGACAAAAGTCAAATAGCCACGTTTAGGATGCCACTAGGTACACTGAGTGTTTGCTAGTATAATGGCTTAGTTATAATGAGTTTGAGTGTGCAATGCAGGCAGACGTGCTGCAAATATCTTTGCACTGGTGGGACTAGACACAAGTCAAATAGCCACGTTTAGGATGCCACTAGGTACACTGAGTGTTTGCTAGTATAATGGCTTAGTTATAATGAGTTTGAGTATGCAATGCAAGCAGACGTGCTGAAAATATCTTTGCACTAGTGGGACTAGACAAAAGTCCAATAGCCACGTTTAGGATGCCACTAGGTACACTGAGTGTTTGCTAGTATAATGGCTTAGTTATAATAAGTTGGAGTGTGCAATGCAGGCAGACGTGCTGCAAATATCTTTGCACTAGTGGGACTAGACAAAAGTCCAATAGCCACGTTTAGGATGCCGCTAGGTACACTGAGTGTTTGCTAGTATAATGGCTTAGTTATAATGAGTTTGAGTGTGCAATGCAGGCAGACGTGCTACAAATATCTTTGCACTAGTGGGACTAGACAAAAGTCAAATAGCCACGTTTAGGATGCCACTAGGTACACTGAGTGTTTGCTAGTATAATGGCTTAGTTATAATGAGTTTGAGTGTGGAATGCAGGCAGACGTGCTGCAAATATCTTTGCACTAGTGGGACTAGACAAAAGTCCAATAGCCACGTTTAGGATGCCACTAGGTACACTGAGTGTTTGCTAGTATAATGGCTTAGTTATAATGAGTTTGAGTGTGCAATGCAAGCAGACGTGCTGCAAATATCTTTGCACTAGTGGGACTAGACAAAAGTCAAATAGCCACGTTTAGGATGCCACTAGGTACACTGAGTGTTTGCTAGTATAATGGCTTAGTTATAATGAGTTGGAGTGTGCAGAGGACAGGAGGGTACAGTGCCAGGGTTGTGGGGCTCTGGGTAGAGGAAAGGAAGCCTGCCTTTCTATTCCCTCCTAATGGGAAAATGCAGCGACGAAATCCCTGACCTTAGCTACACAGACGCTGTCTCTGTTTTCAGGACCTGTCACCTATGGCTCTGACCCTGTGTCACGCTTCCCGGTCCCCTGGCCCCGTTCTCCGGTTCCCGTGGCCCGCTCCCCACTCCCCGGCGGCGTTCCCTACTTACCACTCCGGTCCCGGTCTCCTCTTCCCCGCCTGCAGCCTCCATGCGTCCGGCTCCCCGCTCCCGGCGCTCCTCTGTGACAAGGGACTCCCAGCCGGGCGCTCCTGCTTCCTCCTCACCGCTTCCTGGACTGGCTTCTGGCACACGGGCCTCGCGCATGCGCATTAGGGCGCGCGCGCGGTCATTGACCCTTTCTTAAAGGGCCAGCACCCAGAAACAGGATATTGCATAGACAGGTACAGGATATATAAGGTTTCTCTTTCCTGGTGGGCGGGGCCTGTTCTACGTGTTTAGCAAGCTAGTGTTCAGGTCCCCTTGCTTTGCTCTGTACTTTGCCTAGTATTAACCCTGTCCTGTCTCGTAGAGCCTATCCTGCCACGCCAGTTGCTCCGAACCAACTCCATCCCTGGACCCTGACGGTGACTTCGGCGGATGTTCCACCACCTCTGCAGCTCCGCCAGTCTCCAGTCTCTGGCTCCGCTCGGTGACCCGTTCCATCGCTCAGCAGGTTCCGGATCCCGCCTGACCTTATCGCCCGGCCTCGGACCCTGAGCCTCGTCACCCGGACTACCGTCCAGAACTCCGTGGGTTCAGCATCATCCTCCTTTCCTGCTTCTCTACGGACTGTCCAGCTACCTATAGTGCTCCGGCTGCCGTGCATCAAGACCCTCTGGCGGGGTGACCAGCTTGGCTGCCTTCTCAGGGGAATCGGTGTACGGTCCAGTGCTTCCACCACCCGGACGTAACAGCTAGAACAGGCCATGGATCCCGCCGAAGCACTAGCGGTCTTGCAGGAGGAACTCACACGCCAGCGTGAGACCCAGACCCGCATGCTGAACTTTATGTCTTCTGTGGACGCCCGCCTGAACACGCTACAAGCGTCGGTCACATCATCAACATCTCGAGCTTCCACTGTACAATCCACGGCCACAGCTCCCGTGGCAGCCTCCTCGGATGCTTTCAGACTTCGTTTGGCCTCACCACCCCGGTACGCCGGAGATCCCAAGACCTGCAGGGGATTCATCAATCAGTGCTCTCTCCATTTCAAGCTGCTGCCGCACTTGTTTGCCTCCGACCAAGCCAAGGTCGCGTTCATGATGTCCCATCTAGAGGGAGAGGCACTGGCCTGGATGAACCCCTTATGGGAGAAGGAAGATCCGGTGACCACCAACATCCAGGAGTTCCTGCAGGCATTTCGTGGCACCTTTGACGAGCCCGGACGCGTCTCCGCGTCTGCCTCATCTCTCCTCCGGCTACGTCAGGGGACTCTGACGGTGGGCCAATATGCCATCCGTTTTCGCACCTTGGCTTCGGAACTCGGATGGAACAATGAGGCACTAACCGCCGCCTTCTGGGAAGGACTCTCGGGTCGTATTAAAGATGAGCTGGCTGGACGTGACGTGCCTTCCACCCTGGATGCCCTGATTGCCCTAGCGACTCGAGTGGATCTTCGCTTTCAGGAACGATCCAAAGAAGTGTCCCGCGAGAGGCGTCCGATACGGCACTCCTCCCCACCACGGAAGTCCATCGCCCCCCAGTTGGCGTCACCTGGCGTGTCTACCTCCGAGCCCATGCAGATTGACCGCCTGAAGCAGTCGGAACAACGCCGAGCGGAACGACTAGCAAAGGGTCTCTGCTTCTACTGCGGTGGTGGCACCCACCTGCTACGCTCTTGTCCCGAGAAGCCGGGAAACTCCAACGCCTAGGCTTGGTAGGAGAGGCCACCCTAGGTGCTGGGACTCTCTCAGACTCCGTTACCTGGACTATACAAGTCACTACTGAAGAGACCCGGTTCACGGCAGAGGCGTATCTCGATTCCGGAGCAGCAGGCAACTTCATCCAGCAGGCCACGGTGGATAAGTACCAGGTGCCTGTCCTCCCACTAGAGAAACCGTTGGTGATCGCCTCTGTGGATGGGGAACCCCTCTCTGACACGGTCTCCCTGGTCACCAAGCCTGTGGAAGTAAGGATCGGTGCTCTGCACACCGAGAAGATCACCTTTTACGTCCTTCCGCGCATGTCTCATCAGATCCTGCTGGGACTGCCATGGTTACAGACACACGAACCATCGGTCAGCTGGAGTACAGGCGAAATCACCCGATGGGGCTCCTCGTGTCACGAGAGATGTCTGAAATCCATCCAGCCCGTCCGACGCCCTCCGATTCCAGAGTCTCTACCAGGACTGCCTTCTGCCTACTGGTCCTTCACGGACGTGTTTGATAAAAAAGAGTCAGAGGTGTTACCGCCTCATCGTCCCTACGACTGTGCTATCGATTTACTGCCAGGAACTACGCCTCCTAGAGGACGGATATACCCCTTGTCCCCTGCTGAAACACGGGCTATGTCAGCCTATATCACCGAGAGCCTAGCTAAGGGGTTCATTCGGAGGTCCTCGTCCCCTGCCGGAGCGGGGTTTTTCTTCGTCAAGAAGAAGGAAGGAGATCTGCGCCCTTGCATTGACTACCGGGGATTAAACCAGATCACCGTAAAGAACAAATACCCTCTGCCGCTTATCCCTGAACTATTCGATCGGCTCCGAGGGGCCCGAGTATTCACCAAATTGGACCTTCGTGGGGCCTATAATCTGGTTCGCATTCGTTCCGGAGACGAATGGAAAACTGCATTCAACACTCGGGATGGGCACTATGAGTATTGTGTCATGCCCTTTGGTCTGTGTAACGCTCCGGCCGTCTTCCAAGAACTGGTGAACGACGTATTCAGAGACCTCCTCTATGTCTGTGTTGTGGTGTATCTGAACGACATCCTGGTCTTCTCTCCGGATCTACAAACCCATCGAGAGAACGTGCAGCTAGTTCTCCAGAGGCTTAGAGAGAATCGACTGTACGCCAAGTATGAGAAATGCATCTTCGAAAAATTGTCTCTTCCCTTCCTGGGTTATGTAATCTCGGACACTGGCCTGCAGATGGACCCGGAGAAAGTATCTGCCATCATCAACTGGCCTCCTCCTTCCGGACTGAAGGCTATCCAACGCTTTCTCGGCTTTGCGAACTACTACCGTCAGTTCATCCCGCATTTCTCTGCCTTGACAGCACCTCTCTCTGCCTTGACTGAAAAAGGAGCTAATCCTAAGGACTGGTCTCCGGCGGCCGATGCCGAGTTCTGCTCCTTGAAACAGGCGTTTGCTTCTTCCTCGGTTCTCCATCGCCCTGAATTGAACCGACAGTTCACCTTAGAGGTGGATGCCTCCTCCTCAGGAGCCGGGGCAGTGTTGATGCAGAACTCTCCCTCCGGAAAGATGGTCACATGTGGATTCTTCTCCAAGAGCTTCTCGGCACCCGAACGCAACTATACCATTGGGGATCGGGAGCTACTGGCCGTGAAGCTGGCCTTGGAGGAATGCCGCTACCTCCTGGAAGGAGCAGTATACCCTGTAATCATATATACGGACCACAAGAATCTGGAGTACCTGCGGTCTGCCCAAAGACTGAATCCACGACAAGCCCGCTGGTCCTTGTTCTTTGCTCGCTTTGATTTCCAACTCCATTTTCGGCCTGCGGATAAGAACGTGCGGGCAGACGCTCTGTCCAGATCCTTCGTGCCCGTGGAGTTGGAGGATGAGACATACCAGCCCATCATCAACCCCAGTAAAATCATTCCGGTGGCTCCTGTCGCTCTGACTCAGATACCCCCTGGGAAGACCTATGTCTCAGATACTGACAGACAGAGAGTCCTTCACTGGGGCCATGCTTCTAAGATCGCCAGCCATGCTGGTCAGAAGAAGACTTGGAGCATGATTGTCCGTCACTACTGGTGGCCGTCCCTCCGTAAAGACGTCGCAACCTTCGTCTCGGCCTGTCCATCCTGTGCCCGGAACAAGACACCCAAGCACTTACCCTATGGACGTCTTCTGCCTCTGCCCATTCCTTCCGTTCCGTGGCAACATATCGCAATGGACTTTATCACGGACTTACCCTTATCCTCCGGACATACGGTCATATGGGTTGTGGTGGATCGCTTCTCAAAAATGGCTCACTTCGTTCCCATGGCTGGACTGCCCTCTGCCCAGGAACTAGCTGACTCCTTCATACAGCACATATTCCGATTGCATGGCTTCCCCGCACACATAGTGTCTGACAGAGGAACTCAGTTTACCTCGCGCTTCTGGAGGGCTCTCTGCAAACATCTAGGAGTGACCTTGGACTTTTCTTCGGCCTACCATCCTCAGTCGAATGGCCAAGTGGAACGAGTCAATCAGATCCTGACCTCCTTCCTGCGCCACTACGTCAACATCCATCATGACGACTGGTCCACGCTCCTACCTTGGGCTGAGTTCTCCCATAACCAGCACATCAGTGAGTCTACCTCCAGCTCTCCCTTTCAGATCGTGTATGGATTGCAGCCTTCTGTTCCGTTGCCAGTATCCTCGGCTTCCGACGTCCCCGCAGCAGATGCTCTGGTTCGGGACTTTTCAGCTATATGTAACTCTGTCAAGTCATCCCTAGAACGTGCTTCATTGCGGATGAAGAGACATGCGGACAAGAGGCGCCTGGATCCCCAGTGTTTCTCCCCAGGTGATCTGGTCTGGCTTGCATCCAGATATGTCCGATTGAAGTTACCCTCGTACAAGTTGGGTCCTCGCTACATCGGGCCGTTTAAGATCATCAGCAGGATCAATGCAGTCTCCTACAAGCTGCAACTCCCGGCCACGATGCGGATACCCAACTCCTTCCATGCCTCCTTACTCAAGCCTGTTGTTCTTGGTCCCTTCTCCGCTGAGGTCGGTGCTGCTCCTCCTCCTATTGCCGACGACGACATCTATGCGGTAAGAGATATCGTGGCCATGAAGACCGTGCGAGGTCGGCAGTACTTCCTGGTAGACTGGGTGGGTTATGGTCCCGAGGATCGGTCCTGGGAGCCCCGGGAGAACGTTGGCACTCCTCTGATTCGTGCCTTCCTGTCCCGCTTGCGGGGAGGGTGGCGTGGGGGGGGGGGTACTGTCACGCTTCCCGGTCCCCTGGCCCCGTTCTCCGGTTCCCGTGGCCCACTCCACGCTCCCCGGCGGCGTTCCCTACTTACCACTCCGGTCCCGGTCTCCTCTTCCCCGCCTGCAGCCTCCATGCGTCCGGCTCCCCGCTCCCGGCGCTCCTCTGTGACAAGGGACTCCCAGCCGGGCGCTCCTGCTTCCTCCTCACCGCTTCCTGGACTGGCTTCTGGCACACGGGCCTCGCGCATGCGCATTAGGGCGCGCGCGCGGTCATTGACCCTTTCTTAAAGGGCCAGCACCCAGAAACAGGATATTGCATAGACAGGTACAGGATATATAAGGTTTCTCTTTCCTGGTGGGCGGGGCCTGTTCTACATGTTTAGCAAGCTAGTGTTCAGGTCCCCTTGCTTTGCTCTGTACTTTGCCTAGTATTAACCCTGTCCTGTCTCGTAGAGCCTATCCTGCCACGCCAGTTGCTCCGAACCAACTCCATCCCTGGACCCTGACGGTGACTTCGGCGGATGTTCCACCACCTCTGCAGCTCCGCCAGTCTCCAGTCTCTGGCTCCGCTCGGTAACCCGTTCCATCGCTCAGCAGGTTCCGGATCCCGCCTGACCTTATCACCCGGCCTCGGACCCTAAGCCTCGTCACCCGGACTACCGTCCAGAACTCCGTGGGTTCAGCATCATCCTCCTTTCCTGCTTCTCTACGGACTGTCCAGCTACCTATAGTGCTCCGGCTGCCGTGCATCAAGACCCTCTGGCGGGGTGACCAGCTTGGCTGCCTTCTCAGGGGAATCGGTGTACGGTCCAGTCCTTCCACCACCCGGACGTAACACCCTGCCGGTACGAGCCCTTAAAAGGACTGATAGAAAGTGCTATCCCTAAGCTGTCCAGCGCTGTGTATGGAGCGCATACAGCAGTATCGGCGATAGGACAAAGGACAGTGCTGCACCAGTGATGTCTGACACCAAGGACGCAGAAGAGATAATGGCGTCCGGACGGGCAGATACTCGTTTTTATAATGCAGGGACATGTGACATGGACATCCTATCACACATGCCGTTGCTTCTCTGGCTAAAAGTCCACTTAGCTGTGTGTGTGTCTGGGATTGGCTGCCATAATGGCCCTCCCCACTACACGCGCACGCTTAGGGAAGGAAGACAAGGAAAAAAAAAAAAATGGCGATCGCCATTATACAAACAGCAGTGATCTGAAGGCGCTGTTCCCGCACACTATACACTGAAATTTCATAATAGTGTGAGTCACAGAGTGACTTACACTATTACAGCGGAAAGCCAGCTAGGAATTAGCTGTTTTTTTTGCTGCTAGAACCATTATCGAACGTTTTTAGAACTATCGAGCTTTTACAAAAAGCTCGAGTTCTAGTTCGATCTAGAACAGGCCCCAAAATCACTCGAGCCTAGAACTGGAGAACCTCGAACCGCGAACCGCGCTCAACTCTAGTTCTGAATACTTTCTGTACCCACTGTAAGTGATTGATAAATGGTAAATCCTCAAATTAGGCCATAGTGGGTCCCTGAATCATCATGCACCCCAACTCCACCTGCTTACTTAGTTATTCCATCACTACCCTCAGGTCCTCCCTTGCTGACTTTAAATTGCCTGGCTGAAAAATAGCAGCCCCAGGATCAAACAGGATGCTGAAGCCTTCTAAAAATGCAAATTACAGTAGCGCAGCCACTTCGGTATCCAGGTACCTACTTAAAAATTGAAGCATCGCCAAGAACCTAACTGGAGATTTCCCATTTTCCAACAACTTCTCCTGACTTTCCCCTTTGACTGCTTAAAACACTTGACAAGGATTTGACTGTCACCTCAACAACCAGAATACTAATTCTTGAACTTGCACGTTACCCTGAATTTACAATGCCCCTCATTGAATTGCCAACAGAACCCTTTTTTTCTGAGCCGTCGGATACCCGTTCTCTAGCTTCAGCCCCTGGCATCTCCATGAAAGGGCTGAGATGCCGAAGACACCATCAGGCTTAAATATAAGGAAATAAATCTTTATGATCCCATCATTACCAGGCCTCATGGCTTTTTTCTACCTCAATTGCTCAGTGCACCTCTGTCATGCTAATCCACCATAGCACCATACTTCCCCTATCGTATCCATTTATCCAAAATGAGACAAGCATTGTTCAGATAGATTTTCGCCAATAATACACACCATAATCGCAAAACCCTGTAGCCAATTTGAAAGTGTCCTCAAAATTAACTGATTCCCATGTTTTTCCTCCTTATCCTTTTCCTTCTTAGAATCACTGGGCTTAACTTCATCCAAACTGAACTCTTCCAGCAGAAGTAAAGAAAATATCTCTAAATAGTTTCTCTACCAAATCTTCTCTCTAACTTCCTTCTTCAAGTATGCCTCCAACAGGCCTTCAAAGAAGACATATACCTAGTTTCTAGCCCTATCATCCAAACACAAACATCCTTTCCTTTTCACTAGTGCTTTTTTCTGCCACTACAACAAAATCACCATTCTGTTGCTCAACCTCCACACTGTCCTGCCTAAATACCTTACCGTGTCCAATTCGCGACCTGAAACTTACTGGAGACAATAAATTTAGAGTGAAAATTTGCTCTGCCACTCAGCCTGTAACATGCCCAAAAACTGACCTGATAAAGTTGGCTCACCTGAATTAAAACCCTTACTATTCCTAGAAGCCTGGACCAACCGCAATCTTGCCCTCTGGGGCTTGTTCACTTGCCGACATTCCCAGGGGAAACAACATCTAATTCACTGCTGGACTCAGTACAATGAGCATGGTTGTCAGGTGTAGGGGGCTACACAGTGAGGAACAG